>NC_089391.1:4470340-4773707 GCF_003171515.1 Pyrenophora tritici-repentis | reverse complement strand
GTTACCCCAGTATTCAAAGGCATACTTCTTGTACGACTTGGCGCCACGGCGCTTTACATCGAGATGTGCGTAGTTTGAGAACTCAAGCTTGATGGTATTTGTTGGTATCAGCGCACGGCCCTTTGAGTAGCCCACGGCCTTGGGACGTGCTTCCAATGGCTCTTCGCTATCGTCGATTGCACTGCCATGGAAGGAGTCGTAGCCAGAGTCCGCCCGCTTTAGACCCGCCGATGTAGAAGGGCGGGAGTCGGGCTTAACCAGACTAGCGAGGGCTGTGCTTGCGCGCTGCAGGACTGGCCGCATTTCCGTGGCCGGCTTCTGGTACTTGCGCATTGAGTGGCAAACCTCGCGCCCGGACTCTCTGCAGTACCGACGCAGAGAGAACTGGCGGGTGCGCAGATCCTGCATGCGGAGGTGGAAGAGCGTGTAGCTCTGTTTTCGATGCCCTCTTTCTTCCACCTGCGTGTCTACTCTGAGATTCATGTTCCCATCAATGGTCGAGTCGTCGTGTCGTATTGATATGCGTTTTGACGTGGGGAAGAGCTCGGCGAAGTCGCGGGGTGTGGTCGGAATGGCATCGCATGGCAGCGGCTCGTGGTGGTATATTGGGACATGGTAGTCGGGCACATCGTCGACATCATCAGCGACGTCCTCCTCGGACGTCGAGGCATACGTGTCGACCGATATGCGGGGCGGCAGCTGCCGATAGCGGTCGGAGTCATCGTGGGGCGCAAAATAATCCCTTTCTCGATTTCGCATCTGCATGCGGGCGTGACATGTTTCGCTCTGGGCCAACGATGGTCTGCGGTCGCTATACTCTGTTGGCGCAGTGTCGCACGAGCGCTCGCTGCGACCCGAAGTGGTGCTATTGCTGGATTGGTACTGGCGCCAGTTTGAAGATGGAGCCATGATGGGCTGTGACGATGACAATGATATTAAAAAGAGTACTTTGTGGAAATGCAGAAGGCGATAAGTGGGCGGCTATAGGTTATAGAATGCCATGCAACGCAAAAGCAAGTGTATAAGTAGAAGGTGAGGCCGGGGTAGAGTGGGCGGCGCAGCAGTCTGAGACAAGTCGCGGAAAGGTGACGAGGCACAAGGCGGACGCAAGGGCCGATGGGGATTAATACAAAGTGCAGCTGTGCAAGCGCATATAGCGTGTGGGATATTGGGAATGGGCTGCCTGGAGAGTGCAAAGAACGAAGTCTTGTCTCGCGGGGCTGTGGCAGGTCTCGACGCCGATGATGCCTCGCAAGCGCGATCGCCGCTCACCAAACATGCCTGCACACGAATAGCCCTGACCTCATCCAGCAAATGACACGCCCTGGCCTACACCTCCACTCCAAACCCCGGGCCACATGATTTGTCTCCGCCAGGGTCTGTACAGATGACTGGCGCTTGACTGCCAATCGCCCGCCCTAGACGGCCAACGACCAACACACGGCCGCCTCGCTCAACCCTCACTGACAGTCCTCACAGCGCCGTTCGGCAGCTGGCTTCGTCTCGCGACTTGTGCGGGACTGCGGGACTGAGGCCACAAGTGTAGCCCCGCCATGAAGCCGGGCGCAAAAGCGGGCGCAGACTCTGCCCAGCATCCCATGGCTTTCGTACGAGAAAGTCGGACCCGGGCGCCAACGGGACGCTCCTCGGTGAAGAGTGATCGTCCCACGTGCATGGTCCGGAGCTCAATATCAACTCCGTTGCTATACGGCCTATCCCGGCTGTCAGCAGATAGTGGGAAGACTATGGGAAAGACGTTGCTTTTGTGCCATGCTCCAATGCTCCCACACGTCATATGTCACGTCTAGTAGTACGAGCTGCAACGGTAGGACCTGCACGTCTCCAGTACCATCATCGTCGGGTCGTATGCTAAATCGATATTCAAGCCCTCGTCCTCGGGAGCTTGCGGTAAGGCTGCACAGGTGCGTCGTCAAGGACCAGCCTCTGGCAGTCCGCCCGCTAGCTCCTCCAGCCGTTTGTTTGCCAGGCACTGACCGTCGCAGACACGAGCGATTGCGAAGACACTGCTAGATCCATGCATTCGTCATGCGCGTTAGACAGAACGCTCCAAACATTGCATGTTGAAGACGCTGCCGCACGTGACTACTACATCACCGCGGTAAAATCTCTGCTTGCAGCATCCATGCGTGGATTACTTTGGTGCGTCACTTTACTAGAGTCTGCATCAGGTTCCAGAAAGAGGATATTGCTTCATCAGAAATTATCGAACCAATCAGCGTCAAGTACGTGGAAGTCGGGCATGGTAGCCACGACACAGCATAGCCTTATCCAGCCGTCAGACCCGGCAGAGTCACACCAGCTCTGGCCATATCCCACATTAATCGGTGTGACCGTGTGGTTGCAAAGAGTTGCGCATCGCGACATTCTACCCTTCATCCATGTCAACGGTTTCCGGCGCCCATTCTCTACTCAGTGCTATGTGTCTGGTAAGGCACTGATTGCTGCACAATGACCAAACAGTTGGCGACGATGAGTCTGCGCACGGTACCCATCTCAGCCACGTAGGGACGTCCCTTGTTACTCCACTCGCAGGACTCATACATACCTACACGAGCCCTCCCCACACTTCGTCTCGAGGGCGATATACGACAGCGTGGCAATGCTATCCGCAGCCTGAACAAGCTAGCGACCTAGGCAACCATGAATTGCACGCGAGAATCTTGGAGGACTCCTCTTGGGGAAGCTGCGAACAGGCTGTTCAAGCTTCGCCTCCGAGGACTGTAGACCTAGAACTGCAGCCTAAACCCTCCCCCACAGCAGGTCATTATGCACAAGACGACTGCATAGAAGGCGCGAGTTGTACACATCGATACCGTTATTGGTCAAAATGCGGAGGAGTTCATCTCGATGCTACGATCAATACCAGAGTCATGCTGTTTACAACCCCAACCCCACGCCCATTGGCGCTTATCACAGACTACCGCATACTCTAGGCTTACCACGGCTGAGGGATACCCCACCTACTTTCTCCACGTATGCGTATATGGCGGAACCAGATCGACGTTTTGCACACTGCACATCCATGAGCCGTCCCATCGAGATCTGTACATCTCCATCCACCGCATGACGATCCAAGTCTAGGAAATGCTATTTCCCAGTTTCGATTTCGGTTCATCTTCAGATCTAGCCCTCACCCAACTACAAGCTACGATATTAACCGATAATCCTCGGGTGGGGGTGGAGCTGAGACACCTTGTCTGTGGCCACATACCATGATATGACCCAAACGGGTTTGGTACGGTAGGTTGTCTTACCGATGGGTGGGTCATGTGAATGTCTCTTTTCTACATTGTATGTATGATAGATCAGGGATCTCGATGCCTGGCAACAGGCTCTCATCACTTGTTTTTTTTCTTTCTACATGGTAGTTTCACATTGCTTCTACATATCTAATTCTGTATCCTCGGAAAAAGACCAGGTCACTACGTTCTGTTACTTTCGTCTGATACGTGTCCTGAGCGTTGCACTCGTCTACTACACCCACCCACTACAACACAACCAACACCATCTCAACGTCCTTTTGACTAACTTTCTCCTCCACCATACCAAATTACTCATCCTTGGCGTACCAAACGGGTAGACTGTCGCCTACATAGTCGTTTAAAAGTATTAAGTCCAGCATAGTGGAACCCTACATATTTCCTTCTTTACACCTCTAGACGATTTCCTGGGAACAACAAGGATGTCAGCTCTTGCTGGGAATATCAAAAAGCAAATGGGTAGTGCTTCTTGCATACATATGTATGTACGCACGGTTCACACGCGTATTCACATGATTTGATCGGTAGCTAGGTCAGTTCCTACAGTAACATGGCAGTTGCTGTACTGGTTCTACTGTCAATAGATGCCATACTTTCATGCACCAGCAATTGATAGTGTTGTATACGGCTTTCACAATGCTCGTCGCAGTCTACTATAGAGTTTTGGAGATTCGTATATCGACCATCAGTCTACAAATATACCTCATGCTGTCCCATGACGGTCTCTACTCCGGATTGCGCATGTAGATTGAATCGACAGATATGAAATGACGTCAGATTCAGGACATGTATTTCTTTATTCAGATCATTAGAATACGCAGGGCTGGAAGATTCAACATCACAGTTGCAAGACTATCACTCAAGGTCATATGGGTGCGCACTGCTTCTCATTTCCCAGTCATATCACTACGGAATCACCAGTCGTGTTTCCACAACCTTCCAAGCTGTTTTTTCTGACATGAATCATTGTTTTGGTTGACCAGTTCACGTTGCTCGGAACCGACACTCTCAGCTGCGACGAGTATTTACAACTGACCGCAGTCGGCAATGACAACAGGCTTGCTGGTGGAGCCGCTGCCGGATCCGACCTTCTCGACAGCCTGGACAACGTCAAGACCCTCCTTGACCTGGCCGAAGACGACGTGCTTGCCGTCCAACCAAGCGGTCTTGACGGTGCAGATGAAGAACTGGGAGCCGTTGGTGTCTAAGAACATGAGTTAGCTTGCGATCGCCAGTGACGTCGGTGGAATGGTCTAAACATACTAGCTCCGGCGTTAGCCATGGAGAGGATACCGGGTCCAGTGTGCTTCAGTTGGAAGTTCTCGTCGGCGAACTTCTCGCCGTAGATGCTCTCACCACCGGTGCCCTGTAATATGTCAGCCAATTGTTTTCGTCTTCTTGGCAAGAGATATGGTATCAACGTACGTTGCCGCGGGTGAAGTCGCCACCCTGAAGCATGAACTGGGGGATGACGCGGTGGAAGGAAGAGCCCTTGTAGTGGAGAGGCTTGCCTGAAGAGCCGGTGCCCTTCTCGCCAGTGCAGAGAGCGCGGAAGTTCTCGGCGGTCTATTGATGCTTGTTAGCCATTGTCTACGCGAACACAGGGTTGCAAAGTAAATGGCGGCATGAAGCATAACGCAGACTCTGATGGCGGGGTACTCACCTTGGGGACAACGTCGGCAAAGAGCTCCATGACGATGCGGCCGGCAGGGGCGCCGCCAATGGTGATGTCGAAAAAGACCCTGGGGTTGGACATTTTGATGAAGTTGTGTTCGGGGTGTATTTATGGGTGTGTGTATGGGTGTGTGGTGATTGAGTGTTGTGTTGAGAGAAGAGTGAGGGGCAGGTTTAAAAGATGGAGAGCGATAGAGGGGCATTTGCTTAGCCACCTTTTATAGCCACCATAGCTCTTCCCGTAGAGCAATGACAGGTCCAACACAAGTGTGGGGCCTGACTTGTCATTGGGCGCTTCGCCATCGAGGCTGTCCATGCCCGTCCTGCTTCCGACTGTCCAGATCTTGGCCCGAAGTGAAGGGGAAAGCTGCAAAAGCTGCAAAGGGTCGCGCCCGGGCCACTTTTGGAGGGGCAATGGAGGGGAAATTGCGCCATTACGCACCCGCATGCCAGGGCAGACGTAAGGGATCGTCGCCGCGAACACCGTCTGGTCATGGTCTCGGAATCTTGCGGTGAGGCTCTAATGCTAACATCTGCGAACGCGGTCGCGTCGAGTCGCCAGTGAGGGGTGACTTTGATGGCTGAGAAGAGGCTGTAGCTAGACTGCGAACAGTCTAGACGACGCCACCTGCCCGGCTCCTCATTGCGAACACAAGCAGCCTCACTTGTGTCACCTCCAACTGGCGACCATAAGAATCCGTTGCTGCCCTCGCATACTGTAGTCGGTATTCTTCGGGGCCTGTATGGAGCGCACTAACCGCTGCACATCACAGTAGGCGGAAAACACATTCGGTCCAAGGCTGATCCATACGATTATCACTAACAAAAGGCCCGACGGCAAAAGAGATACATGAAGAGAAAACTGGGAAAGACACGCTCAAAACGCCGAGCCTGGGGGCCATGCTCTAGGATATCCCGAACCCACATCTCGCACCCTATGGCTGTACAAGCCCCCTCTTCACCGCTGAATCCCTCAAAAAATCGGAACGCTCCTCCTTCTCCTTGTCCTCGGCCTCCTTCCAGAGCGCAAGCGCTTGCTGCTTGCGGCTCTCGCTGCGCGGGTGGAAAGCCATCTCCCAGGGATCTGGCTTGATGATGAGCAGTGAGTTGGACTTGTTCAGTGGCACCTCAATTTCCTTGCCTGACACGGGGTCGATCTTTCGCCTGAGGTTGAAAAGCCACATCAGGGCACCACAGCCGGTCACAGTCTCATCGCGAGTGATGGACATGCCCAGACATTGACGCTGGCCCCAGCCGAAAGAAGTCATGCCAACGATGTCCGGGTATTTGGTTAAAGGCTCCTGAAATGTCGGCCAGCCAGCTTCCAACCAGCGCTCGGGATGAAACTCCTCAGGCTGAGGGTACTTTACGGGGTTACGGAGAAATGCATAGTCGAGAGGAAGGATACGAGTGCCCTTGGGAATGAAGAAACCCTGGAACCAGTCGTCGGCTTCAGCCTCATGTGCAACACCTGTATTGCTGTTAGCAAAAGTGCCTTTCAACCTCGGCACGTGTACTTACCAGTTGGAACAGTAGGCTTCCACCGCATTGTCTCCTTGATGCAAGCGCGCAGAATCGGAAGGTTGGGTAGGTCGGCAACGGCAGGAGGCTTGTCTCCACAGACACGGTCAATCTCCTCTTGACACTTGACCTGCCATTCCGGGTGATGAACCATGCTGATCAAGAAGTAGTAAATAGGACCCGTGACGGTGAAAATACCGACAAGTGCCATCATGCCAATAACACAAGACGCCTCATAGTCGCCCGAAATGCTTGTCTTTTCCGCCGTCTCCAGGTAGTTCTTGGTGAAACAGGGTTGCTGCTTGCCGTTGGCCATTTTCTTCTTGGTGTTTTGCAGGCAGTTCATGAAGAAAGCTTGTTGTTCGTCGTGGCGCTTGCGCTCCCTGATTTTCCATGGGTTCACTGCTTCTGGCACCCAATCCCAGAGAGGGGTCAATACATTGGTGATAGGTCCAGCGGGAGACATCTGAGTAAGGAGACCCCATGCGCTGGGAGTAAGAGGAAGACTGAGCGAGTGATCGGCCCATGTCAATTGGCACATGACCTTGGAGCACATGTCCTCAAGCGAGAAGCAAAAGTCATCGGGGTTTTCAAGCAGCCTGGCCATCCATCGCTTGGCCTCGAATTCCATGATACCATTGTAGCGTACATTAGTGGCGCCGGTAAGATAAGAATGTGTAAATTTGCGCTGACGAGCCCAGTATTCTGCCATGGTCAGCGACATTCCAATGCAGTTAAAAGCATTAACTTACGGTTCTTTCCCATGAGGGGAAGGTACTCCATAGATCCGTATGTGCTCTTCGCATCAAATAAAGACTTGATCTCAGGACGGTCGGAGTAAAGCTTGGCCTTCTTGACGAGCATATCTTCGGCGATCTTCTCATCCGAAATGATAACAAAGTTGGCGCCCAGCATCTTCGTTCGATAGATGGGTCCATAAGTGTCGGCCCATTCCTGGAACTTCAGCCACATGAAATCGATGGGAAGGTCGTGGATACGTCCAATCCACGGCACCAGCCTTGGCCCAGGCATGTTCTGGACATTGTATCGCTTGTCGTACTTGGTGAAGGCCTCGGTTGCTGCGTATACGACAAGGCCTAGGAATGCGACTCCGAGCGCATAAGCGGTGAATGAATGCATCTTGACAATACGACAACCGGTAGGAGTGTCGAAAGATCCAGGCCAGAGATGGTCGGTGTCGAAAGACTGCTGCCAAGGATCTCGACTGAGTATTCAGTGGCACACAAGGTAACGATCAGGTAATGGACGTGGGGAGGCAGCTAGATATCACACCACAGCTTCCAGGAACACTACACCTAGCCGGCTCCCCAGTGGTCGTTTTATGGGCATATAGACACTTACTACTGTTGGCCCCATTGCACCATCGTCCGCATACTACACGCATCGGCAACTAAGTGAGCATCGCCGACGCACGGTTAAACAGATGGTGTACCGCTTGCAGATTAGCAGGGAGATGCGGTAAGCGGCTGATTCCTCCTTTGCCCGGGGTTGACGTGTCCAAGGTTCATCTGGTGTGACGGGTAGCATGCTCGCCCAATGGCCGTCACTCGAAATCTGTCAACCCATAGTTTGCAAACGCCATCTCAATCAACACCCTTGTAGATCTCGAAGGCTGATACCCGTCTCCGTGGAAGAGAGAAGGTGTCGGTGCTCGCGGCCGCCGACATGAAGGCCCGTTGGGGGTTCGAGTTGGACTAAATTGGGATGGTGGGCCAAATCAGCATAGAGATCGTCATGGATTAGCTTCTGACACACGAGGATGTGCGTAACAGATCAGCACTCCCTGAATGCAGGGGCCAATCCTCACTGCGGACATGTTCCTATTGTGGTCCATGCCACACACGTTGATTCAAACCGGCAAGTATCGATGATAGCAAGAAACATCCTAGTCGGTGACCGGAGAAATCGATGCGCCGTCGACGTTCTGTACCGGTATAGGCTTCGTAGTTCTCGGCACGAGTGTCACAGAAACTCCTAATCGTCATCAATACTCCCGACTACCTTGGCGAGACGAAGAAACTGCAGTCCTGAGGCTGATATGCCTTGCTGCTGATGGCCCTGCAGTCTATTACAAGCAAGGCAGTCAGCTTGGCCAGCCTGATCGCCATGACTTTTCCATCAAACCCATTCAGATCGAGTCTAAGCGTCATAAGAAATATGAGGTTGAATTAGCGACGTGACACAGCATCGTACATTGCTGATGTATTGCCCACGTGGGGCAGGATATGATCTAGGCTATAGCTACGAAGACCTCAGCACTACCTGTACAGCAGTCGTACAGTGCAGCCTTGTATTCGATCCCGCATGAGCCTTGCTTAGCTTGCAGGCCTTGGCCGTCCGGAGTTTGTGGGGAACCATAGCGTGGCGCACGGGCGCACCTGCCAGGGAGGATTCGCTAGCGCACTCAACCTTCCATCGTCATGGACATCAGCCCAGCGCCCGAAGAAGCCATGTTCCTGACAATCCGCCGCCAAGTTTACGCATCATTGCAGCTTGCATGAGAGTGTGCGAGGGCAAAAGTACAACTTTGAGACAGCTCGGCTTGTCGGATGTCGGAGGGCCTTCGGCAACCCTCACTGGTCCCCCAACGGAGAATGCAACTATCGCGACCCTTAAGATGTAGAAAGAGCAGACGAGCTTTCTGTCGATGTTAGTTTTCACAACGCACATCCATCAGTTCCACTGCACGAACTAGTCTGCAATCATGCCTCACGCACTTACCTCTCGCGACTCCACCATGGAGTCCAAGCCTGTAGGGTCTTATCCCAGCACTGGCATCGACGTCCTTATCGTTGGTACTGGCTTGGCTGGGCTTGTTGCCGCGCTCGAATGCACGCGCAAAGGCCACAATGTCCGCGTCTTGGAAAGAAATGCGGACATCAACACCGCGGGTAAGCACCACGTCCATTGTTATACGTGCTTCAAATGTTGTGCATAGCTCATCACGTGTCTAGGTGACATGTACTTCATGGGCCTTAGCGCAACCCGCTTCCTGAAGCATTGGCCCGAGCTGCTAAAGGAATACAAGAAGATATCCCTCCACAATGCTTGGATTGAGACATTCAAGCACTCGGGAGAGGTAGTTATCGGGCCCAAGAAGGTCGCGGACCGTCTGCGAGCGCAGGGACTGGACCCTGACACCCCGCCTGGCGAGTTCCAGATGCGCCCGCTCGTCTACAAGATGTTTGTCAATGCGGTTGAAAACCTTGGTGTTTCTGTGGAATTCAACCGCAGGGTCGTTGACTACTTTGAGGACGAAGAGACGGGCAAGGGTGGCTGCACTACCGACGATGGCAAGCGCTACGAGGCCGATGTTGTGATTGCTGCCGATGGTGTCGGTTCAAAGAGTCAAAAGTTGGTTGGCGGACAGGTGCGCGCACGACCCTCGGGCAGGGCCATGTGGCGTGCTGCGTTCCCCAGAGAGGCCATGGAGAAGGACCCTGAGGTCAAGGAGTTCTTCAAGATGATGCCAGGAAACGAGCCAATTGTGAGGACATGGCTGGGGTAAGAAACTTGAATGTTGTGATGCGCGCAATATACTGATCCCCTACAGTCCGTCTACATACGCGCTTACCTTGTCTCGCGAGGATGTCATGGTCTGGATTATGAACCACGATGTGACTGGCACAGAAAAGGAGAGCTGGAGCAACACAATCGACAAACAGGAAGTACTTGATGGTATGGACACGATGCCTGGCATGGAAAAGCACAAGTGGGCTCCGATCTTCAAGAAGCTCGTAGAGACCACACCACCAAACACCATTGTCAATTTCGAGCTCCTATGGCGCAACCCTCAGCCTAGCTGGACGTCTCCCGGCGCTCGTGTCATCCAAATCGGCGACGCCGCACACTCCTACCTCCCTGCATCCGGCAATGGCGCAACACAAGCAATTGAGGATGCCATTTCAATAGCTTCCTGTCTGCAGGTCGGCGGCAAGGAGAACATCCCCCAGTCCGTTCGCGTGCACATTCGATTCCGGTAGGCATAGTTGCTTGTTTCCAAATTTGCAGCACACTACTAACAAGCACACAATAGTTTCATCCGCAATTCATGCGCGCAGAAGCTCGGTTTCTCGAACGCAGAGCTCCTCCAAGATACCGACTGGGACAAGGTCAAGATCGACCCGCGCCGCGCTGCGCCTAAGCTTCCAGCGTGGGTATGGTCTCACGACCCTGAAGCGTATGTGTACGAGAACTACGAGAAGAGCGCTCAGAGTATCAAGGAGGGCATCGACATGAAGGATGAGGACAAGTTTGAGCCAAACTACCCCAAGGGATACAAGTACGAGCCATGGAGCATTGAGAAGATTATGGACGACATGAGGGCGGGCAAGCCAATTGAGCTTGGCGCTGGTGATTGGGATTAAGCTTTGGGCCAATATTGTGCACGGAGCTCGAGGTGGAAGAAGGATTAGAAGATAGAGGATGGATGAATGAAAGATCAATATTCTTACAAGCATTCATGCACAAGGTCTTATCCGGTTCATACGCAGCATGCAGTTTGCTATACGTGAATGTACTTCCTTCTATGGTACTGAGCAGAACCAGACCACACTCCTGAGCAGTGGAGAGTTTACCTCACGCTAGGCGTACATCTCAGAACACCTCATGCAAAAGGAGGCGCTTGTGCGGGAGTGCCCGTTGGCTCGGCAATCTGCGCCGCCCAACGCCCAGCAATTGCAGACTCGGCGATTTCTACATCTTCGTCTGCCATGCATTGACAACACAGTCAGATCGAGGGCGGCCTTTGTTAAGAAAAAGATGGTGTGCTGATGAAGAGGGGTAAGCAGATGCGCTGACAAGAGCTAGATATCTCGGAAAACGAGGCGCTAGACAGCTTCAGGACGTGCCTACCTATTTGGTACAACAGACATGTTTGAAGATACGCCCTGATATCCTCAGTAGTACCGCACATTCGACCAGAACCAGCACAAGAATCTGGCGCAAAGCAGAGTTGTTGTTGTCTCTTCCTGCTTGTTTTACAGCGTTATCGCTCTAACCGTGTTTCCCATATTGCTTTTTGCCAAACTCTGCCACAACTCTCAAATCTCAACAACAACAATGTAGACCACAAAACCCTATCCATGACGGAAAAAAACTTTCCCTCCCTCACCCGTCCTCCATCGGATCAACGGGCAAACTCCCCCCCCTCATCATGCACTGCACTGGCACCTCAAACTTGTCAGTCAACGGCAAAACGGCCAGGCCATGCCACCCGGTGCCGCACGCAGTGCACACCTCCCCATCCGCCCCGTCCGCTATCGTTGCTAAACAAAACAAAACGATATCGGGCCCGACTAGCACCGGTCGGCGTATCCACATAACCACGGCTCTCCATCGGAACAACGGGGAATCAAGAAGCAACGGGTTGGGGGGGGGGGATTTATTTTGAGAAAGTTGCGTTGCGTGCTGTGCCGTCGGGTGTGGGAAGGAGCGGCAAAGTCTATGACGCGGATGTGATGCACGCGCGTTAGTGTGGCTGCTGCAGGGCCTAGGGGCGGGTGGTACTGTTACGGGTATTTGGGGGCAGTGTACTTTGCTTGGAATTTTATTGATTGTTGGTTTGGTGTAGAAAGATGATGTTGTGATGGGGTGGGGTGCAGGGTGGTGGCTGTTGTTATGGCACTTGGGCTTTTTCTTGCGAGTACAGCATGATAGAGTGGTCTTGGAATGCATGTCTTAGACATGTGGGTTGGAGCTAATCGCGTCTACTGTACGCTTGAGCAGGAAACAGGATGCACGTGATGGGATATCTTCTACCGTCGACTTCCATGCATATCCAACTAAACTGAATTGTGCGACATGTACATGGTCGAGGAAAAAGGAATTCGAAACAGCAAAACCATTGTCCATGTGACAATTCAAGGCTGAAGACGTGGACCTCTGCCATCACCAGCTGCATGTTCTCCTGATAGCGCCGTCATTCTGCGCCGTCAAGGCACACCTGTGTTCCTCTGGTCCTCTTTCTATCTTTACCTATCTTGAAGAACACGACAGTCAACATCAGCACTGTCGTGGTCCCGGCAGTCAAATATAGGCAGCCTGTTTCAGTTCTGATATCGGTCCCGCGTTTCATCTTCCCCATGTACAACCACAATGTTTGTATTCGTAGGAGAATGCATTGCTAGCCTCGCCAACTCCTCTGTTCTACTGTGAGTTAGTCGAGTTCAACGTGTCTATGTGGTGGTACGAAGATACTCAGCGCCTACGTGATGGCGTTGAGGTCTCTTGGGTGCGTGGTCTTGGTAAAGCCTTGGAAACATTCCGAAAGCGAATGCGCGCTGAAATACCTGAGTACGTGCTCGTGGAAGCTCTTCACATGTCACGGTGTTTTGCCTGCCGTGAGACCAACACCTTGACAAGTGAAGTTAGGTCTGTGATTCCCACGAGCATGCAGGCTACGAGTCAGAACCTGAATAGCGTGAAGCGGATTTGTGCCATGCTGTGGACAACGACAACGATTTGATTATGCAGGTGTAATATCGGATTCGGGGTTCTGCGTAGTCCAAACTTTGCTTGCAAGCAGCTTCGTCCTACTGCGTGGAGGTTTCTGTCTTGTTTTACTGGTTGTCGGTAGCGGGTAAGATCGATCTGGCGTCCCACTACAGTATCTACCCGGTCGATCGTCGAGGCCGCGGATCTCTCCGACAAGCAATGACGATCTATGGAACCGTGTGGCATTGCAGTTTGCAATCGCTACGCCGGCGAAACTTTGGTCCATGTCGTGTTTCCAACGTTGTTGAGCAGTCCTGGCCACAACGCACCTGCATAATCACCGCCATGTCGGGGAGTCGCTCACCGACCCAGCGTACTGTGAAACCTCAAGGGAATTACTCATTCGCCCGGACGCCACAATGTCCACAACTTAGGCTAGGTATGCGATCAGAAGAGTGGAACTCCGTTTTGCAGAAGCAACGATGATGACTGACGTGTATGCGGGGCCGGATGTCCTAGGCTTTGTGCGACGCGTTTGAGTAAAGTTGGTGCATTATATCGAAACTTCCTCACTTCGGTTGTAGTTGCTTCCAATTTCCACGGTTACACGTTTCCAAGGTTCTCTCTACCACATTCTTACCATCCAAGCTTGTCCAAGCTCATCCAAGCTCATCCAGACTTTGCCGACTCTTCAACTGGAACCAAACAACCTTACCATGGCCACTACACAAGCTATTCTGGTCACTGGCGCGACTGGTAAGCAAGGCGGTGCGGTACTCGACCAGCTTGCTTCGCATCCTTCGAGTTCCCAATACACCCTCCTGGCACTCACTCGTGATGCCAACTCCGGTTCCGCCAAGAAGATCGTGGAGCGTCACCCCGACGTCAAGCTGGTGCAGGGGAACCTAGACGACTGTGCTGCACTCTTTACAGCTGCCAAGTCCATACTCAAGGAAGCCGGTCAAGAAGAGCAGATCTGGGGCGTCTACTCTGTTCAAGTGTCTCTCGGCAAGGATGTAACCCACGAGAGCGAAGTCGTACAAGGCAAGGCCCTGATCGACAAGTCGCTTGAGGAAGGCGTCAAGCACTTTGTGTACTCTAGCGTCGACCGCGGCGGCAACGAACGCAGCTTTGAGAACGGTACACCAATCCCGCATTTCCGGAGTAAGCACGAGATCGAGCAGCACCTACTCGAGAAGGCTGGCAAGAACGGAGAGAACCTGGGCTGGACTATCCTGCGGCCAGTCGCTTTCATGGATAACCTCGCGCCTGGGTTCCCGACCAAGGTCTTCCTCGCTGCACTCCGGGATACACTGCAGGGCAAGCCACTCCAATGGGTGTCGGTAGAAGACATTGGCCTCTTTGGTGCACGAGCATTCAGGGACCACGAAGAATGGAACGCACGCGCCGAGGGTCTCGCCGGGGATGAGCTTACAATGGATGAGATGAGCGGATGCTTCGAGCGGGTTATCGGCAGCCCGCTACCAGCAACCTACGGCATGTTTGGTTCAGCGCTCAAGTGGGCTGTCACAGAGGTGAACGTCATGATCACCTGGTTTGCGGCGGAAGGCTATGGAGCAGATATCAACAAGCTGAAGGAGGAAGAGCCAAAGCTGTGCGATTTCGAAACATGGCTGGCAGAGAGGAGTGGATGGAAGGATCAATCTATCAAGTCGTAGAAGCATGAACGCTCACGGCGGGGTTAACGTCTAGTGCCGGATATTAGACTGTTGTTCGAAGGATCCAGCGGGGTTCCAATAAATGTATTCCTATCCTGTCCTTGATGATATCAATGTGCGCTGTGTTGGGATGCCCTCGCATGTCCTTCTGCAAATGTGAGATGATCCCCAGCATGCCTGGTTCGCTCCTGCCTGACCCGGGGGATGAAGATGTCACGAACCCACGAGATGATGACAGACGCGAGATCTCAAAAGCATCCACCACCGACCCGCTATGCCTCAATTGCCTCTGGATATGTAGAGATGAGAGAAGGCCAAAGGTGTAGCATACTGACCCCACCTCACTGTCGTAAGATCGTGGTTTGACAGACAGCTTCGAAGCAATAGAGCATGAGCTCATCCTTCACCTTCAGCCACTTGACACCCCCTCCCCCAAGTAGAAACTCCAAGCATCTACAACAGCATCTCCCATCTCCAGCCACCATCACACCGACTCTCAGGGGCCAGCCTCGCAGAACCGCAACAAACTTTCACCACCGCAAACCCCCCCTGCCCCCGAAACACATTCACTAACCCCATCATGATGTAATCCCCCTTGCAAAATATCGGTATCCTGCATGCCGCAGCCGCTTTCGGGAGTTGCGGGCAGAGGGACAAGGACAAGGGCAGGAAAGGGGCGACGACGGACCGTGGACGTGGGGAACCGAAATACAGCCGCGGCAAGGCAGACCAAACACTATGGCGGGAGTTATGCTTTGGACCCCACTTGCTGCATGTCGCGCACATCATGCAGTGGAGCCAGAAGCCGAAACACCTTTCGGGTGTTGTTGTTGTTGTTGTTATTTTTTCCATGTAGTTATGGTGTGGGAGAAGATTAATCCTGGGTTTCGGTTGTGAGGGCTGGTTTTGTGCTCTTGACTTCCTTCGTTGCTACTTCACACAACACACACACACAAGAACACATCACCTTTTAGCTGGCAGCATACGAAAACACATCTACACGCCAATATGTCGGACAACATCATCGTAAAGAGTGTAGCAGGAACCTGCATAACATTCTCCTTTATCCTCGCTGGTAAGCCATCCCAAGCCATCCCTCACCTCTCCAACGATTAACACCAAACCCACAGGAAATGCCATAACACAATCCTACATGACGGTCCCCGCCCTCCTCGTCTCCTTCCCCCCACCAGGCTCTCCCGACCACAAAGACCGCGCCCGCCTCCTCGGCCGTCAATGGCCCCTCTGCTGGACCGTCGGCAACCAATTCTTCCGACCCATTTCCACGCTGGGATTCCTAGGCTACTCCTACGCGGGCTATGCCGTGTACCGCGAGGGTATGCTTGCGCGCAGCGACTGGAAGCTATTTGGTGTGGCGGCTGCGCTGCACTTGACGACGATTTTGCATTCGGCGCTGAATATGCAGCCGTTGAATGATAAGCTGGAGGCGCTGGCGGAGAGGAGCTCGGAGAAGGAGTTGGGTGAGGCTGAGGAGGTGGCGAGGAAGTGGGCGAACTGGAATAGGCTGAGGTTGGTGACTCCGGTTGTTGCTGGTAGTTTGGCGCTGTGGAATTTGCTGTCGTTGTAGACAGGGGGTGTCGTGAGCGGTTGTGCGGGCCATTGAGGCAGTGTGATAAGCACCCAATAGACGTGTCTGGCGACTACAGTGGTTTTGTATACTGGTATGTCCAGTATTTTATAACACCCAAGAGGTAGTCATAATTTTGTGATATTGTCAGGAAATGTATGTGCCTCATGAATGTGGTAGGAATTCCATCAATGGTCGAACCGAGACTTTCACATGCCAGAAAATCCTAATCATCTCGTTGTATCCCATCCGCCCAACTCGGTTCAATGCCACTACAAACATCAATACACGCATCCCACCTCTTCATATCTCGCTTCTTCGCATCATCAACATCCCCCCACTTGCCCTGTTCCCAACCCCCCACAATGCCTTCAGTAGTCCAAAACATTGTCCACTGATCTCCCGGTAGCTTCCACATGCCCATACTCCTCTCTTGATACCACTTGTTGACCGGATTACTCGTCCGACTCCTCCAGACTACGCCATCGGGGAAGCAGGTTCTAGTCAGCGCAGCCCAGACGATATCAGAAACACCACCCGAGCCTTGTGAGGAGGTGAGAACAGCAAACTTATCTAGGTAAGGGATCCAGTAAGGTGAGTCGGGAGTCAAGACGGAAGGGGGGGTGGCTCCTTGAAGCGATTTCGGAGTTTCCCATGTGCAGATTGCGCCGCCTTCGTAGTCGCCTGCTATGATGATACCAGCGACGCGCCCATGGATACGGTCGAGATAGTTCTTGGGGTGAAGCTTCCGCTGGAACGAGTCGTCGATGAGGTCGACAAGCTTGGGAAAATTTATGCGTGGATCATCTGCTAGCTCAATGCTTGGATTCGATGCAGAGGGCGGCTGCCACGGTCCATGTACACGCGGATCGGGTATCATGGTTAGGGGTATGCCTTTTTTGAGGAACGTAGCGGGGTTGGGTGCTGCAGAGCCCAGGAAGCGAGATGTGGGCGACGTTGGCAACGAGGAAGATGTCATGGGCTTGTCGGTCAGTAAATTGTGTAGCAGGGGGTTCTTGGAAGGTGTGGTTCGCGCATCATCCGGTATGGCTTTCGTCGCAGCCTCCATTGGTGTCAAAATCAGACCCGACGATGAAGGAGGAAGCAATTTCAAGCCTCGCTCTAGAACATCAAGGTTCTTCAGGTGACGCACAGGAGCAGAAGAAGCCAGGTTTTCTGATTGTACACCTGGCAATGACACCACCTCCTGCTCAACAAATTTTGACAACGGATTGCCTGTGGAAAGCGATGTTGGGCTACCAGCACCATTTGAGGTCTTTGACGAAAGTTGCTGCAGCTCTTTCTTGATGTCGCGATACTCGGCTTCTAGATTGACAAAAACATGTGCGCCATCAGCCCTGTTCTCAGACGGTATGCCACCCAGCGGATCGAGGATGATGATGCGGTCCAAAAGAGGCCTTTCAACGACGCGCTTTGTCTTGTGCAATGAGCCGCGGGGTGACTCCATGCCATTGGAATGCCCAAGGCCTGCGAACTCGCGAACAAGTGCAAGAAGAACGTCGTCTGCCTGAACTCTGACCTTCTTGAGGTTCTCGTCGTATGCGAAAGGTGCGATGACCGGGATGACGCCGTCGTCGATGGGCGGGAAGAGCAGGTAGGTGTGCTGCACCTCAACGCCCCCGCGCACCTGGTTTGTACTGGGCATGTCGTTGTCCAATGGGGAATATCCCAAAACGTCCTCAACCAGCAGAGATCCCGGTTCGTTGTAGTCCTCCAGAGCTGCCACTAGACGCAGAGCCTGTTCTCTAACCATGTTTCCATATTCCGGCTTGACTTCGATACTGTGCGTGCTCGTGTCCTCGTCACAGTCTAGTACCACGGCAGTACTGAGTCCAAGCCGTGCCATTTGACTCAGAGTCAATGCGATATCTCCCAATGTACGATCAGTCAGCTTCTGCGGTTGGCGAAGCTTGACCAGGGCCAGATGCACTGGCTCATCCTTTTCAGCATCATACGACTCCTCTGGTAGAGGTTCTCTTGTAAAGACGGTCGGTTTGTATAGATCACCCAGGTTCACACCCGTTCGCAGCGAAGCCAAATCATTGTGTATATTCTCGCTCACGAGCTCCTTGGCCTTTGCCGTGATGCTCGCCTTGCTCTTCTTGGGGACATCGAATTGCTTGAGGAAATTGCGCGCGTCGCGCTTGCCCGGTGACTCCTTCAGCAGGCGCGTCAGTTGCTGGCGTTCAGCGCGCTGTCGCTCTTTCGCTGAACTTGAGGATCGGCGGACGGAGGTAGTGGCCGTGTGGAATTGCTTGTGGTGAGTCGTCTCGAAGACCTTCTGTGTGTCATCGCGTTTGGGGAGCTATCGGCTATCAGCACCAGCCAATATGGACTAAATTGTCGCACGCACGATCTTGGAAGCCTTCCCCAAGCCCCTCGCGGGGGCTTTGGTCCAGATAAACATTCTTCATGTCACCGTGCAGCCTCCAGAAACCGCACAAGAACAAGCATTGTTGAGCTCGGAGCAGCTCTGACTGTGCGATTTGCGGTGGGGAATTTCTGCCCGCACATGGTAAGAGGGAAACTTTCGTCTGAACGTCATTGGCAACCGACATCGGCCCGCCTCATCCCCGGGGCTACACCACTATGACGACGGTGCTGAGTAAGTTTGGAACCAGTATCGAGGTTGTATAAATCGTTGTACTTGGCATCGTGTACTTCCAAAGCAGATACGAAGCATTCTGAACACGACAAGATGGCTCCACAACTCGCTTGGATTGGCCTCGGCAACATGGGCAGGGCCAGTACGCCCCATCATCAGGTCAACCATAATGCTGACTGTAACAGGGCATGTGCAAAGTATGGAGCAGCCTTGGACCAATCGATCAGATGGTTGACTTAAAATATAGAATTTGGTAGAGAAGGGCCAACTTGATAAGCCTCTCATCATCTACAACCGCACAAAGTCCCGGGCCGAAGATCTCTCCTCCAAGCTCGGCACTTCCAAAACCAAAGTTGTCGACACTGTCAATGATGCTGTCAAGGCGGCCGGTATCATCTTCATGTGTCTCGGTGACGACGCTGCCGTCAACTCGGCCGTTGATGCAATGCTCCAGGAAGATGTGAATGGCAAGCTGATTGTGGACTGCTCAACTGTGCATCCGGATACAACCAATGCACTGGATAAGCGAATCACAGATAAAGGTGCTGGATTCGTGGGCATGCCTGGTACGTCAAGCTCTCATAGGGTAGTGGATATCTCGACCATCACTAACATGATTACAGTATTTGGCGCCCCAGCCATGGCCGACAACGGGCAGCTTGTCTGTGTGACGGCAGGACAAAAGGCTTCATGCGACAGAGTCGTTCCATACACAACCGGCGTCATGGGCCGAGCAAACATCGACTACTCGGGCCAGCCCGCTGGAAATGCCACCCTCATGAAAGTAATTGGCAACACCTTTATCCTAAACATGGTCTCTCAGCTCTCTGAAGGCCATGTTTTGGCAGAGAAGTCTGGGCTGGGAGTCGATAACCTTCACACCTTCATCTCCACCATGTTCCCAGGTCCTTATACAGCTTACTCTCAGCGTATGCTGGATGGCGACTACTATAAGCGCGAGGAGCCCTTGTTCCATGTTGATCTTGCGAGGAAGGATGCTCGACATGCCATGTCGCTTGCAGAGAGCAATGGCGCCAAGGAGAGTATGAAGATGCTTGGATTGGCACAGAAGAGACTGGACGGTGTGAAGAGTGAGCTTGGAGACCGGGGTGACATTCCTAGCGTGTATGGAGTTGTGAGGAAGGAAAGTGGCTTGGAATTTAAGAACAAGGGTTAGAGAATGGTACGATAGTACAAGTAACAACCTGAACCTTCATGTGAACAACCGCAAACCGAAGTTTAGGCAATTGATACGAGGATTGCTACAGGGTATGCCCATGGCCATAGAAGGCTTACAGAAGGATATTGTAACACGGCCGTTGTTCTCTCCGACCAACAAACATATCCTGTTGTCTTACCGCCTAATATCTTCCGTCCCGGCTTACCACAAACAAATCAGCCGATGCTCGTCATAAACTCCAATCGACACACCTTCCACCTCGCATGCACGCAATGCTTCGATAATATTCCACGATCGACACAGCCCGAACATGACGCGACAAAAGTGACAATCATTACCCGATCCGGTCCTGGTAACATGCAACAACCACTCTGCCGAGGAACACTCATCACCTGGCCCTAAAAAAACTCCACCAACGTGATAACGCGCTAGCACCCGTTTGGGCTAGCTGTTCCGCACGCTACCCCAGCTTCTCCAAACCCCGACTTCTACAACCGGGCAAGACTGGGCTTGGCCCGCAACGGCAGACATGCTCGAGTAGCAGGAACCGTCCGCTGAGGTCCAACCTGGTTCGTTACCGTGCACATGGGGGCATGCTGCGTAGGCCCCCCCGATAAACCTGCCGCTTACTTCTTGGGGCTGGAGGGGGAGGGGTGGTTACCTTTTTCACTATCGCCCATTGTGAGCGTTGCCCTTTATAATCGAGGCGCCGCCTGCCCGAACTTGTGCGCGTGTTTTGTGTTGTGCTGAGTTGCGACTTTCCGTCTGGTCTGCTACGTGACGGGCATTGACTATCGTTGTTATCGGCTTTCGTATCGTTATCTTGTTTAGAGGTACACCATGGGGTTCCTCAAGAGGCCTACACTACGCAGTCGCGATGATCAGAGGACACGGGCTGCGGAGCTCACGTTACGCGAGTCCATCTATCCGCTTTGTCTCGTTACCATCTTGTTCTTTCTCTGGGTATGCGACGTGATCGTTTTGCATTGTGAGAGGAACTGACTAATTGGCACGTAGGGCTTCTCGTACGGCCTCATCGACACGTTGAACAAGCACTTCCAGGTCACTTTGGGCGTCACACGCTCTCGTTCCTCTGGTTTACAAGCCGCATATTTTGGCGCATATCCGCTTGCATCACTTGGGCACGCAAACTGGCTGTTGCGCAACTGGGGATACAAAGCCACATTCATCTGGGGCCTCACTCTTTACGGCATTGGCGCTTTGCTTGCGTGGCCGTGCCTTGTATACCGTTCGTTTGGAGGGTTCTGTGCAGCTACCTTTGTTATTGGTAACGGTCTCGGTTCCCTTGAGACGGCCGCGAACCCATACCTTGCAGGTGCGTTATCATTTGCTCTGTTGAATTTAGCAACCCAAGACTGATGGAATTAGTTTGCGGTCCGCCCAAGTACTCTGAGATCCGAATCAACATTGCGCAAGCCTTTAACGGTGTCGGAACGGTAGTAGCGCCCGTTTTGGCTTCCTACGTCTTCTTCAACAATGTAGGAACTGATCAGAAAGCATTGGAAAACGTACAATGGACGTACCTCGGAATCGCGTCATTCGTCTTCCTTCTTGCCATTGTTTACTATTTCACCGAAATTCCCGAGATTACTGGTAAGCCGGCTCAATGCTGGGCTTAGGTCAGTGCTGACAATCGAGACAGATGCCGACATGGCCTTCCAGGCTGAAAGTGCGCATGGAGCTACTGATCAGAAGCCTTTCAGCAAGCAATACCGCCTGTTTCACGCAACATTTGCTCAGTTCTGCTACACCGGAGCCCAGGTTGCGATTGCTGGCGCTTTCATCAACTATGTTACCGAAACACGTGTGGTAGGGGGCAGGATAACGTCAAACTCTACAGCATCGCGGTTCCTCGCGGGTGCGCAGGGCTGCTTCACTTTGGGCCGTTTCATCGGAAGTGCGCTCATGAAGTTTGTCAAGCCGCGATGGGTCTTCCTTGTGTACATGGCAGGTTGTATCATCTTCATCATCCCCGCAATTACGGAGCGAGGCAACACTGGTATGAGCATGCTCTACATTGTACTCTTCTTCGAGAGTATCATCTTCCCGACAATCGTGGCGCTCGGCATGCGCGGTCTGGGCAAATACTCAAAGCGTGGATCAGGATTCATCGTGGGAGGTGTTGCTGGCGGTGCTGTGGTGCCACCTCTTCTCTTTGCTGCAAGTGATTCACTCGGAAAACCCAGGCCGCTTGACGGATACGCGCCCACGGCGACGGCTATGACGGTACCACTGGCATTTTTCGTTGCTGCTGCGACATACACCATCTGCGTCAACTTCGTGCCGGCCTACAGGAACGTGGCAGACACTTTCTCGGAGACTGAGATTGGCATCACCAACGCTCATGCAGCTGATCCGGAGAACCAGGTTGAGAGCAAAGAGGCCGGCATCGTTGGCAAGGATGACTCGCCGGCACATTCAGAGGCAGTAGATGTAGGCCGAAAGATGTAGGACGCGTCGGGGGGCTCTAGGTAGTTGTCAATTATGCCGGCGGAGATGTAGATGGTAACATGTAGCTGTGTAGATAATGATAGACATTAAATCTTGACGAGGAAGTGAATTTGAAGTACATGGTGTAAAATACTTGACAGTGTGTCTGAGTAGACTTTGTATACTAGCGCGTCGAGTATTCTGTGTCACCCAGGCGCATGCAGATTCGGTACCACTGGCAGCTGCACCCCGCCATTCGCAAGCTGGGCGTGCGTCAACGCTAGCCGTTGACAATCTCCATCTCCATCAAACTTCATGTCCATGTCTATGTGAGGCTATTTTGGGTACGAGCAGCCACCATGTCAAGTTCGGCACGTCTCGACAACGGGCGTGGAACCTTCGGTATCTGCCGTGCTGACCGTCGTGTTGGTATCGTGCCATGTAAGCTGGCCGGTCCCTGAAGACGGGGTTGCTGAGGGCCCTGATCTGCGACGCGACCCTCCCGGCACGACGATTGCTGCAAGATGCAGGTGAAGGAAACACGGTCACATGTTGAAAAGTCCGTAGATATAGGTACGGGTAGTAAACAAGAGCTGGTGAAGAAAATAAACAAGGCCGGGAGTCGGAGCACGGGCATCTCACGGTCCCGTTATAGGAGTGCGGTGTCTAGCACAGCCTTCTGGTGATGCGTGCGACAGGTGCCGAGCAGCCGGGCGTGCCTGGCTGACTTAACATACGAGACCAGGCAGGCCTGAGTACATGTCACATTGCTTCACACACGAAACCACGTCATGTTGAGAGTCTCTCGCCGCGATTGCTGCCACGCTTCGCAGTTGTAGCTCACCATCACGAAGAATGCGGTGGTCATGGACAGGAAGGCCCTCCTCTTCCCGTGGTAAGCACGCCCGTGACAAGCGCATGAGTGCGAGTGCGAGTGCGAGTGCAGTAAGTAACGTTAGCTAACATGTCTATAGCGGCCTCGCTTTAGCATCTGGGTACCTGAGCACCCCGACTCCCATCGACTACTCCTTCGCCTTTGATAAGCCGCTGCACACGGTCGGCATTGTGTTGTTTCTCACCGGCCTTGCCCTCATCGCAATTGAAGCCTGGCCCTCCCGCACTCCACACCCGCCGCCGCCGCCACCGCCGACGAGGTATATCGCCATCGCACTGAACAATGTCCCAAATAGACTCCCGGCCGAAGAGATATGGACCGAGACCGGCCAGCCAGGGCGACGACGAGCCTGGAGTGTCCGCGCTGTCGGCGCCCTGTTGACGGTGCTCCTGTTCGCAATATGCGGTCGCATCGCCATCTTCTACCGCGTCATGAAACATGTCGAGTGCAGCGGGCCCTCTGCATTGGTGCGCACCATGTCTTCGCTGTGTGAACATGGCTGACCATTATAGGCTTTCCTCCCTCTCGTAACCGCTCTCTACCACAGTATCCGACACCCCAGTCAGCGTCAGTACCCCGCTTGGAGCAATGACAGCCGCTCGCGCGCCCAACTCGATCGCGTTTACAGCTTCATCTTCAACGGCTCCACCCGCTACATCGTCCCTTCCCTTTTGCTGTCCATCAGCAGCTTCCTCGTCCTCGTCAAGTCCAGCGCCCTCCGCTCGACGTACATCTGCCCCATCGCAAACGCGTCGGCAACCACCATTCCTTCCCTACAGCTGGTCAGCTTCCTGCTAGACTGTGTCATTGTCCATGTCCTCTACCGCCTAGTCGACGATGGCATCTCTGAGCCCGACGACTGGACTATCCAGCTCCAGGACGGCACCTCGAACCATATGCTGGTTGGCCTGACACTTACCGTGCGTCCCAACACCCCCTTGAACACAAACGTCATACTAACAATCAACAGGCATCGTCATTAGTCCTTCTTGTCGCAGGCATTGTCATCTACCCTGCAATGCCCGAGCATCGCGAATGGATGCTCTCGTTTTCTTCCGAGTATCTCCTTGGTCTTTTGCGTTTATCGTTGATGATACCCTTTATGACGTTATGTTTCCTAAAATCGGTATGTCTGAGTCCCCATACGTCCTGGCATCTTGCTGACCATCAGGCCCGGTTATACGGAGTTATGAGCGCGGTGCTCATTGTTGCATTTTCTTCTGCATACATCGGCGTGCTTCGAGCGCTAGGGACCGGCGTGTCCTACTCATTTCCGCCAAAGTCCACCGTGGGCCTTGTCTTGTGTTTAACCTTGCTTACCATTGCTCTCATCATCCACCTGGTTACGGATACCAACATAGAATCCCGGATCCGAACTACCGTGCCAGTCCGACTGGGCAGGAACCAGTCCGCAGCATTCATCGCACTCCTCATCGCCTTCTCCATTGGTGTCATTGTATATCGTCGACAAGGCCCCGTGCGGGAACATCCAATCACTAGTCTAATCAACGTCGCGTCAGTGGAACATGACCAGTGGGCGTCGCAAGCGCATCGCAGCAAGTCTCTTGCAGAGGCTGTAATACACTACCAGCAGCGCTATAAACGCGACCCGCCGCCTAATTTTGACAGATGGTACCATTTTGCTGTTGGTCGGAATTCCATAGTGATTGACGATTACGATAACATTGAGCAAGACCTTGCGCCCTTCTCTTCGTTCAATCCCGATGATCTGCGGTTGCGTACGGCGACCGTGTTAGCTACACATGAGGGGATAGGGGGTGTCCGTATAAGAGACGGAAAAGCTGAAGCCCTTGGTCACGTACCTGACACACATCAGTGGATGATGGATACCGCAACGACCATGATTCAGCAGTTTGCCGAACATCTTCCGGATATGGATCTAGCCTTCAACCTGCACGACGAGAGTCGTGTAGCGGTACCCTACGAGCGCTTACAGGATGCGCTAGATCATCCGCAGCCCTACCCTACGCCAGAGCCGGCCCGCCCTGCCAAGGAATTCAGCGCTGATCGTGCAAAGAAGTGGCTGGATATCGACCGCGTCAGGACAGACCCACATTTCTTTGAAGACGCTCGAATCAAGTCGTCATACGAAACGTATGGCTCTGTTGCATGTTCGCCCAACTCCAGAGCTCGCAAGGAGCGTCACTGGAATACCAAGACATTCTGCCATACTTGTACTCAGGCTCACTCCATTGGCGCTTTTGTAGCAAATTGGACATTGTCATCAGACCCTTGCCATCAGCCCGACATTGCAAACCTCCATGGCATGCATCTCAGTCCATCAAGTCTCATGGGCACCCATGACATCGTTCCGGTCTTCAGCCAGAGCCGTGCCCCTGGGTACATTGACATCCGGTACCCATCGCCTTGGAACTATGCTGATAAGACCAAATACGGGTTCGATGAGAAGTATCCAGATGCCCCCTTCCAAGAAAAAACAGATGTACTGTTCTGGCGTGGCACAACTACAGAGGGCGTGACTACACATGGAACCTGGAGAGGTATGCTGCGCCAGCGACTGGTGCACCTCGTAAACAACGAAACCTCCCGCCAGCCCATTCTCCTCGCAAAACCGAACCACAGCGGTCAATTCGAGTACATGATGAAGCGGACGGCTGACATCAAGCGGTACCTCGAGACCAAGATTGACATCCGTCTCATCGGCCCCATCGCCCGCTGCGCAGGCCAAGACTGCCCCGATCAAACACGCGAGTTTGGCTTCGGCGACCCCATTGAGTTCCGCAAACACTGGCACTACCGCTACCTCATGGACACGGACGGCGCCGGCTTCTCCACCCGCTTCATCCCCTTCCTCCAATCAAACTCTGTCGTCTTCAAAGCCGCCCTCTTCCGCGAATGGTACGAAGGCCGTCTCACAGCCTGGAAACACTTTGTCCCCGTCGACCTCCGCCTGCACGACGTCTTCTCCAGCCTCGCCTACTTTGGCGGCTACGGCGTCGAGGAGCGGAACAAGCGCATGATGGACGGCCAGATTAAAGCCGCGGAGAAGATTGCCAGGGACGGCAAGGTGTGGACGGAAAAGGTGCTGAGGAAGGAGGACATGGAAGTTTACATGTTCCGGTTGTTGCTCGAGTGGGGGCGGTTGACGGATGATAGGAGGACTGAGGTGGGGTTTCGGTTGGAGAAGGGGAAGGGTGGGGCATGGGAGAGGCCGAGGTGGGGTGTGGAGAGGGAGGCGGAAGAGCTTTGAGCCTTGAGGGTGAAAGTACTGGTGTTTATTTGGTTTGGCTTGGTTTAGAGATAGCATTGCGTGGCGTTTTCTATAGGGTTGGTTGGGTTACCGGCTATTCAGCTTTTTTTTCTTTCGAGTATCGTTCCTGCCTTGTCTTGATATGTTGTGGTGTAGCTACAAATATTTCGTTGTTCTTTTTTCCACATGTATAACGAACAGTCAAGACATCTGAGCAACCATCACCAGGATACATCAGGCAAACATTTATCACGAACAAGCAACAAATACTAGGACAAATCAGGCAAAACTTCATCAAGAACAAGCAACAAGTTCACAGGACGACAAGACATCAACTGAAGGGGTATATATTCATGACTAGTTTCTCGTGCTCGTTATCTGGAATTCCATCCCATCAATGCCCGAGTTTTGTAGGTCCGCTAAATGAAGCCATCACTCAAGGTGCTTTGGTCTTCTCATGTTATGCTCATCATACTCATTGCCATACTCCGGCATCACCTTCCACCACAGTGACTCGTACTTACAGTCTACTGTCGGACATTCAGCTACCCTGAACCTTCTTGACGATAGCGACAAGAGGATCGAAGAGAGCATGGCCCTTCTCGATACCGTTGACCTTGGTGACCACCTCTTCGGGCGAGTGCTCCTTGAGGATCTTGGCGAGCTCGACAGACTCCTCATCGCCCTCGACGTTCTGGAAGCGGTAAGCCTGCTCGACGGCGCCGAGGAGGGTTTGGTATGACTCTCCCCTCTCAGCCAGCTGAGCAGCGGGACCGATGAAGCGCTCCTTGCGAGAAAGCTTGCGAAGAGGAGCACGACCGACACGCTCGACGTTGTCCTTGAGGACAGGGTTGGAGATACGCTTGATGATCTGCTCAACATAGTCGCTCTGCTCTTGAGTGCTAACGCCGTGCTTCTTGACGATCAGGTTGGCAGTCTCCTTGACAGCATCACGCACGATGTCGTGGAGCTTCTTATCTTGAAGAACCTCGTGGATGTAGGCGATCTTGTTCTGGTGGCCGTAGTAGGCAGCAGTAGCGTGTGAGGTGTTGACAGTGAAGAGCTTGCGCTCAATGTATGGCTCAAGGTCGTCGACGTAGTGGATACCCTTGACATCAGGCTTCTTACCGCCGTTCTCAAAGGGCTTCTGCTCAACACACCACTCGTGGAACTTCTCGATGACAACGTTGAGACCGGCGTTGGGAGGCTGCTGTGGGACAATCCGGTCAATAGCCGAGTTGGCGAAGCGAGCCTTGCTGTCGATGTTCTTCTTGGTCTCTTCACTCAGCTTGCTCTCGATGAAACCCCTCCATGTAGTTGTGGCATTGATGGCGTTCTCACAGGCGATGACAGCGATGGGGTAGTCGAGCTTGCGGGCCTCAATGGCCTTGGCGACGGGCTCAGCAACAAACTTGAGGATGTTGGGACCGACAGCGCAGGTGACAACATCGGCAGTAGCAATCTCCTCGATGACCTTGTCCATCTCGTTCTTGGAGTTGATGGCACGGTAGTGGTCGATGGTGAACTCGCGCTCGCCGTCATCACCGATCTCGGTAACTTTGTATGTGGAAGTCTTTTGGAGAGACTCGATGATGCTGTCCATGACATCGACGAAGACGACCTCGTAGCCAGAGTTGTGGAGGAACTCGGCGACGAAGCCACGGCCGATGTTACCACCGCCGAAGTGGACTGCCTTCTTCTCGTAGGGCATGATGTGTGGTTGGTATGTGGTAGTAAGTGGGAGGTTAAGCTGGAGAAGTGGTGTTAATTGAGTCTGTTTAGACTTGAAAGTGGAGGATGAAGGTGAGAAGAACGGTGTTTGTTTTGAAAGGGGAAGCGCGCTGGTGGGGTATTTGTATGGCGGGGGCGGGGTGATTTGGGCTGCAGTGAGAGACAGCCATGTAATTGGGGCATGACTTACCTGGCCAGAAGCTTCTATGTGAGGGCGGTGTGCAGTAGGGTTGATTGAAGGTGCAGTAGTATCAAAGTGAGAGAGGGGACGAGGTGTTTATGTTGGGGGTACGACGGGTAAGCTGGCAGCTGGCCTAGGATAGACCCCGCAACCCGGTGACGTTGTTGAGGAACCCGATTGGTAGTCGCTAACGTTAAACAGAGGCAGGCACATACAACGACATGTGTAAGGGCAATCGCAATTGTCGTTGCATAGGCAATCCCCGTATTACAGCTATCGCTATATCGCTGGCAACCCAAGAGACCCAAGGCTAGAAAAAGCAAATACATTAATCGCTCATTCGTTGTACTCAACTAACCCCCCTCTCGTCATGTAGACATCGCAGCGCGGTGTCTTCTCGGCCGTGGACGTGGCTAAGCATCATGCACTTCCCAACAACGTGCTCAGCCTCCGATGGCACTTTCTGGTGTCTACGGGGCTGGATACGTCATACGTCATAGCTCCAGGCTTGAGTGGAGTCATCGGTACCTTCTCCCGTCTTTAGTTTGTGCCAAGCCAGCTCCATCGGTGGAAGAGCCCCGCCATGGGAATGTGCATCGTGAAAAATTGGGTTGTAACAGATCGCGATCGATTGACGTGGTATCTCGTGATTAAAAAGTTTTAGAAAAGCTCCGACCAAGAAAAGCATTGTCAACATCTAGAAATCGCGCATGCCTCTTTTCTATGCGTGAATCGATTGTTGGACCTGTGGGTACACGGCAACCATTCGGTGGTAAAGATCAGGGTGCTCCCGCATGAGAACCTCAGGATCCCATGCCATGGCAACGAAGATGGTATCAATACCACTCGCCAGAGGAGTAGTGAAGATGTTGCCTAGAGACGATTAGTACAATTCTCGTGTTGTTTGCAGATGACTTACAGATTTGCAGGCCAATCAAGAAAGCAAAGGCCACAACGACGGGTGTGTAGCCGCCATTTGTATTGTATGCCGGTGAGGTAAAGATGAGGTAAAGGTAGGCCAGCAATGCGCAGGCATAGGCGATGAACGTAGCCCCCATAGAAAGAACTGGGCCGATCAAACACTCGTTAACTAGCGCATCGATACCGCGATCCTTCATCATCCTGCAAACGTCAGCATCCGTCTCAAAATGTTGGTAAACTCAACATACTTCCACGTATCCTTGGCGGCAGCAACGTAGCTCTTTCCGTAGAGCGCAATGTAGCTGAAGGCATATCTGTTGATGAACTCGACAGCCCACTCCAAGATGCCGATGAAGCATCCCAATACGCAGAACAGGATTGAACCGATCAAGTTGCCGTCGCCAGCCGCATTACGCTGAGCAGCGGAGCAAATTTGACGCAGGAACTGAATGATGGCGACAAGCAAGCTTCCGAGACTGATGCTGCCAAAGCTGTATGTCACAGAGCGCTTGAAGGCACCGCGAGTTGCGCCCTTGGGCATGGCATTCGGGTTGAAGTACCACGAGCCGTACACCCCGGAAATGGTCGTGTGAATGGTGTTTTTGAGCCACCTTTTGGATTGTTAGTAGTTGGAAGTCAAGATTCGATGCAAGTACTTACTCTGAGATCCAGTACATGGCAAATGTTACGAAAACAAGTAGTCCAATGACCTTGCCGTTACCACAATCGCCGACTCCATTTCTACAGTTGGAGTTGGCCCCGTTTGGCGTATACTGCACGTAAATGGAGACCAGAGTAACAGAGTACCACGCGCCGAGTGCCGCAGCGAGGAGTCCACCGATCAACGACACAACATAGGTATGTCCGTACTTCTTCGATACGTCAATGGCAGTCTGCAGCATGAGGACGCTGAAGGGAATCCTGGGAATCCAGCTAATGAAGCAGATAACGTAGAATATGCTGAATATCAGGAAAACAATGCCTCCAGACCAGTATTTCCTTGAAAGCATATAAATCGCCGTTACGAAGCCAAAGACGATGTTGAGGATGCCGGTAATCCAGATGAATTGTTTGGTGAACTTTCGCGCAACCCACATGTAGGCGTAGCTGAAGACAATGGCCATTCCAAGCACGAAAGCGAATAGGATGATGGTGTTCGAATTGAGGGCAAACTGATTCGTGTTGCCGCCGTATATGCCTCCGCTGTTTGTTCGCGCTGAATTGAAGAATTAGCGTCATCTCCAACACCATTCAGCACTGAAGTTGAAACACTCACAATATCCCCGAATCGATATCACGCTCACGGCTACGTAGCCTAGGAAAACGGCAATGAACAACAGCCCAGCCCACCAATCATTGTACTTGGGCTTGTCGAGCTTGAATGTCTGTTCGAAGCTTTGTTTGTGCTCGCCATAATCATTCTGCTGGTAGCCATGTTGCTGCTGCATTGGCAGCGGGGGCGCATAGTTCTGGCCGTATTGGGGAGGTTGTTGTCCGTATGCCTGTCCCTGATATGCGCCCTGAGGCTGCTGCGGTGGGGCGGGAGGCGCGCCGCCATTGTAATAGTCCTGAGCTTCACCCATTGCGACGACGACGACAGTAGATTCTGCCGATAGACGATGGATGCGACGGTAAGGAGAGAGGTAGGTGAAGACGATACAAACTTTGGGCAGGCTAGCAGATGATGTATCGCGTCACTAGTTGCTGCTCCTTGGAGATGCGATGGAACCATTGGTGTGGCTGAAGATCGGCAATGCGTCAGTAGGCGTCAGATTTGCTGTGCACAGACCTCTGGCCGCTCTGTGTCGTGGCTGCAATCTTGTGAAAGACGCCATGAACGGCCTAGATGGGCGGCAGGAATGCTTGTGCAAAGTCATGCAAGGATGCCCTGCTGAGGATTAAAACTCAAATACGTGTGCGTCGCACTCAGCATTGTTTGTTTTGTGTGCTTCATCTTCTCCAGCCCACAACGACGCATTCTACTCGGCTTCGAAATGAAATCTCGCTGTGAGGTCCTGAAAGGGGTCAGACAACCTTCTGCACTCACCTTGTTTCTCTGTTGACGCCACACGCGTTTCGCAACACCTACCTACTTGGCTGAGTTTCTTGTGAGCCGATCGTCCGTCTTGGGTTTCGCGTGGTGTCATGGTACAAGTCACGCCATGACAGACAGAGCCGGCTTTCCGACATCGTGAGACTGTCTGCTTGGCAGCGAGTTCGCAGACCTCCCACCGTCAATTAGTAGGATTGAGTATACGTACAACGAATAGGGGGCTGCAGCTCTTAACTGGTCATCAAGCAGTATCCTTCCACAGGCTCATCTTGGCCTTCAGGCAGTCTTTTGCTTCTCCCTCTCCTTCCGATGCGCCCAAACATACACAAAAGGATACACAGTCTCCGGTAACAGTGTGACTATCATACCACCAACGCTCCAACAGTTCCCCACATAGGACCAGTTCTCTGGCACATTGTAGTACCGCCAGATGAACACCAAGAATGCCGTGATACAGCCAAGGTATCTCGTGATCCTATCTTTTGTCAGCCCTGACAGTTCTCTGGTGCGAAAGCAGCATCACTTCATATATTGCTTACCAAATCTCAAGCGACTGCCCTTTCGTATCTTGTCGCTGAAGCAGATACCAAACCTGCCCCCATCCAATCGGCAACTCAAGACATAGCCCTGTGAAGAATGCCGTCTTTGCTCTCTCTCATCTGGCCAATTCATCCCGACATAACAGAGGAACAGCATCCAAGCCGGTACCTGCCACAGCAACTTGACCACCGTCCTCCCCCTCTCTCTCGGCGCATACGCAGACTTGAGCGCCACCGTAACGAACGTGATATCGAAGAGAAACCAGACAAAGAAGCAGATACGTTGGAATGTGGTACTGGTGCAGATGTATGCATATTATATCTCGTATGCCATGGTTGCACTGAGAAATTGCACGGTCCTGGCTATGTACCGGTCTGAGTAGGTTCGAATGGTGTAGAACATATAGCAGAGTGTGTAGAGGATACTGCATCCGATGATTAGGAAATCCGTGACGAAAAAGTAGGATTCTAGCGGATTCAAGGCGACGTCGGCGGATTGCGGTATTACGTGGTAAGATGACCAGTTCCGTGCTGTTTCAAAAGGCATATTGGGTGGTGATGTGGTAGTTGGTGCTGGAGCGCGAGATGTGGTATTGGAAAGGCCAAGGACGTTTGGTTTGAAGAAAGAATTAAGCCGTCAGGAAGAGTAATCACGATGCGAATATGTGGGGTTCTGTGGCCTTGGAATGCAGAAACTGCAAACGTGGGTTTATGAATGCCATGAAGTCACGCTGACAATTCAATCAATCATCCGTCGGGATCCGAGATGGGCGAAGCTGGAAGTGGGCAGCTGAAGTATCCGATTTTGGATGCCTGAACAGCCTTTTCCGAATGCTCCGTCTTCCTCATCCCTACAGCTTACCAATACACCACTCGCTGTAAGCTTCTCTATTTGTCGGATCAACCAATCTGCCCTGCAGGCAGCCAGTCGCGCTTGGTGATGTCAGTTTCCAAGCTGTGCTTGATTTTGTGGAATTTTGCACCCCTTCGCATGTGTATGTATATGGAGCATGGTTGAGCGCTGTTATGAGGTTTTCAGATGGCGACGTATGCGCAAGAGAGAGCCTCGGAATCGTGGAAGGCCTGATTCCGAGTTCTATAAATGTGCGCGACGGCGCTAAGCTACATTAGACATAGCGTATTCCAACTGGAGGACCTAAGTGGAAAGACAGGACACTGATTCCTGCACATGCAGCCCTGGAGGGCCACGGATCGGCAGTACCGGTAGTAGGGAGGAGAGTACACTCACCTTGGTGTCATAAAATACTTAACAGTGGGTACGCATCTAATAGGCGTGTCTGGCGACTACAGTGGCCCTTATAAACTAGTATGTCAAGTATTTTATGACACCCGGGTGCACTGGACATACTCGCCAGGAAAATTCCATTCCGGGTATCGTATGACTCACGATGCTATCCATTCCTCTCCTCGACCCGTCTAGAGTTGGCGAATGCAAATCTTGGCGAGGCTTCGACGTCTCTGTCATCTGAAAAAGCACTTGATCTAGTTTTTGTCGACTGAGATTCAATAGGACTTCAGTCATATGGGTATTCAGATTCCTAGATTGGCTGAACAAAACCCTCTGCTCATAGACTTCACTCACAAAAGCATCACAAGAGACGATAACGCCTTGGAGAGATAGGTAGAATTATGCCTTGTTGAAAGACATTATAGCGCTACGAAACCTTGAATTTTTCCCATTAACTAGAGCTATCTCGTTTTCAAGCGACCCAAGTTGGCCCCGAAATCCCACTGACTCATTTACTGAGGAGTTGAGAAGGAAATGCTCAAAACACCGCACTCCGCAGTTCTCGTCTGAACAGCCCAAGCGGTGCAACCAGAGCAGTTGCGCAGAAACGTGATCTGGCAGGCTTTGTTCGGTGCTTGTGGACCATAAAGTGTAATCGGACCGCCTTTATCGAAGTTGATGTTTTGGTCCGCATTCGCAACGGTGCTGCCCCTGTTGTCCACATACCGGCTGTAGGTAATATGTGAGTAAGTGACGTCTTTTACTTGTTTTTAGATGGAGGGCGGGGGATTCTTACATGTGGGCAATGCAATAGCCCTTGGAACCTTGCGGGGCACAGCTTGCTTGTCGCTGCTCGAGTTCAGCGGCTTCGGGTTGCGCTACCGCTTGTGGGTGAGCGACTGCTGAGGCAGCGAGGGTCAGGATAGCGAGGGCGAAGCTGGGAAACTGCATGGTGATGAAAAGTAGATGTGTTTTGTGGAAGAGTGTTTGATGTGGTGTGATGATGGTCAGGTGGTGTGGGCTTGACTACGTTTATATACACAAAAAAGACGGTCTACAGCATGGCAGTGCATCAACTGCCGTCCTCACTAGTTCAGATAAATCCCCTTGGGGAAAGCTCTGCGAGATCTTATTGACCAACAGTGTCTCATGAGGTTGTGACGAGGATACTGGCCCACCCGCTCTAGATGTCTCGCCCAGTGCTGACAATCTAACTTCATCTACAACATCAGACGTAGAACCCTGGAGTCCGCCCCAGGTTTCAGTATTCCGCGAAACTATATACAGCCGTTCATGGTTACCTTTCTCGGCTGACTCAGCTTAGACTTCACCAAAAGGACCACACATTTGTTGGTCTGTAGAGCGATTGGCCTACTCAATGGTAGATCCATCCCGCCTATGTTGGTTGGGAATTTCCCACCATAGATCCATCCCTTCTTTCCCCATGCATGTGGGTCCTCATCCCAGTACATTGCTTCTTTAGGACCGGGCCGGAGATGACTCCGCGACTGTCACTGCATAACGGCGGAGTGAGATTCGACGTCGCATAGCTCTGTTAAGATAGAGATATTGCGTTTGCAGCTCTAGCCATAGGCTTTCTTGGAATACATCATGGTGCGCGTTGAGGGTGACATGTATGTATCGCGATGCATGAAAACAGGGTTTGGTGTTCGTAATATTTGAAGATGGCCATCTCGCATACGAGGACAAACACCGTGTGCGCAATACGATTTTATTCGTATTCCACGTGCGTAATCCCTGCGGATAAGGTACGTACTCTTTCCGTATCAGGTGTTATTAGATAGACTTTGTCCGCCATCGCATGTTTGGCGATGTGACATCGGTCATGTCCCCCGACTTATTTCGAAGCGAAGTCAGTGTCTGATCTACACCCATGTCAATCTAGATCGTATGTTGTATCGGGAATGCGCCGGAACCTACATGACTCAGTGATATCATCCCGGGGAAGATCGACAATGTAATACGAGACGGTTATAACGGGATGTGGAGAAAGACAGCTTTTGATGCTGGTGCTGGTGCTGATAAGGATGAGAAGAAAGCGGTGTTATGTCTGCAGAAAAGAGACTTGGAAATTGAAAGCTACAAAAGTACATGTGTTCGCAAATAGGGTATACTGCATACGGAAAGAACTTTTAAAACATCTCTACGTCGCCCACTCGGGACGGCAGGTACGGAAATGTGACCTGATAATCGCGTAAAGTTGCATGGGTACCGAAATCTCACATCAGCAACAGGTACGCTTCACGAGCTCGTCCATCCCGTCTCTTAGCTTCTCTTGGCTCTCGGACTCTTGGAAGGTCTCGGACTCCTAGGCACGAGGCCCTCACCTTGCGCTTTCATCCTGTCCATCGCTTGCTGCACTTGGTGCTGCTTCTTCGACACATGCTCGTGCCGCTTTTCCACTTCCGTTTCGAACTCTTGTGCAAGCTTGCGCTTCTTCTGCCTTGCCTGCCTTGTGCGTTGGATGATGCTCTGGAACTGGTCAAGAAACCAATCACCAGCCTCCTCCCATTCTCTAGAAGGCAACGAGTTGAAGAATTCAGCTTGTTGACCGACATCTAGAGTCCTCTGTACAAATTTCAAGCGAGCAGAAAGATCCTTTTGGTTTTCCTCCTCAGCAAGCACACGGGGCCGCGCACGTGGATCAGTGTCGAAGTTCTCATTTTTCAGATCGTCATACTTCATTTTAGTAAGAACCTCAAAGTCGTAGTCGCAATCTGGAGTCTGAACATCCTCAACTGGCACTTCATCAAGACGTGGCTGCTGGATCACTGGCTCCAGCTTGACGGGCGCAAAAGGTTGGTACCCGAGGGGTGGAAGCTGTGCAACCGGGATGTTGGAAAACTGGACCTGGACCTGGGCCCGAGAAGGGCCGGAGGACTGTCGCAAGGCACTTTGCTGAGATCTGCTGGCCTGTGCATGAGTGTTTGAGCGAGGGTTCGAGTGTAGCGGTGGCTCAGAAGGAACGTTGACATTGGCCTGACTATAAGTAGGCAATTGGCTAGTTGGTGGGACAGCGGTATGATGTTGGTAGCCAGGTCCTCCGTATTGCACAACTGGTGGAGTAGAGCGCGACTGCTCGCGTAGATGTGCTCCCGCCTTAAATATAGGTTGTGGCGTAATCAAAGCATGAGAGGGGGCTGCCATATTTGACTCTTGCTGTTGCTGCGGCGTAATCATACGTGTGGATTGATTGTTGATATTGGGGCGTCGGGGCGGAGAAGAGCGTAGAACGTCATTGTGAAAGTCGACAGGCGCGCCTTGTCCGCCTTCCCATTCTGAAGTTGCACCATCTGATGTTGGGGGGTATGAATCACCCTTGACTGTCAGCAAGTAACCCCCATTATGTGCCTGTTGCAAGAAGTGAACTTGCTCCTCACGAGGAATACCCTCAAGTCGGTTTCGGGCTATGAATTCTTCTTCTTCTCGCGAAAAATCATGGTAATCTTCAGAGTATTCATCTCCTTGCTCGTCAGTCCCCTGCTCATCGTCTCCTGTTTCCTCACCCTCCTCTTCTTCATCCTCAGCATAGTCATTAACCTGGCCATGTGGCTGATCTTCTTGCTCCACATTCTGAACTTCTTCTATCTTGACGGCAGAGGTATCGATCGTGGTATCAATGCTCGCTGCATCAGTGTCGTATGCATCACGATGCTGAGCATGCTTTTGATCGGCTTGCCAACGCTGGGGTTGTTGCAACGTTGCCGAGCTATTCTGAGCATTTCCATAGCCACGGGCTGATAAGTTAGAACTGGCTTTCGGCTGAATCAATGGAAGCCCATTTTTCATCGGAATCTTCGCGTTTGCAGCAGCGGCACGCCGGTCAACCTTGACTTTGGATTGGCCATTGTGTGGACTGGCTGTTTGGTTGCGATCGATCACGAATTTTGACAAATTCGACATGATGACGGCGGGCGATCAACGCCCTTTTGGTCCGTCGATGTTGGGTGTGGAGATGCGGCCCTATGGAGTGAGAGATGGAAGGTGAGACTTTGGGCTCGAAAGGGAAAGCGCGTCGTGTTGATGCTCTAACCGAATCGAGACGCGCCTCGGCCCACCAAAGCTAGCCTAGCATCGCGATGACGGTATCTTATCTCCGGTTCACCGTATGAGACGGATCCATTGTCCCGTTCTTGACGCCTGTCATACTGCAAAAGAACAGTTGTTATCCTAGTACAATCACATCAATCGCAATGAGTGAATGCTATCTCTACAGGCTCCCGAACGAGGTATGGGACTCTACACTATCATCTTCAATGAATCTCACTAACTGCAACAGTTGCTCTTGCACCTCTTCACGCCTATACCAACACCCGAACTACTGCCCTTGACCACAATATCGCATCGCATATACACGCTTATCCTACGCATTCTACACAACCGCCTCGTTGCAGCTGCAGAACTGCACGACCACTCTGTGCTTCTCGAATGCTTCCACCCCTCGGCGAAGCTCACTGAGCCGCCCTACTTCTGCACCTACCGGGGAACCGATGGCTTGGTACGATACGATGAATACGACCCCAACAAGACGGATGTTGGAAGACTAGGCGAAATGTACAACATGTACTCGCGGTTCCGCCCACACAGACGAGAACTAGAACCAGGCAAGAAGAGAGTAAAGCCTCGTCCGGGAGATGTACCTGGCAGTCGCACCTTTCCAGGAGCAGTACAGGAACGGTATGAAGGCGAATCAGTCAAGCAGACCCTAGGTCTAGAGGCACATGAGTTGTTTACGCAGTTGGTTGCGCAGACGAATCTCGTCAAGATTGGTGTTCACAACTTTTTTACAAACTTTGTGAATATTGAGGAGAGCGTGCTGAGGGTGTGGAGAGATTGGTTGAGGGAAACAGCAGCGAGAGGTGCTACGGTCAACACAGATGTTCCTAATGAAGTTGTTGAAGAGGTAGGCAAGGGCAAGGAAGTTGTTAGAGAAGTAGCAGAAGAGAAGGCGGACCTGGAGGATTCACGTATTCTGTGGGTCAGTCCGAGGAAGAATAGCGGTATACGTTTCAATGTCAGGGAGAGGAAACTTCGTAGGGACGCGCCAATCCTCATCAGCACAGACGAGGACATGCCCGTTACCTATGAGATTGAATATGATGGTAAGCTAACTACTTTCCATGTTAAATCATTGCCGCTAACCAGGATGTAGAGGTTCTCATTCGAACGTCACATCTCCTACTAATGCTTGAGCAGTCCATGTTGCAGGAGGACAATTCATCTGGAAAGGCAGTAGTTTTCGGATCTTTTGGATAGTGCCAGTGCCAGTAAATACACAGTATTCCGAACAATGAATTTGACTCCATAAAAATTATGGTCTAGATTCTACGGTCCGCTGGGTGGAGTAACTAACCCCTCTTCTCTCCAAAAACTGGGATCCAACGAGCACAGCCCACCCACAATGGCAAAAATATGTCTTATTCTGCTGATGAAACAAAAAGAAATATCTGAAAGATGACCTCGAGGCGATTTGAACGCCTAACCTTCAGGAAGCTCCAGTGGTGGGTACTGGAATCTGACGCGCTACCATTGCGCCACGAAGCCTGATTGGATGAAATATTTTACCAGCTATGCATTATATATACTCAGCTGGCACACTCAACAGTAACAGAATCATGCCATGAACATGTAATGCTCCTGGTTAAAAAACTCAAGTCGGATCTGTATGTCAAAAGGCCACGTCTACATATCAATGTGCACACGCTAGACCAACAAAGTCCCTAGCAGCATACCAATCTGCATGTCCCTTCTCGACCCCACTATCGACCCCACTAAATTATTTATTTACAGCGAAAGCTTTAGCAAAAAATGCCACTCCTCTTACTCTTACCGTGAAAGCCTAGACTAATTCAGTGCCGTGCCCACATACTTCCCCCATTCGCAAAAAAAATATATTCCCCCCATTATGCCTCATGCACAGCGAGCGAGAAAACAAAAAAAGATTGTAGCTGTTCTCCGCTCCCAGAATCGAACTAGGGACCTTTCGATAACAATTGCTATTACAGTCGAACGTGATAACTAGATGAATGTTAGACTGATGTTGTTGTGAGTGTGGTAGAGGGAATAGAACGTACACCAACTACACCAAGCGGAGTGGTCCAGGAAACCTGGGCTTGTAATTTGATGGAGAAATTTAGGGTTAATAGAAATATATCGGAGAGTAAAACACAGTGGGGGGCGAGGGCTTTGTGGGCAGAGGGGTAGGAGCGTTGAGGATGGGAGTGGGGTAGCGATTTTGATGTGGGAGGGGTCTGCGGTGAAATTCTCGGTTCGCGGATGATTTTGGGGGAACGGTACCCAGCCAGACTCACGACGCAATTGCCGACATAAATTTTGATTAATACTACATATTTCCGCGTATATCTCATAGTAATAATCGCCGAAGGCCTGCTAATCGTCTTACATTAAATCTCACACACCCGAACCATCCCCGAACCATCCCTACACGAATCCACCCCTGTCGACACCTCCCAACGCTACCACCACGCCATCACCTACGCAACCTTGAACCCCCATCTCTCCCATAAATTCACCACAGTATTATCTATACAAGCCATCACAGTGCAAATCCAACCGCCAACGCAGAGCAAAACTCGAGACGGCACACCAACAGTAAGAACAGCCTCTCTCACGGCATCAAGGATAAACCACGCGGCTATGACAGCATAAAGATAGAGCGCGATTCTCAGTACTATTATACCGAACTGTCTGAGCTGCATAAAACCCGTTGATAGATGTGTATCCTGAGCTTTTGTAGGTTGTACCCGGAGTTTCCGGGGCGTTGAGATGAGGCGAGCAGGCTCTGCTGGTGATTTCAATAGCGACGTGGTGTGTGCCGGTGGTGTTACAACGTCCAGTTTTACAAAAGGGTCGATGTATGTTGATTCCGTCCTCGCTGGTTTCGGGACTGTCGCCGAGTGAAAGACCACGAGTGATGTGCTCGGTTTGGCAATGCGTGGTCCTGTAGTGCGGAGCCATGGAAAGCGAGATGTGAGAGTTGGCTTTGTGATATGCTTCACTGATTTCTCTTTGATTTCCAGTTGTGCTATAGTTGGAGCACGAGGGCCGCCGATTGTGCTGGTGAGATCCTTTTTACGCGTGTACCCAAAGATGGAGTCGCCGTCCACGGAGTTTCGGCGTGTAAAGTTCGGCATTGATTTCACTGGGCTTGAGAATCGCGATGTTTGGCGTGAAGGTATGGTAGCGGATGGCCGATTGTACAAGCTTGGTACACTCTCTGTCTGTATGCGCTCCTCTTGCGGCACGGCTAGTTTGGGCATAACGCGCACTTTCACAGGAATCGGTCGCCGTGTTGGTGATGCCGTGGAGCTACTCGCTCCTGCTTCCGAGTCTGCGCGGCTTCGGTAGCGCGTTGTGTTAGGTGAGATGTTGCTATGAGCAACGATAGGCTTGCGCGGTATTTGTGGCATATTGGACCCATCTGCCATGCGAGCAATTTCGACATAGATTCCATGCCTTTTGGAGGGCCAGTCCCAGCTATTCTGCGGTAGTGACGGGCTTATAGGAAACGAACCTGCAGGCCTGGGAGAGCTAGCAAGTGGTTCGTTCGCTTCCATGGATGTTGTAACCTTTCCTATTCTCTCCTTGCCACTGTAGTCGTAAGACGCGATCTTGTGGGGTAGTACTACGCCTTGGATATTGTTACGCTCTCGGATCTGTCTCGCCTTCTCCTTATACGTGCGGTAAGCTTCGATTTGTGCAGTGTATGATCGCTTGGCTGGTGATGTGGGCTGATCGATGACCAGTAGACGGGTAGTCGGCATATGCACAGCAAAGGCATCACTTTCGAATTCTGCGTGTGTTTCTGTCGCATCTGTACGAATAGTGGCACGGCCTGTCTTCTTGCTGCTTGCTTCCCTTTTAACAGTCTTTCCCGGCGTATGCCCAGCTCGAGTTGGGCTGGAGGAAGGATGGCTCGATGTCAGACCGATAGACCTATGAGTGGGAGGTTTAGGAGCAATAGGTGCTAGCCCCAAGATTTCCTCAAGTATCCTTGCTGGCTGACTGTGCGTATCTGGTATACACGGAAGCGGGTGTGCAGGACTATTGGTAGGTGGAGGCACTAGAGCGACCTGTAATGGCTTATTTCGACGGAAAAGCATTGCAAATACCAAAAAAAAATTGAAAAACGATAAGACGACTGTAGCGAGTGCTCAGCAAGTTAATCAAAGAAGCAGACGTCGGAGGTAGGTCGGAATGCGCTGTGGCTGGATTAGCAGAGGCTGAAGTTGAGGAATGTGGCATGACGCGACACGCGAGTGCGCAACACCAAGGTTTCTATACTGATTTTATTTGGATATCTGTGATATGCAGAATGCAGAAGTATCTGGATTCCCACCATGATGTGGCTGATGAATCCGCAGTGGAAAGCCGTGGGTATCTAAAAAAAAAAGGAGAAGACTTGGATGCGGCGTGAAAAAGCCGAAGCTGTGCGTCGTATGTCGTATATCGTATGTCGTCGTCCCGTATGCTTGAACGCCAATGAACCCAGAAAAAAGATCTATACCCGTGACAGAAGCCATATCCGATGGGTGCCAGCGATGGCAGGGTGTTCATAGTCAACCCGGAAGGCCTTCGCTAGCTCATCTGTCCATAAACGCCATAAATATCAAGTCCCCGTAGCCATCAAACGTCACCGAAGCCCGAATATGGCTGCGTTAGCAGTAGCAGTGTGGCTCGTTAGTCCTCCTGAGCGGTCTCAATCTGGGCGTACTCCAACCAGTGACCGTCAGCAGCCTTCTTCCAGGTACGAATGCTAGCATCGTCTCCGGTTGATACAAGAAGATCTCCTATGGCGGTGTTAGCTGTTTTCACTCATCATGTATTGTGTAATGACATACCCATCTGTGAGAATGTGACCCGCCAAACCGCTCCATGGTGGTTGGTAAGTTCATCTGTCAATGTAGGCACCTGCTCGATACGACCGGGGTGTTGGCCGTACTCAAGGGGCGCGTCGGGTGCCTTGGAAACACCAGCCAGACCAGCTCCTATGCCAGATGGCGCGTTCTGTCGGGGAACTTGGCGCGGAGGAACGGCCTGGATAACAGAAGATGAGGCTGCTCCAGATGCTTGGGTCTTCTCGTCGTTCTTGGTGTGAAGTTCGTAGATGCGAATAGCTCCATCTTTGCTAGCTGTGGCCAGGATATCATAGCCGCGCATGGAGCCGTTTGCCCAAGCCAAGTCCCGAATGATACCGCGCGCACCCTCGAGCTTCGCAACTTGGAAGAAGCGCTTAGCCTTGTCGGTGCGGAAGACTAGGACGTCCTTCATGGCAGCAACAGCGAGCGAAAGTGACTTGCGGTCCAAGCCAGCCGTGATGGCGGTCCAGCATGGCAGCTTCTCCTTGTGGAAGACGACCTTGAAGCCTACCTCTTCTTGACGCTCGGGAGGGTTGTTCTCAGACACCCAACGCTCAGCCAGGATGGTCCACTCATGAAGGTTGGTCTGATCTTGAGGCTCATAGACAGTCAGGTAGCCGTCACGGGTGATGAGTGCAAGCCAGGTCTCCTGCATGATATTCTTGAAGTCCAGAGACATAAAGGGGGCATTGGTAAGTGATGCAAGATTGTAAAGCAACTTGAAGCGGTTACCAGACATGGCGACTTCGGTCACGTCCTCTTGCCAGAGCTTGCAGCGGCCGTCTTCGCCAATACTGCCGACAACCTCGCCCATGAAGGGGCCGTTCCACTTGACCTAGCACCAGATTAGCGACAGGACACAAGGTGGCAAAAGCCATGTCAGCAACCGAAAGGAGGCTTTGCGGCTGATGATTAGATAACTTACATCCACAATCTCGGCATCGTGTGCCTTCCAGCTCTCGACTAGGGTCCATGCGTCGTCCTTCTTGTCCCAGACCTTGAGGCGATGATCCGAACTCGCCGTGACCATGCGGTTGCCAAAGTAGTTGAAGTCGACGGCGAGCACGAGGTCCTGGTGGCCATGCGCAAACGTCGAGAAGCTGCGCTCTGCGGCCATGGTGGCGTAGGCACGGTGTGCGCACACAAAGGCTACTTCGAGGTGGTCGGCAATGTGCTGCTCAACGCTGCCGGGGTTACCGTCGGCACAGGGCTCCTGAATCAGCGGCGAGATCAAGTCGACGTGCTCAATCTCATTCTCACTCTCAAAGGCGACGGCCAGGTTGAGATGCGATGGGCGAGGACGCCGAGACCGTGCTTCCTCTCGGGTGGGGCTGAGCGACGACGAGTCGCTAACAGCTGCAGAGGGCAATTGCGACGGCGTCAAACGCTGGAGAAAGCCCGGCGTAGCCAAGTGATTGTTCACGGCATTCAGCTCTGCCAGGAACGGGTCTGGCTTCGCTGAGCGGCCGGGCTGCGAGTTGTTTGCCATGTTGAAGCAGGCCAGCGTGAGCGGTTCTATCGTTTCGGGTTAGCAGGAGCAGGAAGAAGCCGTGCGGACCAGGCCAAAACAACACCTTGCAAGAAGTCCTACTCACCAACACCGCGACGGCAGTTCTGCACGTCCTTCTTTTCCGAGTGCCCAAAGGCCCGGCTCCCAGGTTACCGGAATAACCTGTCTTGACTGTCTGTTGCGGTTAGCTTCAGTCTTCTTTCGAAGCGTCACGCAAGATTCAGCTCGGATTCAAAGGCAAGTTCGGCGGCAAGCAGCGAGGCGAAAAGGTGGTCGATTCGGTCGTGTAAAGAAGAGAGAAGAGAAGGACAAGCGGCTGTGGTGATATCGTTGCTGTGGATATTGTCGCGACAGCAAACGACCTACGAGCAGCCACGTGCCAAGATCCGCCGTCACCTTGACTTTGAAAACATCACCGATCATCATGACGAGCGCACTATCTTCGGGCGAGTCACTTACACTTTCATCGCTCTCACTCGCCTGTATTGGTGTGCTGGCCAACACGCTGCACGGTGATGGTGAACCGCTCATTGCGTCGATAGCCTTCAGCGGGCTAGCATTCACATGCTGCTATGCCCTGATACGTTGGCTTGGAGATGCGTTTATGAAAAGGGGTTTCAAGGGGAAGGACCTGTGCAAGCTCAAGCAGACTGAAATGTGAGTGCCAACGTGTCCCAGGTTATTACAGCCAACACTGATAAGGACAGCCCGGAAACCATGGGGGCTGTGTGCGCTATGGTCTATCTCTTCGTTGTTGTCTCCTTTATTCCATGGCCATTCTACAAGGATATTGTTATCGCAACCTCAGGGGGAGGCAATCGGGATTCCATCAAAGAGATGCAATTGATCGAGACTGGACGGCTACTGCACAGGTTTCCCCACAATAAGCTTGCATCGTACCTGTCTGCTATTCTGTCTCTTCAAGCCATCGTCCTACTTGGTATTGGCGATGACATCTTCGACATCAGATGGCGACACAAGGTGCTCATCCCAGCCTTTGCCGTGATACCCATGCTTGCGGTATACTTTGTCGACTTTGGCGTGACTCAGATGGTCGTCCCACTGCCACTGCGGCCTTACCTAGGAGAGCTTTTCGATCTCGGTATGTAGCCCTGTCCACAGTCTGTATATCTGAAAACGTGCTGACAATAGTTCAGGCTGGCTTTATTACGTCTACATGGCACTCTTGTCCATATTTTCTTCCAACGGCATCAACATCCTGGCAGGCGTCAACGGCATTGAAGTAGCTCAGTCGATAGTCATTGCAGTTCTGATTGCTGGCAACGACGTCCTTTACCTCTCTCCCTTTACGCCTTACCCACACCCGGCAACCGACTCACATCTGTTCTCACTTTACTTCTTACTACCGTTCATTGGTGTCTCCACGGCGCTCCTAATGCACAACTGGTATCCAGCAAAGGTCTTTGTTGGCGACACGTATTGCTATTTTGCAGGCATGGTTTTTGCAGTCGTCGCTATTCTTGGACATTTCAGTAAAACGCTGATGTTGCTTCTCGTACCGCAAGCGTTCAACTTTGTCTACTCGGCACCTCAGATCTTTCACATCGTGCCCTGCCCCCGACATCGGCTTCCGCATTTCAATGCACGGACAGGATTGCTAGAGCCGTCGCGCGTGGAATTCACCAAACCGCTACGACGACCGATAGCGGAGACTCTCAAGGTGCTTCACCGGCTTCGGATGCTGCACGTTGAGACTGACAAGAAGGGAAAAGTTGTCTCATCAAGCAACTTTACGCTAATCAACTTGTGGCTGGTTTGGTTTGGACCGATGCGGGAAGATCGGTTGACTATGGGCTTATCGGCCTTCCAGTTCGCGGTCGGACTTGTTGGTTTGTTTGTTCGGCATCGCATGGCGTTGCTCATCTTCACGGCAGATAATCTGTAGTGCGTGGACAGTTCTCAATATCGCGGCGCTTTACCCTGTAGACTAGAAAGTGTATAGTACAGTAGGATTTGATCGACAGCAATGTACTGTTGTTGCTTTGGCGAACAGGTGTCCGGAGTAAGGCGGCAACATAGTCCGACATGATACCGACTACCAATATGGCGGCCTTGGTCTATCGCGATGCACGTAGAGACGGCGAATCGGAGCATAGGTGAAGTCGCTGACTGCAGACGGTGGTCCGCGGCGGCCATGGGCGGGGCTTACAGAATGCGGGGCAGCAGCAACCTGGCAACCCTAACACGGGCGCGTCGTCATCGGTGAGCGGAAACTGCCTACGCCGTCTTACAATTGGCGCTGTACGAGACGCGCAACAAGCTTACCTGCATGATATACCGCTGTAACATGAGCTACGTATCAGCGACTGTAAGTTAGTCCAGGCTTGGATTTGTAGACGACTGAGCCCCGACAGCGGTGGTAGCCGAAGCAACCGGTCATCACTCGCGCCGTGATTGGCGGCTGTGCCCCTCTCGCTGCTGACTCCGAACATCGGCTTTCTTTTTGTGCCTCGTTCGAAGGCGAACAGCCATTCCACATGTACCTCATATAACCTGCCATCTGCTCCTTCCGACCGGCCCGTATTTCTACTCTCTCCCATATCACTGTCTTTGTGTGGAGAATCTTGTACAACAACAACATCTTGCATCATGCCGTCTGCTGTGAAACCTCCCCAGACCCTGTACGACAAGGTCTTCGAAGACCATATTGTCGAAGAGAAGGAAGATGGCACTATTCTTCTCTACATTGGTATGGTCTGCAATATGCGATCTTTGTTCAATATGTTAATATATGTGCAGACAGACATCTTGTCCATGAAGTGACATCACCGGTAGGCAAACCTCGCAGTCCCCACCATACTTCAACACTGACAATAAATCATAGCAAGCATTTGAAGGCCTCCGCAATGCTGGCCGCAGAGTACGAAGACCAGACTGCACTCTCGCCACCGTAGATCACGTATGTTCCTGCTGGTCGGATGATTCCAGTTTCCTAACAACAACAGAACATCCCCACCGCATCACGGAAAAATCTCACCACAACCGAGAATTTCATCGAAGAGACCGACTCCCGGTTACAATGCATGACCCTCGAAGAGAACGTCAAGGCCTTTGACCTTACATACTTTGGTCTTGACGACAAGAGGCAAGGTATCGTGCACATTATCGGGCCCGAACAGGGCTTTACGCTGCCCGGAACGACCGTAGTATGCGGTGACAGTCACACTTCGACACACGGAGCCTTTGGTGCTCTCGCATTCGGTATCGGAACGAGTGAGGTCGAGCACGTCCTTGCCACACAGACAATCATCACTCAACGGAGTAAGAACATGAAGGTTCAGGTTGATGGCGAACTAGGACCTGGTGTTGGCAGCAAGGACATCATCCTACACGTCATTGGCAAGATCGGCACTGCTGGAGGTACTGGTGCAGTCATCGAATTCTGCGGTTCGGCTATCCGCGGCTTGAGCATGGAGGCGCGCATGTCGATATGCAACATGTCTATCGAGGGTGGCGCAAGAGCCGGTATGATCGCGCCCGACCAAATCACAATCGACTACCTCAAGGGAAAGCCGCTTGCGCCAAAGCCCGACAGCCCGGAGTGGAAGAAGGCATGCAGCTACTGGCTGGGTCTGAAATCGGACGAGGGTGCCGAGTACGACATCGAGGTCTTGATTGACGCAAAGGACATTGCGCCAACAGTCTCATGGGGCACTTCACCTCAAGATGTCATCCCAATCACCGGCGTAGTACCCGGACCTGACGACTTCGAAGATGAAGTCAAGAAATCGGCGTGTGAGCGCGCACTCAAGTACATGGGCCTGACTGCTGGCACACCGATGCAGGAGATTCCATTAGACAAGATCTTTATTGGATCGTGTACGAACGCTCGTATTGAGGATCTGCGATCTGCTGCGTCAATCGTAGAAGGCAAGAAGGTCGCCTCCAACATCAAACGTGCCATGATTGTACCTGGATCTGGCCTTGTGAAGAGGCAGGCGGAAGCTGAAGGTCTTGACAAGATCTTCACTGAGGCCGGTTTTGAATGGAGAGAAGCTGGATGCTCCATGTGCCTGGGAATGAACCCCGATATCCTTTCTCCTGGCGAGCGATGCGCGTCAACTTCAAACCGTAACTTTGAAGGTCGACAAGGTGCTGGTGGCCGAACCCATCTGATGTCGCCTGCCATGGCTGCCGCTGCTGCTATCGTTGGAAACTTGGCCGACGTACGAAAACTCGCACCGCAAACTCCAGGGCAGACCAAGGGATCCCCAAAGATCGAGGTAGATGCGCAGGTCGAGGCACCTAGCAGTGATGAGGAGATGGAGAAGATTATGGACCTTCCAAGCTCCGCACCACAGCACACTGCCTCAAACACTAGCAGCACAGGAGGGGCCTCTGCTGGCATGCCCAAGTTTGAGACCCTCCGTGGATACGCCGCACCGATGGACATTGCAAACATCGACACTGACGCCATCATTCCCAAGCAGTTCCTCAAGACCATCAAACGCTCCGGTCTCGGCTCGGCCCTTTTCCACGCCTGGCGGTACGAAGCCGGCACCGACAAGGAGGACCCCTCGTTCGTTCTAAACAAGGAACCCTACCGCAACTCCAAGATTCTAGTCTGCACAGGACCAAACTTTGGCTGCGGTTCAAGTCGTGAACACGCGCCTTGGGCCCTCCTCGACTTTGGCATCAAGTGCATCATCGCCCCCTCCTTTGGCGACATCTTCTTCAACAACACATTCAAGAACGGTATGTTGCCCATCCGCATCACCGACGCAGCTACTCTGCAACGCGTTGCCGACGAAGCGCTTGCTGGAAAGGAAATCGAAGTCGACCTCCCCAACCAGATCATCCGGTCCGCTGATGGCACCGAGCTGGCCAAGTTTGACGTCGAGGAGTTCAGGAAACACTGCCTTGTCAATGGACTTGACGATATCGGTCTTACCATGGCGAATGTCGAGAAGATTGAGAAGCATGAGCAGAAGCGTACGGCGGTTTGGCCTTGGCTGGATGGCAGTGGTTACTTGAAGAGGCATGGACGGGGTCCGGTTAAGATACAGGCGCAGCCCGTGCCCAAGACGAACCGGGGAGAGGAGATCAAGGAGCCGTTGGAGTGGTAGATGCCATTTGTCTTGTTGATTTATTTGGAGATCTTCAGAGCGGATGACTCTTGGATTAGGATTGGGAACAAAAAATTCACGTATAATGAAAGAAAGTTTGAATGTTCTGAGAATGCTTTAAATGGTATATTATGTCTCTCTACTTGTAGATATGGACACGTGATAAGAACCCTGATATGCTGCTAGCTTTTCTCAAGGTATACTAACTTACAGCATGCATGTCGCCTGTGCATACCCTCCCAACGCCGACCCATGTAATCCTAAGAATCCGATAATATGAATACACACGCTCGAACCGCCTCGCCTATCTGATCTGCTGACCAGCAAGTCCCGGTCCATCCCTTGTCCAGCCCCCCTTGCGCATACCCTCTTCGATCCTTCCCCAGATCCTCTCCACAACCTCGCGATCCCTCCATCGTCCCTTTTCACTTCCGGTCCACTTGTCCACGCCAACGGGCAACACACCCCTACCCAATTGCTTGACTGTCTCCGGTGGCTCCTCTGAGCTCCAGCCCACGAAGATACCAGGGTAGTTTGCGAAGAGCTCAGCAGGCTGCGTGTACTTGTAACTCTTGAACTGCCAGAGCTGACCGGTGGTGAAGATAGCGACCACGCGCGACCAATACGTCGGCTTAAAGCTCGAGGTTGAGTCGACGAGAATAAAGGTCAGGGGCTGTGAGGAGATGGATGGGAGGAGACGCTGGATCTGTATCATGTTTGCTGAGGCGGAAGTTGACGAGGAATCCGTCGTGTTTGGGGGGACGAAGACGCCGTCTGAAAGGAATGTCTTTGCGTTTGAGGTACGGAGGAGGGAGGAGGCCGAGGGGGATAGCAGGATAATGGGTTGAAGCCGTTTCTGCGGGCGCTTTTGAAGGTTTGCGACGAGGGCGGGTTGGGGCGCGGGAAGTTTGGCGTCGGGGCGGGTGCGGAGGAATGTGCTGGCGATCTTACGGTAGGGGGAGAAGTCCTGGTGTTTGTTAGTGGTGTGATTTCAACGTTGTTTAGGGTATAGCGTAGGATACGTACGACGTTCTTTGTGCCTCTTAGCACGCTGTTGTGGTCGCCCATCTTTCTCTCTCCGTCGTAGATTTGCAGTAACCGCGCATCTACCATCTTTCCTGCAGCGCCGACCTTGATGCCCCGTCCTCCATCAACAGGGACACCTTTTCCGCCTGCAATGGCGGCGGCATCGCCCGCTGCTGCACTCAGTGCGCTGCCCTCTATAGCTGCGATACTATCACTGCTCTCCGTCTCCCCACTCAGCCAGGCAATGAGCTCAATCTTCTGCGCAAACGTGAGGTTCTGTACGCTGCCGCCTGCTCCACTCGGTAGCTCCTCATTGAGTGTCTGTACAGCGGCAAAGTAATCCGTGACACTCGCGTCTTTGTTCAGCCAGGCAAAGTAGCAGCTGCGCAAGTCGACCGGCTTGCCATCGGGCGCAAATCTTGTGGGCGTACTAAGCGCAAACGTTCTGTGGTCGCCTGAATCCGTGTTAAATGACACATGTGTGGCTTGGGCGAGGTCGGAAACTGTGTCGGCGCTTGTGGTGAGGATGGGTGATGCGCTGGCCTTGATGCTCAGACGGAGGTTGTAGAGCGCGTCTGCGACTTCGACATCTGCTGCGGCCATTTTGGCGGCGTGTGGGCGCGTGGTGCGCGTGTGAGAGGTAACGGAGCTGGTGAGTTTGGTGGACGGCTGGCTTGGTGATGGCTGTTGCAGCTGTAAGTCGCGACAATGCGAGCACTTTTGGGGAAGGATGCCGACGTTTCTCCGATTGGGTTAGTCTGCATGCGGTCCTCCTTCACACAACACTCATTGACGTGCTTATCGTTATCGCGTTCGATTAGCACCCCACTAATGCTGATGTGACTCAATCATCTCAGCTCATATAAATATGTGACACTGGCATAATGTAGCAGTCAACATCCTCCATGGCGTTACAAGACCTTGTTTCTGGTGTCATCGCCGCTCACCCCGTCCTGAACTTCATCCTTGCACCTCTGTTGCTTCTGTTAATTCGTTCGGTATACCGCGTTTACTTCCATCCGCTCTCACACATCCCTGGTCCCTTCCTTCCAAAGCTTACATCTCTTTGGCTGCATTGGCATGCCTACATTGGCAATGAGGCCAGTACCATCCACGAGCTACACCAGCAATATGGTCCATTCGTCCGGGTATCACCTCAGGAGGTCGACATAAGCGATGCTGATGCTATACACACAATTTATGTATCAAAAGGAGGTTTCCCAAAGGCGGTATGCTATGCCAACTTCGACATTGACGGGCACAAAACCATCTTCTCGACTACAGATGGAGACTACCGTAGTCCAAGAGCGAAGGCTGTGGTACCACTGTTCTCTACGAAGTCTCTAAGGGAGAATGAGGCTGCAATTTGGGGCTGTGTTGATCGTATGGTGGATCGCCTACAGCAAGAAGCTTTGACAAGACGACCAGTGAATGTACTGAACCTGACGCGAAGCTTGGCCGTAGATGCTGTCTCTACACATCTGTTTCGAGAAAACTACGACGGAGTCAGTGAACGTGGTCCAGTGCTTAGTGTCAGTGCATTTGTGGACGCATTCGTCGCTGTTGGACGGTTCTTCTACCTACCCAACACCGCTTTTGTGTGGCTAGAATGGGCAGCCACAAAGTGGGCATCTGATCGAGCGACAGACGATAGCATGTCACTGGTTGATAAGTTTGTAGCGAACCTGGTTGCCAACACGACACCCAAGTCAACCACGTATCCGGGACGTCTTCTAGCTGCGGGACTCAGTGACTCGGAGGTCAAGGCGCAATGCAAGGATCTCATCTTTGCAGGAACGGACTCAACGGGTATGAATTTGGCAACCATCATGCGCTACCTAGCTTTACATCCCGAGAAGTACCAGAGACTGAAAGAGGAGGTCAATGGCAACGATACTCTTGAAGCTGATGCACTGGACGTGCAGGCTTTACCCTACCTCAATGCGGTCGTCAAGGAGGGTCTTCGTATCAGCATGGCCAACCCCACTCGCCTACCTCACGTTGTCCCTACAGGAGGATGGACCTTCAAGGATGTTTACTTCCCCGCTGGGGCTATTGTCGGCTGTTCCGCATATGAATTGCATTTCAATCCCACCGTCTTCCCTGAGCCCGAAAGCTTTATTCCTGAGAGATGGCTAAATACTACCGAAGTAATGTCCAAATACTGGTTTGCGTTTGGCGCTGGTAGCCGTGCGTGCATTGCCAGGAACCTGGCTTCTATGGAGTTGCAGTTCGCCACCGAGAGAGTAGCGCGGAGGGAAGCATTGGATGGTGCGAAGGCAGTTCAGAGCCAAGTTGAGATCTACGAATGGTTCAACAGCAAGGTCAAGGGAGAGAAGATTGAATTGATATGGTGATAGGATATTCAGCAGCCATCAGCCCGATGCCCAAGAGGTTCTAGACCTCTGGACCCGGACGTACTAGTGGAAACATCGCACAAATGCATCGTACAAGTCGGAGTCTGTTTTCTGGTTGCCCAATCGTGTTCTGTTCCTGTGTCAAGGACTTTCGGTCTAGTATAGGTCTGTAAATTGAGTGCTGTAGCTTAGTATTGAGTACCTGTCAGAAGTTTTCACTGATGTTCCTTATATGCGAACAGTGAGTGAAATATAACCGAACAGTGAATTGACGTCAACACTGTAAATGCATTGCAGCCAAACTCGCCAAACTCCCCGCCGCGGCCTTCGATCGATACGGATAGACCGAAGACTGGCCTCCATAAATTTGAAAATCCCCCCTAACTGACTACACCACCAGTGCCACGGGAGCAACCGCAACCATCTCCCTCAACTCAACCAACTCAACCAACTCATCGAGATCTACCAACTCAACCAAGAGATATGCCATCATGTCACCAAGAGACGAAGACCTCAAAGGCAATGGCCCCCTTTCGAAACACCATGAAGGATGTTAAGAAGTTCGTACACAAGCACATCCGGAAGAAGCCATTCCTGTTTATGGAACTTCCGGCTGAAGTCCGGAATCGCATCTACGAATACGCCTTAGAGAATCGAAATGAGCCAACCTCAAAAGATCATACAACTCAAGTCACGCTCGCGCGGCAACGTAACATCTTCGGGATCCATCGAGCACCCCGTGGTGCCCTTGCTCTTTTGCAAGTCTGCCGCCAAGTCCGTCGCGAGTTGCAGCCCTTGTACATGGCCGTAGGGGATATTCGAATTTCCGTGGAGCTCCGCGATCTATCTTCACTCCTATCCACATGGTACTCGGAACCCAACACCAACGCCGTCATGCAAGTCTCTGCTCCACCCACCATTCTCATCTGGGTCTCTGCCCAAGATGTCTTGGGGGGCCTTGTTGTCGACATGCGCCATCTCTTTCTCATCATGGCCCGCAACCCAACACCGGCTTGGTATACGAATGCCCACATTCACGAGTACCGATTCCACCTCCTCCGCCAATCCACCATTCCCTACGCTATGGACCGCCTGCTCCGAGTTCTCGAGTATGCAGAGAGTGTACCTGATGTGTTGCTCGAAGACGTCAAGAGCGGAGTCATCTCAGAGATCAAGTTTGTGGTGAACAAGAATGGGACTTTCAAGTGGCTTCTCACTGTTGTCATTGAGGGTGCCACACCAGGGCATCTGGTTACCGAGGAGGAGTACACGCGCTTGGAGGGATACTTTGAGCATTTGACTATGGAGGCTTACATTTACATGGTGATGAAGCTTGTCAACGAGACAGGTGAGGAGGTGTCTGTGTTCAGTAGCACTTTTGAGATGGATATCCTAGACTGGACTTGCTACAGGGGTGTTTGGACATAAGCATAGTGATTTGGAGAGACATACGCCTTACGATGGTTATCCCAGTCTGGGCTCGCAACAGGCTGAAGATGATGATATGAGGCAAGAGGACGGTCAGTTGGAGAAGAAGCCGAGGAGTAGGCCCAAGCATGGCTGGCGGATACAAAGCATTGAAAAAGGATACATCATTGTTGCATGGCTCTAGGATATTTGAGAAGAGAGGGAAATCCATTGTTGGCTTCGGGTGTTGATCTCGAAGTCGGCGTTCATCCTTTGTCCATTTTTTCATGGGATCTTGAGGCATGTAGGCGAGACTATGCAACAACCAAGTCTACTTTACTTTCCCCTTCATTTTTGCTTATACCAGCGATTCGGTAGCTAAACAATCAGGAATTAGTGTAAAATCAGGCTAGACCATTTGTAATTCCAATCTGTTTTCTTTATCAAGCTAGTGCCCATCAGCCGAATGTGCCTCATTGTTCCCAAATCTGTGAATACGTGACAGATCACTGTTGTACTGTGATGCCCATAATGCCTCTTACTTAAAACTACGTCTATCATCTGCCGTCTACCATCCACACTCATTACAACACCACCCACTATGCCCCGCCCTTCTGCCAACCTTACGTCAATCCATGACACCAACTGGCACACTTACGCCCTATCAAACTTCTCTACAACGTCAGATCTCTCTGCGAAACTAAAATTCGACATCAACACCGAATGCAATGTGGAGTCAAAGCCCGACGTTGAATCCCTACTAGAATGGAAGCCGCAGAAGAAGGAGCTGTTAATTATGCTCAGATTAAGTTTCATATCATTAATGATAGCGCTGGATGCAACAATTTTAGTCACGGTGTTGCCTGTAAGTTGCAAGCTGACTTTTCGCTCCAGAACAGGGGGTTGGGCTAATGCAATGTACAGGTGATCGCACACGAGTTGCACGGCTCTTCTGTTGATACATTTTGGGCTGCAACGCCGTATCTGCTCACTTCGGCGATATTTCAACCGGTTATTGCGTCGTTATCGGCGCTTTTTGGGAGACAGCAGATGCTTGTTCTTTGACTGACGTTTTTCACCTTTGGTATGTATGCGGATTATGTCGTTTTGGAAGGAGACAGTCTACTAACTGGAGGTTTGAACGCAGGGACGGTGATTTGTTCGGCTGCAAAGGACTTCACCGTACTGCTCACTGGACGGTGTATCCAAGGGATTGGAGGAGGAGGGATTATAACGCTTACTCAGGTCATTTTTTGTGATATCGTACTTTTGAGGTTGCGTCCAAAGTACTTCGCCATGGTTCTGGGCGCATGGAGTTTGGGAAGTATCATCGGCCCTGTGGTTGGGGGCTTGTTGGTTGATCATGTTTCGTGGCGGTATTGCTTTCACATCAACTATCCATTCTGTGGGGCTGGCTTCGTTGTCGCGGCCTTGGTCGTGCGCCTTGATGCGGTGGAGAAGCTTACATTCTTGCAGAAGCTTAGACGGATGGACTGGATTGGTGCAGGTCTTTTCATCGGAAGTATGACTAGTTTTCTAGTTGGTATCTCCTCAGGCGGGGTCTTGTATGCGTGGCGATCAGCAGTGACCCTCTCTCTGATCGTTGTAGGGCTCTCCGGCTTGGTCGTTTTCTTCCGCTGGGAGATATATAAGCAAGAACACACGCTGCTACCAATGTCCATCTTCGGCAACTGGAGTGCCATCGCAGCCTTTTACGGCGCTATGATCAACGGCTTGCTTGTAAGTTGCGCCTTGAGACATGTCCCAGAGTTCCACTGACCACACCAGCTCTTTACCGTCTTATATTACTGGCCGTTTCACGATATGAGTGTCCGAGGAAGTTCTCCTACTCAAGCAGGCGTTAACGTATTACCCGCTGTACTATTCACAGTGCCTGGCGCTATCGTTGTATCCATCGTGACATCGCGCATCGGTCGCTTTCGATGGGCGATATGGAGCGGCTGGACAATTACGACCCTCGCATGCATTCTGCAGCTACTATTCAACAAGAAGCCCACACCAGTCGTCACTTCCGTGCTTCGTGCTGTCTTCGGTCTCGGCATGGGTATGGCGCTCACAAGCCTCAACGTCGGAACACAAGCCATGTCGAGGGCTGAAGACGCGGCAATGACAGCGAGCATGTATGGCTTCCTCCGAAGTCTAGGCATGCCCCTCGGTGTTGCTGTAAGCTCTACCCACATCTGTTTCTTCTATTAAAGTCGCTGACACTCTCCGAGCTTGCAGGAACAATCTTCTCAAACTCCATGTCTGACAAGCTTTCAGAGCTGCGGTTACCCACGAGCATTGCGCATGAATCTGAAAGCTATGTTTTGATCTTGCGTACCATGCTGGATTCCTCGCGGAAGAGCACGATTCTGGAGTCATACAAGACAGGCTTTGAGTCGGTTTTTGTTATGCTTACGGCTGTTTCGGCAAGCGCTTTGGCCTTTAGCTTCGTTATTAGGAGGTTTAGTATGGATAAGAAGCTTCTTGCGCAATATTCTGCGAGATGATGCGCGATTGCTAGGCGTAGACAAGGGGTTTAGGAAGATCTTGCAGAGCATGGAATACTGATGTGTATTTGCGTAGGGGCATTTTGCCTATTTCCAAAGAAGACGTTTGTAGATGCATGGAGAAAAGCGATATGGGTTGCAGCCAACGTGTCTATGGCAAGAACACTGGCAGTACCGCTGGTTTTAGACTAGTGCCGAAGTCCCCCGCAATCAAGCTAGTGCCCCACATGACAATCAATCGTTCCCACCTCCAACTGGCAACGGACAAAGACAAAGATTCTGTACATTCAGTCGTTCTGTACTTTTGCGGCTCACACAGGGCGTGTTTCATCCTTGGAGACGTGCATTCCGATTACTCCGCGATAACACCGAAGACCCAACCACCGCGGCTCTCCTAAAATCCTCGCCTCTTTTTCAATCTCCACGACTTTCATCCAATGCAGCTGTACATATCAGAATCATTTTAATAACCTAAGCGAACCGACCCACATTCATAATGGCGTTCCTGTTCGACTTTCCACAAGAACTCTTTGATCGAGTTTTGGATGAGTACGTTGCGATTACCCCTCTACCTGAGGTATTCCGTGCCCGGGTTGTGTGTCGTAAGTCAGAACCACTATTTCCCCAAGCTTTCTTGAAAAATAAAGCAAATGGCTACAACATCTCTCAAGTCATGCTGGGAGAATGTATTTTTTCCATGTCTAATACGCTGAAGGGGTATTTCATCGTCACATCGACCATGCACTACTTGCAGAGACCCCTGCCTCAGTTTACCACTATACCGACGCTCATGCACAGCCATCAATCCCATGGCAGGACGGGCCACGGAGCTTCCTCGACAGGTACTCTTACAAACTCCTCCTCAATCATTGCAAGACCAATCGTGGTATGAACGCACACTACATCAGACTCATTCGTAAGTGAAAGGAGCTTCATTTGAATATGTTAGAATGCGGGCCGCTCCTCCAACTATGGCCCGTACTATATAGAATAAACTTCACTAATAGTTTACGGTCGACAGACGACCTTGTCGATAGATTGTTATTATCTGCGGATGGACAAACCAATGCTTCAAACGTTGCTTTTCGCGAAAAATATCTAAAGGATCTTTGCCGAGGCATCAGCTTCGCCGGGGACTCTGCCGCCAACTACTTGCTTTATAAAAGTATGAATAAACGCAAGGGACGTTGTATGTGGCCCCCCAGTCCCGATCAGGATTTCCGCAAATATGATCACGAAGCATCCGGGGACTTTCTAAACGGCGACATACTCGCAGCTGCAGCCGCTGTCGGCCACCGCGATGCTGTTCACACTCTTCTCGAGAATGGAGTAGGTCTTTGGAAAACACTCACTCATCTAGGATGCCCTATCAAACTTGCAGCTGTCAACAATCAAATCGGAGCGCTATTTGAAATCATGGAAGCGGCAAAGACGCGTCTGAATAAGAAAGGAAAGAGTACTTGGATAACCCTCACACCTATCAAGCAAGCCATTGAATCTGCAGTGGATGTCAACGCTGGCGCGTCTGTGTGCTTGCTCCGGGAGTTTCTTCTCACCTTGCGTGAACGCACTCAAGAAGCGCCCGAATATTCTAGAGAGGGACTCGATAGGATGATAGCACTTAGGGCTGTACCCATTGGAAATGCCAGATATGTCATGCCATGGCTGGAAGAGAGCGCCTCGAAGGATACCCGTGCCAAACATGAGGAGAACGTCAAGACAGTGTTGGTTTCAGCTTGCACAGCCGGACAGACCAGACTCGTACAAAACATTCTCGATGACACTCCAGGTTTTGAGAGCCTTTATTTGGAGTTGTCAATGCTGGCAGCTCAACACGGCTACCGAACCTTGATCGATCTCTTCCAGGGCTATGGCGTGGTTATCGAGCCACAGCATCTTTTCAGGGCTCTCGATGGTAGAGATGAGATTCGTGTCGAGAGTGCAGACCTCTCAAAGACGTACTTTCTTATAGTGCAGCACATGATCAACATCGGAGTCGCCGTGGACGTACTTACTCTAAAACGATGTGAGATGCTAGCGACCGAGTTATTTCGCAACAGAAAGATCGACGACAATGCCAAACATGTCTCCCGTACCGATAAGGCTATGTGTATTATCCTGGTTGCTCACACAGCGATGAAGCATGTCGAACGTTCAGTCCTCAAGAGTCAATTCTACACCAAGAACTTTCTCAAAGTTGTGCTCAACGGAAGAATCAAGGTCCCTTATGCACCTCTGCCTTTTACAGAGATGGCAAGGGAGGTTATTGAGTGGATTGAAACACCGGAACCGGAGTGAAATGAATGTTTGGATAGAGCAGCAAAACGTTTGGGACTATAGAGAAGGCGTTCGTGAGTAATCTCTGTTGGTGTACAAGCTACTTTGCTAATAAACCTCATTTGGGAAGTGATACCAATAATCTCTTTCGCAGTCTTGATGAGCAGAAGTTTGTCTGACATTACTGCCAACTTAACAGACATTAGTCATCTTTTAATACAAAATTCGTCATATCAGTGTCTCGTATGATTATGTCCTTGCCTATCGTCATCATGATACTGAAAATGATACAGACAGGTTCTTGTCGGTTTACTGACTTGTACAATACTTGGGTAGAATTGCGACAGCAGATTCAACACCAATCCAAATCTGCGACACAGAGGAGGTGGATACCCTAGTGCATAGGCTCTCACGTCGAAATATTAGCAGCAGCGAGATCACCCTCACCTTCTCCATACAAAGTATCACGTCCACTGGTGTCATGCTTACAGCTCAGAAATGTAGCGGTACAGCCATACCACCAGCTGAGACAGGCATTGAGTTGAGGAATGCGCCGTTCTGTGTGTTCCAACAATCACTGAAGCCCATAGGGGGGCCCTTGAGATTGGGGAACTACGTACAGACCCCGAAACCCGCCCTCATGAGACCAAAGTCTACGCTGAGTTCGACTCAGGCTACGCCTCTCAGTCCACTCTGGTGAAAACATGATAGTCCTCCCTTCCAGTGAGATTGAAAGGAAAGGGAGTCTAAGACCTCAGGCTTTTCATGAGGGATTTGTCATGGAGGCAACGTTTTCTGTTGACCATGTGATCATGTCAATGTTGCCTAGCTTGTCGTGTGGTTTCTTGCAATGACAAATCAAACATACAAGATGAATCAGCTGAAAGCTCGTTGCGCCCGTAACATAATGGCAAGAGCTGCGGTGGAGATCTGAAACAAGAAACTCGTCATAGTCACCCGGGCAAGAGGCATTGCCAAGGTCATTGCATCACTCTTACCCGATTTAAAATGCTATCCTGAGCTCCTTCCACGCGGGCTGTGAAATATCTTCACACGCTTCTCGCCTACCCCTCCATACTGCAACATCACCAACCTCAAATCCTTCAGCCAGTGTATACCCACATTGTTACAGGAAGAAAAAAAAAGATAAGCCAAACCTAATCGCTACGTATACCCCAAAGTCTCTAGTCTACGCTTCGAGAAGAACAACCACGAGGCTTACCCACTGTTATCTTTGCATCATGGGGATGGCCTAGCCTGTCTTGACCTGGTTGGGTGCGCGCCATGTGCTACATGGACCGAACCTTCGGCTTCCTCTGCCAAGCAATCCTTCGAGCGGCTGAGTATCCGCCTCGGCACTTGTGGATTTGCACGTTACGCTAGTAACGCGCGAGACGACCTTCCCATTTTGCAGTCTGGAGCGAGCGATGCCCAACTGACGGCGGGTCGATCTTCAAGCACTACTGGAGAACGTTGAGCTAATGATGCAGTGGCAGAAGTTTCAGCTGAACGGCAAAAGGGTTTGTGATTGTGGAGTAAGGGCTAGAGTTGGCCCTGGAATAGAGTTCTCGTATACAAGTGGGTACGAGCTGAGTCTCAGTCGAAGAGGTATGTACCCGAAGAAGAGAATAATAGTGAAAGTAAAAATCAAGGCTATATACATTCATGACAGCCCTTACACACGGCACAGCTTTCCATTCTCATTGGGCATTCCATCCACACTCTCCACCTTCCACCTCTCGGAACCCACACCGGTAGAGGCAAAGAAGACATCATACGGGTCGAGCTTAGCCTTCAATTCAAGGAGCTTAGGGTACTTGGTACCGTAGAAGGCGTCGCCAAAGTTTGGCTCGAGACGGTCGGCCTCGGCGAGGTAGGATCCAGCACCGGGGCTAATGTCTCTCCAGGCCTGCATGTCACCTGCCTGGAAGTCTCTGCGGATCTTCATGGCCTCTTCGGCGGTGCTGTTGGTTGGCCAGCGCACGGACTGCATGCTGAGCGAGATCATGGGACGCCAGTGCGAGTTGACGGCGTTGTCTGTGTTGAAGGGGTCTTTGGCCTGCATGTTGAAGTGCACTTGCACGCGGTTGTTCTCGCTCGACGCACGGATGTGTTCGTACACCTCCTGACGCTTCTCAGCCGTCTCGAAGTTCGCGCGGGGGAAGAGACGCGATCCAGTTGCGTAGTTGACCTTCTGGACTAGTTCGAGTGGGAAGGAAGCTTTCCATGCATCGTAGAAGTTGTCAAAGTGGGTGATGTTGGGATCGAACTTAATGCCCAGGTCGGTGAGCTTGGTGAGGAAAGGCTGCAGGAGAGCAGTGGCCTCCGCTTCAGACTTGCCTGGTGCGAAGAAGGGAGAAAAGGCGAAGGCGAAAGTGCCGTTCTTGGGAATCAGGGTCCAGTATGTGTATGTGCCTGCGTCCGCGTTGTCGATCCAGGAGTCGACATAGGCGCGCATCGCAGCCCAAAAGGTCTCGTTGCCAGTGTCCACGGATGAGAATCCGAATCGAGAGGTGGTAACCTCCAAGTCAGGGTGCGCCTTGACAGTGACAGAGGTGACGACACCGAATGTGCTGCCACCTCCACCGCGAAGAGCCCAGAAAAGATCGGTGTTGGAGGTGGAGTTGGCGACGACGAACTCGCCATCAGCCCTGACGACTTCCATGGACAGAACACTGTCAGCGCCAGTACCATAGAGTCCAGTCAGAGGCGAGTGACCTCCACCCTGGATGTAGCCACCCATGACTCCGACTGTCTCGCCTTCGCCACCAACGACGACTCTGCCCTTCTCAGCGGCAGCCTTGTAGATCTCAAAGGCTTGAACACCGACACCGTTCTTGAAGGCAGGACCGGAGTAGTTGAGCTTCTCGTCGACATAATTCTCGATGTATTCAATATCCTTCATGTTGTGCGTCCAGATGCTAAGGGCGTCTTTGCCGCCGCTCTTGCCCAAAAAGTCATGGCCAGTGTTCTTGATGACGAGTCTAACGCCAGTGTTCCTTGCAAAGTTCACAGCAAGCTGGACGTGCTTGGGCTCCGTGGCATTGACGACATACATTGGGTATCCACCGCGAGTGCACCCGTGCGAGTCGAAGAGCATCGGTGGTGTGCAGGTCATGCCTTGTGCGACTGGAGACATCATCTCGATGGGGTCGACCATGTGAAGATAACTCCTTTGCCATGCTGCCAGAGTGTATTCTGAGCACTTTGCACCATCATAGTCGGCGCCAGGGTAGCAAACCGCAGCCAGAGGAGTAGGCGCGTTGAGAACGCGGTCGCCAGTCAGTTCGTTAAGTTTGGACCAGGCTTCGTCGGATGGCCATTGTGGGTCGTCCGGGTACACTTTGCATCTCGATGTCGAGTTGTGTGGTGTGGCGACTGAGCCGGGCAGGAAAAGTGACCTGACTGCGGGAGTGACGCCTTGTAAGTCGACATCTGCGTCGAAGACGCAAGTATTAAGTTTAGCTGACAACAGGGGCGATGCTGTCGTTGAGGCTGCAGCCAACGCTGTGAGCCATAAGGTCATGGATGCCATAATAACAAGGTCGTCGATTCGATCAACGATTCAGAGTAAGCCCGAGTGACCGTCTTCTGGTACTTGATCGTCTGGTTCACCGGTTGCAGATCTGTATACCTGTCAGAAACGTTTCTTGTCTCACAACAAAGTTTCGCTACTTACCTGTCCCTTGAAGTCTGCGGGTGATGGCGTACGTACTACGGACCGTTGCGCTGTGAGACGAGAAACGAAGGGATTGACATAGTACTCATCTCACTAAATGACTCGGTACATCAGGAAACGTTTAAAATACCGTTCTTGGCAGGTTATAGGCTAATGCTGTTGCCCTGAATGTGACTGCTGATCTTGTACAGAAATGTATCATATAAGCTGAACCAGCTAGGATCGTGAACATGGGATTGCGTTAACGAATGTTGTATCCACCCGAAAGACCCCACCAGATTGGTTCTATGATAGAGGGCGGCAATTGCGACAAGCATTCACTGAGCACCAAACTATACCATACAAGGGACAGGCAGTCGGCAATCGACAGTGCGCGATGGTCCATCTTCAGGAGCATTTCTAAATCGCATGAGGAGAAGAGATTGATGGTGCTAGGGTTTCATCCGTCGACGCGGCAATGCCGTGGTCCAGAGCCATTTGCAACCCTGGCTTACGGTAGTTCGCGGTAGTCTGTGGTAGTGCGGGTTCGAGGGGTAGCGCGGTCGGGGGTCAGCGAAAGAGTTGGGATCGGCGACCCCAACGGGAACCTGCCAAGCGAATCTACCACGGATATTCTCGTGCCTCAAGCGTCTTCGCGGAAAAACAAACATCTGATCACACCACAGCCAACCAAAAACTGCTGTTGATTATCCCGCCGTCCAATCCCGCACCCCGGATTGACTTGCGCTGCCGCTGCCCACGCACGCGGTCCGGACAATATTCTTAGCATCACGGCATTGTTGCTGAGAGCCGAAAGCCTCACGACAGCCTTCCAGAGCCCAGAGCCCAACGCCACTTTCCTGTGGTCCACATGGTTTCTTGCATCAACCTTGCGCAGCCCAAGAACTTGACTCGCAAAGATAATGTTTCGAAACAGCAGCCCAATGACCCATGCCTTCCCTCCCGTCCGTCATCCAGAACTTCCACCAGCCAATAGGCATCATCTCGGCATGCATGGCCCGTGTTGAGAAACTTACTCGAGTTGTCAACCCACATTCGGACCGTGAAGGAGCTTCTTTCAATGGCTTGAGACAGTCTAGTACTCCTTATGGCAATTTAAAAGATGATCACACAGACGGAGCTCCCCCACCGCGGTCCCGGGCACGGCCTGCATAATGGAGGGCGGACATGACCTTGATTTAGTATGTTGTCCCTGGTGCCTTGCAGGTTTTCATCCTGGGGACATGAGCAGTCTAGAGCTCTAGTTGGACTGGTTTCGTTGTCCGCCTCGCCGGCGAGATGTATATGATTACGTCCTTCTTGGCCACCAAGCTATTTGCTTTCAAGGGTGCATACGGACGGCTCCTTGCGCGTGCTCAGACAACAACGATTCAGCGTAAGAGGCTTCAAGGTCTCTAGAAGAGTCCAGTTTACTTTCATTTGTTCTTTTTCCAGTCACATTGATATCCTTTGCCACATACCCCAGATCGTCAACGATTCACGCCGTCACTCCCAGGTCGAGTCTCGGATACTCTATCGTCGTGGACCCACGATCATCATTTCGCCTTCACTCCCGGTTCCGCGGCCACTGAACAGACCAGCTCTCTCTACTACGGTGTAACTCACCCGACGGCATCGACAGACACCGTCGCTTTCCATCACCGAATGTCCACGGCGAAGGCCGTGGGGACAATGGTCGAAAGTCGGCAGCATGAGTGTCTTGCGATCATCTGTGTCTTCACAGTCGTCGCGTCCTTTACTGTTTTCCTCAGGCTCTGGTCACGGTACCTGGGACGCAACTTTTGCTGGGACGACCACATTATCATCCTCGCATCTGTGATATTCATAGCAGACACTGTAGCAACATGGGTATATGTGCTACTAAGTGGCACTGGCTATCACATCTACGACTTGCCTAAGAAGTCCATCCCATCGCAACTCGTTGCCATAAGATGGAACTTCGCAGTGCAGATGATGTATCACCCTCGTACGTGTTTTCCCATGGACCGCTTGCAACAATCGCTGACCTACGGTGACAATATCTAGTCATGGGGTTGATCAGAGCCTCTATTATCATGTTCCTGTTCCGGATGAAGGACACTCGTCGGCGTATCAGATACCCTATACATGCCGTCTTTTGGCTCAACATCTTCTATTCGGTCGGAGCAACTATCGCCAATCTCTTCCAATGCAGCCCGGCGTCGTATGCCTGGTCCCGACCGGCCATGGATAAGGTTGGTGCTAATGGAGAAGTTATACGGGGTGGAACATGCATCGACACTCGCACGTTCGTACTCAGTTCGTGTGCTCTGTCCATCTTCATGGACCTCATCATCATCCCGATTCCTTCCATCATGGTGTGGAACCTCCAAATGCACCGGCGCACAAAGATCCTTGTTGTGGGTGTCATGAGCTTGGGATGGATTGCGACTGGCGTTTCAATTGGCCGGTTCATAGTCTACTACTATCGCTTTGCGCCCACGAACAAGGACCGCACATGGGACATTGGTATTGCCATCAGCATTGCCGAACCTGCTGTGCATATCATGACGGCATGCGCGCCCGCTACAAAGTGCCTTTTCCGATACCTGTTCCCACAGTACGGCACCGGTCGGTTCACCTCGTACTATGAGGATCGCACCGCCACCACGACCCGACCAGGCAAGTTCGCATCACGAGGATCTCGGATATTCAACTTTAGATTATCCGACAATCAAGGTGATAGTGATAACATAATGGAGCTGGGGGGCGCACCAAAGACTGATCCGCTCCCACGCGATACGGCCAGCGAAGGCGGGTACGACTTGAAGGGGAAGGAGAGTTTTGATTCAAAAGACATACACGAAACCTCTGAAGAGGCTGGAAAGAGGACTCGTTCCAAGACTGCGTGTACTGAAGTAAGCGAAGCTGAGGAAGCTGAGCCGAAGCATTGCCTGGGGCGGGCTCGGTGACAGGACCGGGTTTGCCTTCATGAGAGATGACAGCACTTGATAATTGGCGAAATTTCGCATTTCCTTGAATACACATGATACTGTGGGCTTGACCGCCAGTAACACTCCATTGACTCTTGATCATTGTGATGTATGTGGTACATACCCTTCTTATCAGAATACGTGAGCTCTTGTAGTATCCAAAGAGTGGCATAAACACCATGTAGAGACATCAATTAGCCAATTACATAGCTAGAACAGGGGAATAACCGTCTAGCTGTGATCGCATGAAGGCGTGGTCCGGGCAATGACATCTGGAGTGTATCGCGCAGGCACGTGAATGAGGGGCTAGCGCGTCGTAAGAGGCGCTATCGCCATTTTGGGGGAACCCTGGTTTACGACCGCGGAACACAACAAACACAGCAACGACAACAGCATATGCAGCCACCATGAGGATTATAGAATTGGTGATAGATGTACGTATCTAATCTAGAGGGATGCGACAGCTTCTAATGTGTTTCTAGGGCTACAAGTCGTACGCTGTGCGTACGGTCATCTCCGGCTGGTATGTTTACCCACCACTCAAACAGAGAAACACGGCTCAAATGGAATAGGGATGAGAGCTTCAACTCAATCACGGGACTCAACGGATCCGGAAAGTCGAACATTCTCGATTCAATATGTTTCGTGCTTGGAATCAACAACTTGAGTGTTGTACGAGCGCAGAACTTGCAGGTAGGTTAAGGCGTCGACTGGCATTGACCGTGTATTAACAGATTACAGGATCTCATCTACAAGCGTGGTCAAGCGGGCGTCACGAAAGCGAGCGTAACCATCGTATTCGACAACCGCGACAAGACGAAGAGCCCGGTCGGCTTCGAGGAGCATGCGCAGATATCGGTAACGAGGCAGATTGTGCTAGGCGGAGCGAGCAAATATCTCATCAATGGACATCGTGCGCAGCAACAGAGCATACAGAATCTGTTCCAGTCTGTGCAGCTCAACATCAACAATCCCAATTTCATGATCGCTCAGGGAAAGGTTATGCAGGTGCTGAACATGAAGGCCAAGGAGATTCTGGCTATGCTTGAAGAAGCTGCGGGCACGCGCATGTTTGAGGACAGGCGAGACAAGGCCTACAAAACCATGGCGAAGAAGGAGATGAAGGTGCAGGAGATTACGGAGCTGCTACGAGACGAAATCGACCCAAAGCTCGAGAAATTGCGGACTGAGAAGCGTGCATTCTTGGAGTTCCAGCAAACGCAAAGCGAACTAGAGCGCCTCACCAAACTAGTGGTTGCATACGACTACATACGGTACAACCAGAGGCTACAACAATCCGCAGAGGATCTCGAGGCGAAGAAGCAGAGGGCAAGGGACCTTGAAGAGTCTTCTGTGCGCATGAAGAAGGAGATTGAGAATCTCCAGGAAGATATCAAACAGACCAAGGCGACCCGGGAAAAGGAACTTCGTAAGGGTGGCAAGTTCCAAGCACTCGAAGAGGAGGTCAAGACGCATTCGCACGAGATCGTCCGTCTGACGACTGTGCTAGACCTCAAGAAGACCAATATGGAGGAGGAGGCTGACCGTGAGAAGGGCATTGTGAAGAGCGTAAAGGAACTGGAGAAGCTACTCCAGGAGAAGAAGAAGACGTACGAGAAACTACAAGAGAAATACCAGACTGCTCACGCTGAATTGGCAAAGCAAACAGAAGAGGTGGAGAAGAAGGAAGAACTTCTTCAGACACTACAAACCGGTGTAGCGTCGAAAGAAGGCCAAGAAGGTGGTTACCAAGGTCAACTGCAGGACGCCCGAAACCGCGCAAGTGCAGCCGCCACCGAACAGGAGCAGAGCAAACTTAGGATATCACATCTTGAAAAGCAAATCAAGGAGGATGAGCCGAAGGCGAAGAAGGCAAAAGAGCAAAACTCCGGCCTACTCAAGGATCTCGAAGCGTTGAAGTCACAGGCCAAGAAGCTGGAGGCAGACTTGGCAAAGCTAGGCTACAATGAAGGTCAAGAAGCGGACATGTACCAGCAAGAGTCACACTTGCAGGCTCGTATACGGGAACTCAGACAACAAGCCGACGGGATGAGGCGACAGGTCGCGAACATCGACTTCAGCTACAGCGATCCGACGCCCAACTTTGATAGATCCCGCGTGAAAGGTCTGGTTGCCCAGCTATTCACTCTCGAGAAGGAGCACACTCGCGCAGGTACAGCTCTTGAGATCTGTGCAGGAGGCCGCTTGTACAATGTCGTAGTCGACTCAGCTGTTACTGGCAAGCAGTTGCTGGAGAATGGAAGACTGAAGAAGCGGGTCACCATCATCCCGTTGAACAAGATTGCCGCGTTCAAGGCCTCAGCAGAAAAGATCGGAGCTGCCCAAAAGATTGCTCCTGGAAAGGTTGAGTTAGCTCTTTCACTGATCGGCTACGAGCATGAGGTCAACGCGGCTATGGAGTATGTCTTCGGCTCAACTCTCGTCTGTGAAGACGCTGAGACCGCTAAGCGCGTGACATTCGATCCAGCAGTGCGCATGAAGAGTGTCACCTTGCAAGGTGATACATATGATCCTGCGGGTGTCTTGTCTGGTGGTAGTGCACCCCAATCTAGCGGGGTGCTCATCACGCTACAGAAGCTCAATGAGATTACGACAGAGTTGCGCTCGCAAGAGAATCAGCTCCAGTCATTGCAGGACACAATGGCCAAGGAGAAGAAAAAGCTGGACGCAGCACGCAAATCAAAGCAGGAGCTTGACCTCAAGAGGCACGAGATCAAGCTTACCGAAGAGCAAATCAGTGGCAACTCTTCTTCATCAGTATGTTGTCATGCTTCTCTTTTAATGTCGACAAATGCTAAAGACTTTGTAGATTATCCAAGCTGTAGAGGAGATGAAGCAAACTATTGCGCAGCTGAAGGAAGACGTCAAGGCCGCGAAAACACGACAAGACGAAGCGAACAAGGACGCCAAACGCATCGAACGTGACATGAGCGAATTCAGCAACAACAAAGACAGTAAACTGGCGGAACTTCAGTCATCACTCGAGAAGCTGAAGAAGGCTTTGACGAAGAACAACGCATCTATCAAGCCTCTGCAATCCGAGATGCGTGAAGCTATGGTTGAGTCTGAGCAGTGCGGAAGCGACCTTGCGGCTGCACAAGAACAGCTCGAAGAAGTTCAGACTACGCTGAAGTCGCAACAAGAAGAAATCAATGAACTGTTGGCAGAGCAAACACGGGTCAAGGTAAGCTTCTCACAGTAACGTCACCCTCAATACTAACGGCTGCAGGATGCACACGATGTGGCGCAAGCCCAGCTAAGCGACGAACAAGCAAAGCTAACTGGCTTCGACGAAGAGCTGCGTTCGCTGGAAGATGCCATCAGATCGAAGAACTCGTCAATTACAGAAAGTGGTCTAGAGCAACAGAAGCTAGGCCACGAAATTGAGAGGTTCGGCAAGGAGCAAGAGGGTGCGGCGAGCCACGTCAAGTCTCTTGAGAAGGAGTACGACTTCATCGCCAGCGACTCTGAGCTATTTGGGCGGGCTGGAACCGTATACGACTTCAACGGCGTGAACATGGCGGACGCCAAGACGAGGCGGAAGTCACTGGAAGAGCACTTCCAGCAGAAGAAAAACAAGATCAACCCCAAGGTAATGGCGATGATCGATAATGTTGAGAAGAAGGAAGCAAGTCTCAAGAAGAACATGTCCACCGTTATTCGCGACAAGTCGAAGATCGAGGAGACTATTCTGAAGTTGGACGAGTATAAGAAGGAGGCGCTACACAAGACTTGGACGATCGTGAACCGTGATTTCGGTCAGATTTTCAACGAGCTGTTGCCTGGAAGTTTTGCGAAGCTTGACCCGCCAGAAGGCAAGACGATTTCCGACGGTTTGGAAGTCAAGGTCATGCTGGGCAAGGTGTGGAAGCAGTCCTTGACAGAACTCAGTGGTGGACAACGGTATGCACCAGTCTCTCTGAAGCAATGAGCTCCACTAACATGCTAAAGATCTCTCATCGCTCTATCCCTCATCATGGCTTTACTGCAGTTCAAGCCCGCGCCCATGTACATCCTGGATGAGGTCGACGCCGCGCTAGATTTGTCGCACACCCAAAATATTGGTCGCCTCTTCAAGACGAGATTCAAGGGTTCGCAATTCATCGTCGTTAGTCTAAAGGACGGCATGTTCCAAAACGCGAACCGTATTTTCCGCACACGGTTTGTTGATGGTACCAGTGTGGTGCAAGCGACATCTGGGTCGGATCGCTAGCGGCGTTTGTATAATGTTTTATGAGGCATGGCTTGGATACCCGGTGCGCATGGACTGAATTGTGGGTTGGATTGATATCTGTATAGGCTTGCATAGGAGGGTGTTGGCGGAGTCTTGTTTACGGCTCTAAAGTCCTGGTTGGGAAGTTGGATATGCACATCTTCGGCGTCATTGGTCGCTTCCCCGTTGGGGTGTCTTGTCGTCCACCTCTCCTTCCCGATTTGGAGATGGAAGATACAAGCTTCGATTACTTCCACGACCACAACAGCAACATGTTTCCTATCTTCGCACATGACCTATTCTTCCGCCAACCCATTTGCGATATACCTATAGATACAATCCGACAAAACCGCTGATTGATGTTCAATAAGCGGACGCCGACGCGTCACATCTGAGTCGTGGTAGTCACCGCCAGTTCGCACATGTTGTCGGCACCGTTGTCGAGGGTCCACGCAACTGACGCTGCCGCCGCGCCCCACTCTGGTATTCCCCTAGATACATCAGACGTACACACACCCTCTGCACACGACCTCGGAAAACTCGCCAGAAATTACACCTCACTTCAGGAACACGCCGATCATCTCATTGCGGTCGAATCATCAAGTCAGGATGACGGACTTACGCCGAGACATGCGAACAGGCGGGAAGGCTTCGTCTGGGGCCAGCAATCGAACTTTGAAGGCCATGGGAGGTATAATCCTAACCTGGTGACAATGGGGCAGGAGCTTCCGGACACACCTCCGCCGCTAGAGGAGATCATACGCAGAGCCACTATTGTGGATGCTGATCATCTACAGAACATCAAGCTACAGCATGTCGACAGCATGGAATCGCGTGCTTCCACTTCTATTCATATGACCGACTCCTTCTCCACCAATACCAGTGAATCATACACGCTCGATAACAGAAGGTCATCCATCGCGGCGTTTGCAAAGGGTATTGTACGACATGTGCCGGATATGATACTGCACCCTCTAGAGAGCAAGCAGGTCCAACCTAGACGAGACTCGAAAGAATCCGTTTCAGTCAAGTTACAAAAGAAGGATCGCGTGCTATCATTTGCCCCATTACCGACTGCAACCTCAAAAGAATCGCACGATAAGTCTTGGAGACCACCCGTTATACATGAAGCACAGTCAGAATCCATCAACAAATCCAGCAAGCCTAAGAACATACCTTCACCATCGGCGAAAGGCGGACTACGAGATCGCAGAAAAGTGCAATTGGATCTCTCGATGCCCACCGAGATGCCAGACCTTCCTCCTCGTGGACGCTCGCCAGCGGACTTGGTAGGAAGCCTCGGTGCCCCACGCCAAAGGAGTCCCAAAACGCCTTGGGTCCGCAACAAGCAACCAACATGGGAACCATTGCCAATAGCCAAGTCCGCGCCCATTATTGAGGAAGCCCACGCTCGTGACGACGGTCTGTGTCTCCTACCAGGTAGTGATGCGCTTGTCTCGTTACAAACGCCCAGGTTCGAGAGGCCACCTGCCAAAGTACGAGATCGATGTTACATCTCTCTTCCAAAATCCAAGAGAACGCGTAGTCTCTTGAGTGGTCACAGCGGTACGAGTGCGAGTGCGAGCGCCAGCGCCAGTAGTGCGACGACCCCGGCAGAGGAGCACGTATACCAAGAACGACAGACCCATACGAAGGCAGAGCTACAAAAAATATCACAGGCTACGACGAGGTCTCGCCGATGGGCGTGGAAAAGCAAGGCATCTAGTGAAGACGCTCCTCCTTCTCCCGCGTCTGAAATCTTCGGTCGCCGGTTTTCCATTAATCCCTTCAAACGCGCGAACCGCATATCCGACCAGACCGGCATGGAAAGTCCCAAACCAACTACCCCTGCCTCTCACCGCGCTCCAGGTGGCAAACAAAGACCTCCACCGACCTCTTTAGCATACATGGACGCCCCGCCTAGTTTTGTTCCACCAGGCTTAAGCCGTGTCCCCACACCTCCCCTCTTCGACGCAAACGGTGAAGTCAGGGGGAAACTAGCAGACTTCTTCTTCGATGTCCAAGGCCCCGGGGGTCCAAGCACACGCCACAAACCCAAATCCAGTCGGGGAGGCTACTGGGACTCTGACGCCCTGCTGATGAGCCTATCGCACGACCTCGACAACTTCGACGACGAAGAGGAGGAGGAAGGGCCAGAAGGCCCACGCAGCGACTTCGTGTCCACACCCACAGACTTTGACACAAACGGTACCCCAGACCTCATAAGAGGCGATGCCGGATATCTAGGTGTGAAACCGCCTGCAAGTCCCTCGTTAGCTGCCTCAAGCCCCATGCTCGGCCACGACGGCTGGTACAAACTGCACAACCAGCTCTCGGTCGAAACACCCGACGAACGCACGTTGACACTCCTCGCCCAGCAAGAAGCAGAAGAGCGTCGGAAGTTCGAGTGGCTGGTTCCTGAACATTTGCCTAATTCCCCGCTGTGTCCGTTACACGAAAAGTACAAGGGACCGAGTTCTGGCCTTTGTTACTGGCATGGACGGCGGTCCGGGAAGAATATCAGAAAGGGCGAGTATGCGAGACCGGCGGAGCGGAGCGGGAATTTGAATGGGCCGAGTACTCCTGTGGATTATATGGGGGATTTGGGGTTGCTTAAGCCAGCGGGGCATGTGGCGACGCCGACGCGGGAGGTGAAGAAGAGGAGATTGGTTAGTTTGTCTAGTCCTTGAGCAGGGTTGGGCCGAATGAATATCAAATGGTGGCCATCGTTCTAAGTATGCACATTGAAGTATGTAAACATGTCTGTGAGCAAGCCCGGAAGACGCGATTACAAGACAGTCATGACTAGTCCTTGGGCTCGGTGTTGCCTTTCCATGTTGGCACCTTGCCAGCATCCTTCCACATTTGTTGTCGTTCGCGGAATATCTGCTTTACCCAGCCATTGACCTCATCGCTTACTACCTTCTCCGCGACCCAAGTGAACTCGCCCAGATCCTTCTCACACTTGTATTGCCGCTCATACTCCAACATCTGGACTAGAAGTTCGACCTTGTCGATGTCGTGGACGAATTTTGATTCTTTCGTTTCGCTGTCCTCGTATTCCTGCCAAATTTCCCGCACCTCCTTGCCATTCAGACCGCCGTTGAACTTACCCAGCAAGTTCGTGCAGATGTAGTCCATGGTGTCGGCTTCCCTCCTGCTCTTCTCCGGCTTGCTCACGTCATCTACTGGTGTGATGTCTCCGACCAGAGACTCGGCCATGTCGTGGATAAGAGCCATGCGACAGCACTTGAGTATGTCGAGATGTTCGGAAATCGATTTGGGGGCCATCATGGTGAGGATGCTCATGCGATACATGTGGTCGGAGATTGATTCGCCCTCAATGCCGAATCGGTGCCATCCTGCACGCTTGGTCGTCTTTAGGCGCTCGAGGAGGTGGAAGAAGGGGACGGGCGAGTCGGTGTTTTCCGCGTAGCGGGGTGTTATCTCAGAGAGGACTATGTGCACGTTAGACGTGTTTTGAGGGTTGAAAGTGGGGGATAAGAGAGATTATCGCATACGGACGAGCCATTGCTTTGCGTTCATGACATACCAGTCTCAACTGTCCAGGTGCTCTGCTGCGCGTCCTTTGCCTCATAGTTGCCGTTTGTTTGTGTTGCTTCGTCGACTGTCATGATTTTTGTCTGATTTGTCGGCAATGTGTAAGAGAAAGTGGAATCGAGTGCTCTAGGTGAGAGAGTGTGTCTTTAAAGGGTGAATGTGATGTTTGTTTAGCGTGAATGTTCTGGCCGCGGCGTAGTGAAGTGGGACAAAGTCCTAAAGGTCAAACCACGAACAGCAAGCGCGGGCGGCATGGTGGGTAGCACCCGGCTTGGCAAACATTACAAGGGTCCGTCACACCGCAACACCACGCATCCATCGCCGTTCGCAAGGGTCGCTCACCGGGCTGAAGCGCGGATGCATGATACTCGGGGGCAGCAGCCATGTCACGCCCTACCTCGACCACTTCTACAGCCACGACGGCAACGAGCAGTGGACATTCGCGCACCATGTCGGTCAAGACAGTCACTAAGCCTCAGCCAGTAAATTCCATATCAGTGTCTGATATCAAGATCTTCGTGACCAACCTGCGACTGCTCGACTTTGACTTGCGCCAAGACTGGCCCGGTATCACGGTCCAGACTTTCTCGGGCAAGAATGCGGACCAGAGACAGAGAATCGGTGGAACCGAGTGGGCCTTGTTCCGCTTGTTCGAGATTTGGGATCCAAACGAAACAGCCCAGGTACGTTGATACGGTGGTAGACTTATGCTGTCTCTAATGTACCCTTAGAAACTTCAACCCTTCTTTCCCCCACTCGAACCCCTCCAATCGCTAAACCTCCGCGCCGCCCTCTACCGATGCTTGAACGAATTGAAGAAAAATGGGCTGCTGGGCAGGGAGTCGGTTCTTAGAAAGACTATGTTGGATGAGTGCAAGGGCGAAAAGTTCTACGAGATCATTGCTATATTCTCCAATGCAGTTCTTAAAAAGGTCATCGCAGCGAGGGAGCAAGGCCTTGAGGATGTGGCAGTTGCACGGAGGCTAGCGACTGCGCCCATGCTGTCGGCAGACCAACAACGCTCGTTGCTTCCACTGGCAATTGCGCACAAGGCAGCTCTGCAAAATGTGCTGAGGCAAAAAGAGGAAAAGAGGAGGAGATATATGGAATTCCAAAATTTGCTGGATAACAAGGCCGTAGACATCAATAGTCGCATACACAAGTGCAAGGAAACGCCTCGAGCAAAGAGGCCGGCGGTACCCCCGAAGGAGGCAGAGGCAGTCAAGAAGCAACTCAAGGACAATTGGATTGGCAACCAGAAATGGCTGCATGTCATGCTTCACGGCGACGGTGTCCACGCAGAAGATGCTTTCCTCAATGGTCGCTTCGACAAAGTCTGGCATATGGTGGAGAAGGGCAGCAAATTGGAGGATGTCGCGGCTGAGGCTGGGCTACTGGAGAATCTGCAGTCACGGGTGCAAGAACAGCAAAAGAGATTGCAGACATGGAAGAACTTCCACGAAGAGCTACGGGGAGAAGGAACAGAAAAGAGTGCTTCGGTAAATGGCAAAGCTGGAACGGCTATCAAGGAGTTCAAGTTCAAGGATCACTCGCAGTATCAGCTGCCCTCCTTGAAGGAAACGATCGATGTCAAGAGCAAGCGGCCGGCTATGCGAACAAGATATCGGGACATCTTGTCCGAGATGGAGGATGAACTTGAAAATGCATCCAAAGTCAAAGCAAATCCCATCTCTACCATTATACCGCGAAGGCGTGTCTCGCCGAAAAAGGCCCCTCCACCTGTGCCAAACCGAAGTAAGAAGCCTGCACTCCCTGAATCGTTTCCAGCATCACCAACGAGCTCTGCCGTGCCTCCTAAACCTCAATTACAATCGAGACAGCACTCTTTTGATAATGTCCCAGTCCTCCCCCGGCCATCACGACAAGTTCCAGTGGTTGTTACACCAATCGACTCGGATGCAACTTTGATTCCCAGCACAGCACCCACTTCAGATACTGTTGAGTCTTCAGTTGGAACACCACACGAGGCCTCACCTGTATCTAGATCTATACCGCCTACTTCTGACCCAATTGACGAGACACTTATCTCCGAAACTACAGAGGAGACACAGCAAGAAGCATCGCCTGAACCCGTACCGGCAGTGTCGTCCAGCTATTCATCTCAACCGTCAATCCCTACCTTCGACCCACCAGTCCTTGACGCCGAAGAAGCCCTAGCCGACCAAATCATAAACTCCATCGGCGAAGCAACGCCCTCCCCCGTCAAAAAGCCACAACCACGAATGTCTCTCTCCCTCATGGAGCGCACACGCATGACAATGGCGCGCACAAACTCGTACGAAGCCGTCCCGGAATCCCCAGACCTCCCCTTACCCTCCACCATGGGTCCACCATCCCTCCCGGAAGACACCGACCGACAAGCCACCCTCCTCGAACGCACACGCCTCAGCATGCTCGCCACCCAACAATCCAACCACCCCCGCCCCGACCAAGCAAATAATCAAACACGCAAAACTAGCCGTTCGAGCTTGTTTCCTGTAAACCAATTCGGCACCACTCCCCGCACTCGCAGATCCATGGAGAACCTAGGCGACGACGACGACGATGACGCAGATAATATTGAACGTACTCCCACGGAACAATTGTTCAGTGATGAAGTGGATTACGACCGCGTGTTTAAAAGTAGACCCCGTATTGCTACTAGTCCCGTGTGGACGCCGGGGAAGGAACCTGATGGTGATGATGACGATGATGATGTAGATGGTGTTACGGGCATTGATCTGGGGGATGTGGATCAGGATGATGACGAGGATGGGTTTACGCAGAATTGGATGGATAGTCCGAGTCGGGGGAAGGGGAGGGTGTGAATGGGTTTGTGGGGTGTGGAAGGGTAGATGTTGGATAGATGGTCATGGTGGTGGTAGGGAAGGGGATATGAATTTATTCAACGTTAAAATCATGTTCTTTGCCTGGAGTGATTCGAATGCTTCGTGATATGCTTTTTGAAGGCAAGGAAATGATAATGGGAATAAGTGAGTCTTGTTATACTTTGCCAAATACAGTCATCTTTAAAGGATGAGGATGTTTGGCAGATACGAGGGAAACGGAAGGAAGGTGGGAGTGACTTTCACATACCGAGTATCTGAAGAAACGCGGATTTCTTATTCAAACCGGATTTGTTTATTGATAGTGCATTAGCAATACTCCCTACGCTGGCGTCTATACCACACCCAGACACAAGAGTCGAGCTTCACCACGTCCCAGTATCCACCCAACCGTCAGCATCATGAACAGCATGCCTAAACTACCTTGCAAGATCTTTACTCCACCCATCCATCCGTACCTGGGCGATGGAGCGCTGACTGCAATACTCATCCTGATCCACGTCTTCAGTCCACCACCAGTCATTTCCCATGATATCCGCATCCACGATGAAGCCACGCTCCCAGTCTTCGCGTTTCCAAGACTCCGACACCCGCACATTGCTCTCGTTCTACTGAGAAATGCCAAGTTCCTTGTAGAAGGCATCGGTTTGAGGTTTGCGGCCGAGGAACTCCTCTAGGATGTCCATTTCCTCCTTTGAGCCACCGCGCTCGAGGACGGTGTGGCGGTATCGCCTGCCTTCCTTTCCGTTCATGGGGTCGGATTTGAAGACGGAGTAGAACATGTCTGTGGAGTAGACTTGGGATGAGAGGTAGCCGTAGTAACTGTGATTGTTAGCAAGAATCCCACTGTAAAGAGGTGGAATTCGTCATACCCAGCGTCATAACCACCGATCAAGTGGCCGAATGTAGCCTGACCGTTACCCCAGTGCCAGTCACCCTTCTTCTCGCCCTCCAATGATTCAGGGCCCTTGAGCTGACTGATTTCGTGTCTCAAAGAGTTGTACTTCTCAGTGATGTCCATCTTCTCCAGCTCCTCGTGACTAGCAGGCTCGTGGACAGTCATGTCGAAAGTACCAAAGTGCAGCTGCCTCAGGTTGAACAGAGCATCGTTGACGTGCTTGGTCGAGATCAACTTGGCTACCAGCGATCCGGGAATCTTCTCGGATGGCTTCTTATCGGCACCCGATGACTCAAGATACTCCTTCTCGTAGTCGGCGGAGAGGTAAGAGTAGTGGTGCGATAGAGCGCGAAGTTGAGATGGAGTCCAGCACCAGTTCTCCAGCATTTGCGATGGTGCCTCGACAAAGTCACGAACAGTGTTGGTGCCGTGGAAACGAGAGTAGGTTGTTCGGGAAACTAGGTCATGAATACCGTGGCCTAGTTCGTGGAACAAGGTAACGACTTCGTCGTGCTTCAACAATGATGGCTTCTTCTTCGTTGGCTTCGAGAAATTGCACACCAGCGCCGTAGCGGGATATCTTCTCTTGCCATTCTCGTCAATGTAGCCAGGCTGGAGGTTGAAGTTTGCGGCGTGGCCGTACTTGCCCTCTTTGGAAATGTTAGCAAATCTTTACAAAGGGAGGGGATGCAGTTAGTGAACGTCGTGTCATGTGACCAAGTACTATCCCGATCGGGAATGGCGCACTCGACACGTGACAAACTCCCACTATTCGCCTGTTGATGGTGTGATTACGTACCTCGCGGGTGGAGATCAAGATAGAGGTAGCCGACAAAGCCAGCACCTTCGCCCTCGTCGTCCCAAACGCTGAAGACTTGCACATCCTCGTGCCAGACAATGTCCGAACCCTTGCCGCCATCTGCAAGGGCCGCCCTTTCTTCCTCGCCAGCAATGCTTATAAAGACCAGGCCAAAGAGCTCCTCAAAGATCTTCAGCATACCCTCGATGGTGGGCTGCAGAGGGAAGTACTCAGCGATGACCTGGTGGTCCAACTGGTAGTCCTTCTCCAGCATCAAGCGGTCGTAGTATCTGTGGTCCCACAGATAGTAGTCTTCAGACAATGGGCCCGTCAACCCATTTGCTGCCACGTCCTGCTTCTTCAACTCGATCAATTTCTTGATCTCCTTCTTTCCGCCCGGCGCGAGTTTGGTGCGCAAATCACCAAGGAAGTCGTTTACCGTCTTAGGAGTCTTCGCCATCTTATCTTCGATCCTGAACTGGGCATGGTTATCATAGCCAAGGATACGGGCTGCCTCATCGCGGAGGAGGACGGCCTCCCTGAACAGGGCTACGTTGTCGTTGCACTTGTTCTCGTTTGCAACAGACAACTTCATCCGCGTCTCCGGGTTGGTAGCGTATTTCAGCGTTGGGAAGAGATCGGGATACTTGAAGGTCAAGAAGATCTTGCCCTCGTTTTCGCCCTCACCCTTCTTCAGACCCGAAAGGACATCCTCCGGTACACCGTGCAACTCCTCTGGTGTAAACCACAAGCCCCCGTTCTCCTCATTAAGGTTCTTCTGGAAAGCGATGCCAATTGTGCTCAGTCGCTGCTTGATTTCCTTGAATCTGTTCCTCTTTGGACCCGCAGGCAGACTAAGCCCATTACGAATGAAGGTCTTATGGTCCTTCTCCAGCAAGCGCCGAGACTCTGGGTCCAGTTGCTCGTCCTTCTTCAACACAGCATCGACGAGGTTGAAGACATCCTCGCGCATGGATGACTCGATGCCAAAGTCGTCAAGCATCTGCTCCACCTCGCTGGATGCATCGCGCAGGTCCTTGCTCGTGGAAACGGCGTTGTAGAAGCCAAGAACATGGGATTCAATGGCCATTTTGTTGTCATCGCGGGCAATTGGAAGGATAGCATTGGCAAAGGTGGCGCTTTCGGGCTTGACGTCTCGAACAACTGCATCTTGAACACTTCGGGATCTCTCGATCTAGGCCGTGTCAGCGGCGGATCTATGCGGAAGAAGGGGGAAAGCTTCAACATACCAGCCTCTTCGCATCGTCAATCAAGCTCTGGCGGGTAGCCGTGAACTTGGGCGGCAGCTGCGGCGGCGACTTGTATTTCGAAGGCGCCATGCTGGAGTTGGTGAGGGGTCGAAACGGTTGTGTATACAAAGGACTCTGCAGGGGACGAGGTTTGACGTATTGCAGAATTGAGGGGTAGCGCCCGCCGATTCGAATGGAAGCCAGGACGGCTGTCGTTGCAATGAAGAGAGCGACTGCGGCGAAGAATAGCTTGACGAAACGGGAGGGAGCCACGTTGGTGTTCAGCATTAAGCTAGAGCAGCTGTGGCTGGTACCGATGCCGGCATGTGGGGGATTTACGATTAGACGCGTGTGCTGCGATAAACAGACAACCTTGTAGCTACTAGCACGACAGGTGGATGCGGTGAAGGTGAGTGTGTACGTGACCTCTTTCACCTAGCATGTATGCTCTAGCCCGTAGCAGTAGACTGCTACGAATCATGGGGAAGCGATCCGCACCCGTGCATGCATGACTTGCCTAGCGTGGTAGCTTCATAGGCCCCGCTTGTGTCTTGCACCACCTTAAAAAGGTAATGTAACGTGAGCCACCGCTATATTCCGGTTACAAATATGTGTGCAACTCTCATAGCGTTACAAGCCAGCAGATGACTCCATGTAACTACGCTCCAGTGTACCATGTTGGTCACCAAGGGGTCATGGTGACTGACATCTTGGCACACTAACATCACGATCCTTCTGACAACATCACTATCATGCAACAATTTCTGTACGATGTTTTGCCATAGGCTTATACCGTCTTGGCAAATGCGTCGCTGAAGAGTTTTGGGTTGTAATTACACAAGAAAATCACCTCATGAGGCTTGGGGGTATCCATTACACGGGACGTATCACTTGCTCGGCCAAGCAAAGTCCCGTCAGCCTCGTTCAACACATGCCTCAGAAAGCGCCACACGGTCGTAGCAAAACAGAAGCCATGTCCACCTCTAAGCAAGGCGAATATATACTATTCGTAAAAAATCATACGGTAGGAATACAAGTGCATATATACGCCAAGGCATGCTCTTGGCGCGTTGTGCTGCTGAAGCCCACTCCACATCATCGCTGCGAGGACACATTATCAAACCCCATCTCAAATCTACTAATCATCACTAGGTTTTCTGGCAAAAGTCAGTGGAATGATCCAAGTTGACATGTAGGAGTATCTTGACTTACTATGGGTATCGTTGACAAGTGACGGCGCAGTAGACCAGCTACTGCTGAAGCCACCCTCTGTCACTTGTCCACAAGCCCACCTCCAAACACGAACTTAGACATTACAGTTATACTACCACTTCGACTTTCAAACACCTCCAGACTCTCATATATTCATACGTGGCTCATGCACTGGCTCGAGTGCAGACTCCTGCTGTGTGCTACCAGTACGGGGATTCAACTCTTGTGGTACTGTGATGAAAGGGCCCCAGTTAGGACGTCTCATTTTCACTGGCTGCTTCGCCACTGGATATCCCACTGGCTTTTCGCCCTGGACTGGCCATTCACCCTGGTCGATTACTTTGGGCGGAGTCTGGGCTTCAAGCTCAACTGGTGTTGCTGGGGTAGCTGATATCTTCTTTTGTACTGTGCCTCTTTCCTCGACTTGCCTGTCGCGGAACAGAAGGCGAAGGAAGGGTACTGATGCTGAAATGATGCCGCTGTTGGTTTCGACCTGGCCCCATAGGAGCAGGTCGTTTCCGTAGCGAGCAGAGTTCGATGGTGACTCGGCCCACAGCGCCATGACCCATACGCGTATAGAAGATGCAACAATGGCCAATAGGCCTACCGAAAAGACACCGATAAGCGCTAAGCGCTTGCTCATAGGAATGCGAAGACTGAGTAAAGCCGGAAGGGGAAGCAGGAGAATGATGACATCGCTCAAGAGGTTGGCAGCTGCAGAGAACGCCCATAGCTTGACGGGATCGTAACATTTGGGCTGGCGGCGGTTCGGGTCGAACTTGTCGAATGTAGCAAAGTAATTGGCAGGAGACCAAGCGTCCGATGGGTTTTCGCACTGAAGTATGGCGGCGATGACGGCACCGATGGTGTACATGACGACAATTGCCATGGTCGCATAGACGAGGCGACGGAAGGTGCGGTTTGAGGCGATTGTTCGGTAGAAGAAGAGGATGCTGAGCTTTACGAAGCCAAGAGCTAAGTTGTAGCTCAAACGGTAGATCCACCAAGATATAAGCGTGCCGAGCACCTTTCCTTCAATCAAGGGTCGCTTATCCTAGGCCTTGTGTTAGTTTGATCAGCTCAGAATGAGATTCGGTTGACGTACTGGTCGTCTAAGGTAACTAGATCGATAGCCGCTGCTCGTAACGTCTTGATAATAGTTGACAACGAAATTTCCCCAAGTGCAGACCTGGGTCTTGTCAGCTCAATTTCACGTGGAGGAACGCTTTACTTACGAGAGCGACAAACATGAGATGGTCGCTCGCAGTAACTTTGCCCATGAGGTAGTAGCGGCAGTAGTATCTAATGGAGTAGATTAGTACTTGTTGAGTGGGTTCAGTGACAGATAAACTTACCGTAGTCCTACGATGACCGTCGACATTGTGGTCAGTATCGCCCCAACGACTACCACCACAAAGCCTGGTCGAAAATACATTGTGTAATTGTTTGTAATTGTTCAATGCGAAGATGCAAATCAATTGATCCCGATTCGAGAACACGACCGGTGGAACTGTGTGCCCGGGCAACAACAGAAGAACACGGATGGGGGGCAAACAGTGAACATGAAAGATGGGCCTAAGCGTTCGATTATGAATAAGGGTAGTGTGCCTTAAGGTTCTCCAGGTTTACACGGGCGGAAGGTTATGTTCCATGCAGTGTGTCGTGCATCCTGAGTGTGCAGAGGCGCAATGGCTACCCCAGTCGTGACCATTATGCCCGAGGAGCGACCTCATGGCTCGACGTGCAGTGAACCACAATACAGGACCGGCATCTGCGATTGGTCCATCGCATGGAAGGGGGTTTATGACACGCGAAAGATGCTAGGTTTAGAAACCATTGTATACCCCTCGGCAGTGGAATTATCGAATCGGGCCTGACGGGACCATGCCGCCATGTGAGGAAAGAACGAAACTGGGCTACGTCGGGGCTGCGGCTCAAAAGCTTAGACGGAGTGTATCTCAAGCCCATACTTGGCTATTGAGGCAATGCGTGCAAAAGTCCAAACAGCTGCTAACTGTGAACAGAGTAGACTATGCCACCAAGTGGATGCAGCTGGACAGTAAAAGGCTTGCATAAAGTGATCGGCTCGGCAGCAGAACATCCACGAGAAGGATCAAGCCGGTTCAAAGCCGGGGTCCCTGCCGGTGTGGTGAGTGTCTGAGGTACCCCAGGCTGAAACACGCGTTGCACGCTGCTCAACGACGACGATCTGAGGCGATAGCTGACTGATCTTTTGGCCTTTGGCGCCCATAATGGGGTTCATGTCGTTCCGGTAGCTAAAAGTAAAGTGCAGATCCGGGAAGACCCAGCCACGTTGTTCTTGCTGTGCCTCCCCAGGCGATTGCCCATCAGTCAACAATGCAAGAGTAACGTGCATGAATAGAGGAACACTCAAATCGAGAGACTTGAAGAAGTAGGATTCTAGAAAATTTGGACTGGATTTCTCCGGTAAGAGAACAGGATCATATAAGACTGATGTGTAGTAAGAAGGGAGGTAGTGTTTGTGGCGCAACGAACTGCCGCGATGACCAAACGCCAACACGAAATGACGGGAGCTAACAGTTGGAATTACAGAAATCAAAGTTAGCGAGGCGCCTGTCATCGTAACGCGAATTGAGTTTCCCATAGTGGTGGGCTTGATTGCTGCGATTGCTGGTTTTGGGAGTAGCGGCAAGAATGTCGGGCAACTGCACGCGAAAGACCATGACTAGAAAGTAGTCAGTAGTCGGTAGTCAGTAGTCGGCTGCGCCATTGCGCGAATTATTCGACTCCACAACAGGCTCTTCACGTCTGCAAGCTGACAATGCGAGGGCATGAGGACGCAAGGCGTAAAAGAAGGCTAAGCCTCGCACACATAGTGAGCGAGAATGACTCACCGGCGTAGCCTTTGATTGGATAGCCGAGCGGCAGCTAGTAGGCTGTGAACTTTGTTTTGGAACACCAGCGTCACTCGCGTGGTCCGATATCATGCATTACCTCAATTTGGACTTGGGGATGATGGAAACGATGGATTGTTTGAAAGATGGCGACAAACGCAACGATCCCTTTCCGTAAGTTGGTGCATAGTCGAAGGTGATGGACGTGAATACTGCCGCTATATCGAGGCCCGACCGTGCACACCTCACTTCCATCACTTCGACTCATTCTGAGTTGAGCTGGTGAGCATATATGCACTCATACTGATGTACCATTTCTCACAATGAATGAAGATGATGTAGAAGCAACACTGGTATAAGTAGATAGACATGTAGTAAATTATGTAGCATTCGTGAAACACATATCGAGATGCTTCAACATGACCTGACCGAGCGTGTGAGTGCCCATGACCGTTTCCATGCAAGCCCCTCCTGAGATTACAACACCCATTTTGCCGAAATGAGCACTACCGTGCCATGATCGTTCTAATTCCGACATCGTCTGAGAGGATGACCCAGTTGAAACTCGAAAGAGACAAGAGAAGCTGTCAGGTGCTGACAGTTTAGCACATGTTTACTTCTTAGCGCAAAGCAGAGCACGAAGCGTCTCCACCTCGCCTTCGAGCCTGGCGTTGCGGACTTTGAGCTCATCTCGTTCGGCTTTGACTTGCTTGAGTTCGGTTTCGAGAGTGCTCATTTGATCGACACGCTTTTGGCGGTAGCGACGGGCAGCGAGCGTATTGGCTTTACGCTTTTCAACGCGAAAGGAAGGTTCAGGTGCTAGGGGGCTGTCCTTTGTAGATGACAATTTGGAAGAATAAGAGTGCTCAGGAGATGACGAGCTCCGGTCCTTGGGACTTGTGGAGGAAGAAGCGGAGTGGGAGAAGTCTGCGTCGATTAGATTGTTGTTGGTTCATTATCAGGATTGTGCTTACCTCTCATCATTGGCACAGACGTATTCATATTGTTTGTGATTCCCGTGCCAGACGACACGGCAAACATGTTTGTATGTGCCTCGGCGAGAGTGAGGGGAGTGGAGTCGCCAGGAAGCAGTTGTGTGTCATGGTCCAGATATTGTGAGTCTAAAGTAGGAAAGAGTTGCCAATCCACGGTCATGTGAAAGGAAGGGTCCGGTGCAAGCAGAGCACTAGTCAAGGCGGCCGAGGAAGAAGTAGGAAGCAGCGAGGTGGAATCAAGCAGAGGACCGCTGTTGTCAGCGGTTGAATATGAAAGCGCGAAATCCCAGTTAATTGCCTGACTTCCAGGGTGGCTTGACGAAGACTCCGCGTTGAGATGGTTGCCAGAACATGCGGACGTTGTAGCTTGAGGCGAGTCGCATGGTGAGTGTGGTATACTGCATGTCGAGATGTTGTAGAGCGGGTCCTGATACCCGCCGGTGAAATCGAAGAAATCGTCAAGTGAAATTGAAAACTATCTGAGGGCGCCCAACACGGGGTGAAGAGCGCGAAGTTTGGTGAGGAACAGAAGAGGGGCGGAGCTGGCTTCTCTTTATACTACGCAGCCAAGGGCGGTGGGTTCCCAGCTGGGGCATAGTCTAGGGCTGACGGGGTAGGTTGCTCCCCACTAGTCTTCGGACCCCGGTCGCACTTTCCGCGCAACTTTCGTCGGCGTCGGCTCAGCCTTCTGCAGTGGCAGGCACAGCCCACACGCACGACATGGCTACCACATCCTCCTCACGACTCTTACGGCCCAATGTAGCGGTGACAACACACTCGGATGCTCTTTTTGCTTTCCTTGTCCCATCAGTCCAATTGGCGCGCAATGCCCCGCGAGCATGCTTCTCCACTTCGCCCGCACGATGGAAGAGAGACAACAACAAGGACAGGGGAAACTCGGCTGTCAGGGCCACTGGCCTACGCGCTAGACAAACGCTGTCAGTTAAGAAGAAGGACTTTGAGAAGCAGAAACTACCGAAGCCCGTCAAGGTCGAGGAGAAGGTGACGGGCACCCCAGACCACGGACTTTGGGATTTCTTCAAGGACAAGCAGCTTCTGCAGACACCAATAACCGAACAGGAACACGGTTCGCGGCGATTCGTCACTTGATTTCCAGGCTGAGGGCTGACTGAGATACAGGGAGAGCGTGGACCGTGGGCGAGCTGCGCGCTCATGACTGGGACTCACTACACCAGCTGTGGTGGATATGTGTAAAGGAGCGGAACCGGCTTGCGACGGAGAAGATTGAGCGCAAACGTATCAATGCTGGCTACGGAGATGTGGAGAATGCGAATCGCGACCAGACGGTGCAGGAGACGATGAAGGCAATCCTCGACACCTTGGCCGAGCGACACAAGGCGTACCAAGAAGCTTTTGCACTGGCGCAGAATGACCCTGAAATTGATCTTCAGAAGACTGATGGGCCACAGTACACGCAGGTGCCATATGTACGTTGCACTCATCAACGAAGCTCGATGCATGCTGACATGTTTGCAGGACCCGCTAGAGGAAGACGAGGCAGCACAGGACGCTCAGCAAGAGGCTATAGTCGAATCTGGCCCGAACGATATCACATCAGCAGAAGCACGGCCAAAGGACAAGACCAACTATGCATAAAGTGGGTGTTTACTGTACGGTATAAGCGCGGTGTTCACGCCGCAATGGAGAGCATGCACGGCCGCACCTTCATATACGTATTGTACATTATGTCGCATCTAGGATGGCGGGTTGTGTGCGCTCGTGGGGTACAGGACGCGTACATTTGAAGTGACAGGATAGCCCAGGTAGATATTGTAGCAAGCTGCAGGTAGCACTCCTAGCAAGCCATGAAGACGATGAAATGGTGAATCGCACTAGTCTAGCATATGCCAAAACGCGATAAGTTATGAAAGTAATGCTAGCATAGACACGTCGACCAAATTGGCGAGGCGCTTCCCAAAGAGCTACAACCCCACATCCATCTCACCGCCCTAAGAGGTCCTGTCCACGCGCTTCCTAGCGGACAACTTTCTCCCGCATTCCTCAAACTCCTCCATTACACAACTACCATTATACAGCCATGGACGAAATCGCACCAGAGTACGACGTCGTGGTCCTGGGAACAGGTGGGCTGCTTTTACCCCACCTCGATGCCACCCATTGCCGAAGCTAATCATACCCAGGTCTCACCGAATGCGTGCTTTCAGGGTAATACAGAGACTCGATCAACAAGTCCATCTGCGCCCCTACTGACTTTCTTGCAGTGTCCTTAGTGTCAAGGGCAAGAAAGTGCTTCACATCGACCGCAACGACCACTATGGCGGGTACGTGGTCTTGATGGATATGGCTCAAGCCGGGAGAGCTCAACATACTAACATGACGCAGTGAGGCAGCATCACTCAACATCGAGGCAGTAAGTTGCAAAGCACGTCATGCAGATATTCCAACACAACGCTGACCAACAACGTAGCTATTCAAGCGATATGGCCAGACCGAGGGTGAGCCGTGGAAGAAGTACGGCCGCGTAAATGACTGGAACATCGACCTGGTGCCCAAGCTCCTCATGTCCAACGGTGAACTCACCAACATCCTCGTGTCCACCGACGTCACCAAGTACCTCGAGTTCAAGCAGATTGCAGGCAGCTTTGTACAACAGGGCGATGGCGCCAAGGCGACCGTGGCAAAGGTTCCCTCAGATACCACCGAGGCGCTAAAGTCTCCCCTCATGGGTCTCTTTGAGAAGCGCCGCGCAAAGAACTTCCTAGAGTGGGTTGGTGGATACAATCTGGATGACCCAGCGACACACAAGGGTAGGCATTCTATACGCACTGTCGACTTGGGACTGGCAATGACTAACATCTGACAAAGGCCTTGACGTAAAGACATGCACCATGAAAGATGTCTACGACAAGTTCGGCCTCGAGGCCACCACCCGCGACTTCGTTGGTCACTCCATGGCTCTATACCCTACCGACGACTACATCACGCAACAGGGGCAGGCGAATGAGGCCATTCAGCGCATCCGGCTCTACGTCAACTCCATGGCGCGGTACGGAAAGTCGCCCTACATCTACCCCCTTTACGGTCTCGGAGAGCTTCCCCAGGGCTTTGCTCGTCTCTCTGCCATCTACGGCGGTACCTACATGCTGAACACCGATGTTGACGAATTCCTATACGATGGTAACAAGGTTGTCGGCATCAAGGCAACCATGAAGGAGAAGGACGATGCTGGTGAGGGCATGAAGTTCGAGACCAAGGCGGGCAAGATTCTCGCAGACCCCTCGTACTTCCCTGGCAAGGTCCGAGTTACCGGACATTTGCTCAAGGCCATTTGCATTCTTAACCACCCAATCCCTAACACCGGCGATGCGGATTCTCTGCAGCTGATCATCCCCCAGTCTCAGGTTGGCCGCAAGCACGGTAAGCGCAATGTCTCCAGTTTGCAGATCTGGCACTAATACGTTACCTAGACATCTACGTCGCTGTCGTTTCGTCGGCGCACAACGTATGCCCCAAGGGCTACTACATCGCCATTGTCTCCACCATTGCCGAAGGTGACAGCAACCACCACCTTGAGCTCCAGCCAGGTCTCGACCGTCTCGGAAAGATCGAGGAGAAGTTCATGGGCCCAGCAATTCCACTTTACGAGCCACTCGAGAGCGGTGCCAACGACAACATCTTCTTGTCGAAGAGCTATGATGCCACCAGCCACTTTGAGACGACTACGGGTAAGTTCTGCGAAGCTGATGCAAATATGGCAAGACTGACATGCACACAGACGATATCAAGGATATCTACCAACGCGTAGAAGGCCATGAGTTGGTTGTTGAGGGTCTGAGAGAGGGCGCCAACTTCAATGTTGAAGAGTAGGCGGGACCACGACATGAGATGGATGAGACAAGGAGCACCGGTCTTTTGATACATTGATTAAGACTTTGTCGGGGCGGAGAATTCCATAGCAATCAAGTGCATTAACAACAAGCTGGTGCAAATGCAAATGTTTTGGGCGGTGCGGGAAGTTGCGGAGCTTGAGCTCGGTATTTCCTATTCGGGTAACCAACTTGCGACCACAGAATACATACTCACTTCAGGGACCCCAATTGTGTAATCAAGCGCCCTGCTCTTTTGCAAGTAGGGTTTAAATCCAGTGACTGAAACCCTATAAGTCTAGAGCGCCCCCCCGGGCTGGATTGCTTGTCGTATTGGCATGGATTGAAAATGTCTTGGCAGGTGTACGCGGTAGGCCATTGGAGTACTTACTGAGGAGCAGCGTCGCGTCGCATCACACCGTGTCCTCAGGGCGCAATCCGCTTTCTTCACACTCTTTCATAATGGCGCAATTCGGTCGCTATAGGTTTTTACTGATCGCGGTGGTGTTCCACCTGGTGTACATATTTTCGGTAAGTCCAGCAGATGCAATGGACCCTTTGGAACCCTCTTTTTGCCCTTGGGGGCCGTCACCTCCTGATCTGACGATTTGAACAGATTTTCGACATTTATTTCAAAAGTCCTGTCGTCCATGGCATGCGCGAGCACCGAGTGCAGACACAAGAAGCTCCTGCAAAACGACTGGTCTTGTTCGTCGGTAAGGTGCCAAAATATGCGCAGTTGGTTGTAGGCTAATGGCATTGCAGGCGATGGGCTGCGCGCAGACAAAGCGTTCCAATCGTTTCCAAACCCTGATCCAAACCCCCCGACCCCTTTGGCGGACAACTCGAGTATACCGCGTCCACTCGCTCCATTCCTCCGATCTCGCGTCCTAGAACATGGCACTTTTGGCGTCTCTCACACTCGTGTCCCTACCGAATCACGCCCTGGACATGTTGCGCTCATCGCAGGTTTATACGAGGATGTCTCTGCCGTCACAACCGGTTGGAAGCTGAACCCGGTCAACTTTGACAGTGTCTTCAATCGAAGCAGGCATACATGGAGTTGGGGCAGCCCGGACATTCTTCCCATGTTCGAGACTGGTGCGGTGCCTGGAAGAGTCGATGCATACTGCTATGGTGCCGAAGAGGAAGACTATTCCAAAAATGCCTGGATGCTGGACGAATGGGTCTTTGAGCGTGTTGCGAAGCTGTTCGCGGATGCAAAGACGAATGCGACTTTGGACGCAGAGCTGCGGCAGGAGAAGAATGTCTTCTTCTTGCATTTGCTGGGATTGGATACTACTGGCCATGCGCATCGTCCCTATTCCTGGCAGTATCTGCACAATATCCAAATTGTCGATCGCGGCGTGCAAGAGATCACTCGTCTCATTGAAGACTTCTACGGCGACGACAAAACGTCGTTTGTGTTTACGGCAGACCACGGTATGAGCGATTGGGGCAGCCATGGAGACGGTCATCCAGATAACACGCGCACACCCTTGATTGCATGGGGTGCTGGTGTCGCCGCACCGTCCAAGAACAAATCTGGTATCGCACGAGGTCATACCGAATTCTCGTCTGACTGGAACTTGGACGAGATCGAACGACACGACGTTGCTCAGGCTGACGTAGCAGCTCTTATGGCCTATCTTGTAGGCTTAGACTTTCCTACCAATTCAGTCGGAGTCCTGCCCCTCTCCTACCTGGACACCGACCCCAAATCCAAGGCCGAAGCTCTTCTCGCCAATGCCAAGGAGATACTGGAAATGTATCATGTCAAGGAGGAGGCGAAAATGACCACCCAGTTACGGTACACGCCCTTCTCCGGTCTTGGTGACGAGGCACACTCGGTCGAACATCGCGTGGCGGAGATACAGGCAGCAATCAACAAGGGGGACGCAGAGGAAGCTATTCGCCAGACTCATGAGCTCATAGACCTCGGACTCCGCGGACTCCGATACTTGCAGACATACGACTGGCTATTCCTAAGGACATTGGTCACCGCGGGCTACGTGGGCTGGATTGTGTTCGCCATTACAACAGTCATCGACTCCCATGTACTTACTGAACATGTTCCGGCACAGAGGACGCCAGCGAGCATGGTAGTTTTCTCATCAGTGCTTGTAGCACTCTACGGGATTCTCTTGAAACAGCGTTCCCCGATTTTCTACTATGCCTATGCTTTCTTTCCGGTCCTTTTCTGGGAAGAGGTCTATGCTCAGAGGTTGTCACTGATCAAGGGTGGGAAGAGACTGTTTGGTCAGCTCAGCTCTGGCGCTGACGTAGCAATGCTTGTCTTCGCGACGCTTGGCTTCTTCGGTCTTCTTGAGGCTCTGGTACGTAATGGCGTTAAAAGCATCATGTGCCTGTGCTGACTATCGAATAGGTTCAAAGCTACTTTATCAGAGAGATTTATACAGTATGCTATCTTATGGCGACATTCTGGCCAGCGGTCTATGGCCTAGATTTTGTCAAGAAGAACGTAGGAACCGTTGCCACCTGGACTTTGTCATGTATTGCCATGAGCGCTTTTACGTTGCTACCAGCCAACAAAGCTGAGGATGTGCGCCTGATGTAAGAACGATTATTCTTCCCTTCTGCCTAGATACTAACCATTGACAGTCTCCTTGGAGGAATACTGATGTTTGGAGTCGGTGCCATCTACCTACTCTTCGAGAAGAGCATCCTCGGAGATTCCAAATCTGAAGCTGAGCTTGCCGAACACGAGCTCAACGACAAGTCGCGCATCATCCTCAGCATCCAACTCGGCCTTGTACTCCTATCTATGATCGTGACTAAGAGTAGCATCAGTTACATCCAAGCACGCGAGGGCATACCACTAGGCGTGCTCACGGTTGGACGAGCCACGTTGCTAACCTCTCTGTTCGTCCCACAACTACACGGCTTGTACCCCAACAGTCATTACGTCCATCGACTAGTGGTCATATTTTTGCAATTTGCACCGACCTTTATCATTCTCTCCATATCATACGAAGGTCTATTCTACTTCGCCTTCTGTATGTGCCTCTTCAGCTGGATGCGCCTCGAGCATCAAGTCTACGTACACACCAAGAGCAGCGATGCGTCGTCATCAACAGCGAAAGATATCGCAACGAACCCCGCCAAACCTACCATGGACGCTGCATCTGATCGACTTGGCTCGCTTCAGCAAGGAGAATATAGATCACTAACACTAGGCGACGCACGCATCGCCCTCTTCTTCATCTTCTTCATCCAATCCGCCTTCTTCTCGGCCTCAAACATCGCCTCTGTATCTTCCTTCTCCCTCGACGCCGTCTACCGCCTGATCCCCATCTTTGACCCTTTCTCCCAAGGCGCGCTCCTCATGCTTAAACTCATGGCGCCTTTTGCCGCCCTCTCGGCCAACTTTGGTCTCTTGAATAGACGACTGGGTGTTGCGCCGTCTGCGCTTTTCATGGTAGTCATGGCGGTTAGCGATGTTATGACGTTGAGCTTCTTTTACATGGTCAAGGATGAGGGCAGTTGGTTGGATATTGGGACGACGATCAGTCATTTTGTTATTGCCAGTTTGTTGGGCGTGTTTGTTAGTGGATTGGAGATTTACAGTGAGTGGACGATTCGGGGGGTTGAGTTTGGGGGGAAGAAAAAAGTCGGTGCGGGGAAGGTGGGTGAGAGGAAGGTGGAGTAAGGGGAGGGGTATGTGTGGGTTTGTAGGGTTTAGATAAAAGCAATGAGTAGGACAGTCCGAGCTTGTGTAATTTGAACTGGGGTTGTCTCGTTGGAAAGTTCCTTTTTTCTGATACTATGTTGAATAGTGTCTGTATCGACATCACCTCGGCTACATGTCTGTGAATCTTTAGGTTTAATACAAATGCCTCAACTGTAGTTTCTGCTGTCTTCTCCAGACGACGATAATGTGTATGGGGACGGAAATGGTTAGCAGCCAGGTAGCGATGACAGAAGACTCACCTTCGTATGTCACTTTAGAAGCGGATACCACAATTCTGATGGAAATAGGACCATAAAGATATGCAACAACTAAACCATGTACAGAAATCAGTGGGGACATCCAATGAGAAAGCGACGAGTTGTTATTTAGAACTATTTCGATGTTGTTGGATGCTTCGACGTCAGATAATGTTAATAATGATATTAAAAGGGAAGAAAAAGTATGGTTCAGCCAGATAGCTGGTAGTGCAACGGCAGGGCATTGCATGCATTAGGTGGTGTGCGCATTAACATGACGTTGATAAGAGGCATGGGTCCTGTTGAGGTAATGTGGCGTTGCCGGGCAACAAAGGTGATAAAGGGGAAGAAGGGTGTCGGATGACGCTCAATGTGCTGGCTCATGTGGCTGATTCAATCCGTTGCGTGGTGTCTTGTGGTCAATCCGGTTGTCGGCTCAAGACTCGACAACGGGCGAGTGACAATTGCAGTATAGACTGGGGGGTTGAGGCTGGGAGGCGGCTGGTAGCGGGCGGCCGGGTCCACAACTAGCGGGGGGTGGCTGCTGCAGTCTATAATGGTCGCACCCAACGCTTGAGGGAGCTTGCCAGCACGACAACCAAAGTCTGCACATGTCCTCGGGCACCTCGTTAGCTTCCCACCGTATTGTTTACCCTTGGTCCGTGGCAGATACAATACCTTTTGTACAACTGCGCGGTGTGTGTGCAACGTGGCGCTCATTATCGCTAACTGTTTCGTTTCCGGGAATTGGATCCCAGCCACCGCCTAGAACAAGTCAACCTCGCACATTTTCTGCGAATCTCAGGCCGTCAAATACCCAACCATTCACTTTGCAGCCGGCGCTATCTCGCTTCCCGCCCGTAGCCAGCTTATAACCACACCGACCTTTACTCTGCGCCGCAGCCTGTTTCTTTTGCATAATGTTCTTCAAGAATCGACGAAGTAGGGCAAACAGTTACGTCGAAAACGAGCCGAATCCTCGCTCACAGTCGTTCGACGATTACGTAGATAAGCGCCCGGAATCGAGTCGCAAGGAGTCCCACCACAGCCAACCGCTTTCACCCACCGAGGACCAAGATATGTATCCCCGCCAACAGCAACCCCAGGAGCCGGTCTTCGCTCAGAACCCTCCACCACAACACAACGCCATGCCCATCAGGACCCAGGCAGTTCCGCCTACCGGCAACACCAACCCCATCGGCATGGGCATGCCCGATCTGATTACTGCCGCCTTCAACCAGGCCGTGCAGCCCTACCAGGAGAAGATTGAGCAGCTCGAGAGCCAGCTTGCCGACATGCAGGCATGGGTAGATCAGCTTGAGCAGCAGCGCGCAGAAGTGCACAACTGGATTGACAAGCGGGGGCTGCGACCTGGTGAGTCAATTCTCCTCCGCCCTCTTCCGACGACATACTGACAGCCATAGACGTGCCTGCTTCCATCGCAAAGATCATGGACACGACAACTGCTGACGCTGCCCCCACTCTCAACGCGCAGCTCGACCGCAAGATCACCATTGTCAACTTCGACCTGCACCGTCTTCAGGACGACCTCAACGACTCTATTTCCTCGTCGCACTTTGCCTCCGCCATGCTCAAGTTCCTGCCCGATATCCAGCGCCTGACGCTGCTGCCGTCGGGACCCCGCTATGCCTTCGATCTCATCCTGAAGCTCGGCGGCAACCTCAACTCGCACGGCGGTATCGATAGCGCCGATGCCGGCGACATTGCAGCACGCCGCGACTTCTACAACAGGCTCGACGAGACCATGGTCGACGTGGTGCAGCGTCGCTTTGGCGAGGGCGAGGGCTGGGACGTCAAGCGCGAGATCAAGCGCATCGAGAAGACAGCCAGCTACCTCAAGACTTATGGCGTCGAGCCATACTTCCCCTCAACTCTCGACATGATGAAGCGCGAGATGGAGTTCCAACCTAACGGTGTGCCCAACGGCCAAGGGACTCCTCCGCGTTACCACTAGATGTTCTGAGTGCTTGAGTTGGCCGTGTGCTGACATCTCGTGTTTGCGCGAGAAAAAGAACTGGTTTCGGCACGAGTAGCCAGAGAGGTAGAGTGGGGCTGGGCATCATGGTCCCGGGAGAATTACGAGTGGGGGCAAATACGTCAACTTGGGACGATATCATCACGGGTATGGAGGTGCCATCTAATCGACTCGACAGTGGTCGCCAGTCTCTGCCTATTCCACCAGAGCCAGCAAGACGTGGTGCATCTCCCGACTCTCTATCAATTCTTCTTGAGGGCAACTGCACGTCTGATGAGGCACTTGTAGCGACCAGACCCGACTTCCCTCACTCACCTTCCGATACCATCCAAACCCCCGCACGTGTGTACCCCAGTGGAGCTTCTCCCAAGCTGACATTGGGGCTCAGGAAGTCGAGACGGATGTTGTGCGGGCCACATCGGAAGTGTTGGATCTAACTACTGTCAACATCGACCAGCCCCAGTATCCTCATCACCCACATCGCCTCTCCGATCCAACTCCAGCTCACCACCTTCTCTTGGTCTAGCTCACATCGTCACACATGGTCAGCCAAGTACTCCTTACATATGCATCTCTTCCCCAAACTCTATTCCCAGCAAATTCGTTGAACATGCATGTTTTTCCCATGCAATATACCTCATTCTTGTTTCTCTTTTCGACTTTGTTTCCCCTTGGGCTTTGGCCGGGACCCCACCCACAGCAGCGCGTCGGAGAATTGACGACGACGACGACGCTGGTGTTAATGACTTGTAGTTAATACCTTGATTGGAACGAATCTCATTTTCGCCTTTTTTTCTTCTAGCTTTTTGGTATGGGAGATGGGATGACGGATTGATGCTGAAGGAGATGAGGGAGACTGGGGTGTGTTTGTTCTTTTGCATCATACCCGGGTTTTATTTTTGGTTGGTTGGATGATGAGGATGGCGTTTAGTGGTGGCGTCTCTCTCTCTATGTCTGGGTGGAGAGGGTAGGGTTGGGTAGGGTGGGGTATTGGGTAGCTTATTGACAGTAATCGAAATGAAAATGTGCCGGAGTTTTTTATTTTTTTTTCCAAAATTTGCGGGGTGTACGGGTTATGTGATAAAGTGATGAGGTGACGTGACGTGACATGAGTGTAGGTTTTTGATGTCGATGTGATTGATGTGTGTTTGCTTTTTCGTTTGCTTGGCACGGGTATATAAATACTGCTCACTGCTTGTCCTCTCTCCCTCTTTCCTTTCCTTCATAAACACTACTTTATTCTCTCGAATTTTTTTTTTAAAAATCGCACGACATCGAAGCGATGTCTTTCCTCTCTTTTTCCTCCTGAAACTCACCCAAAATTTGGAAATGTCCCGGGCTTTCAAAATCCTTCCCTTGTACTTTTGTGGTTCTTTCCTGTTCTTTTTCTGTGCGTTCTTAAAACGGACTCAAAGAGATAGATGTATGTTTCCAGCACCTTTTTTACCTAAAATTCTGGCTTTTCACGGAAAAAACTAGCTCGGAAAACGGCGATGGGAGGAGGGCTGGCGTATACATGCCCCCGCTCATTCTAAAAACGTGCTTCGATATCCCACATGGGGAGAAATGGAGATGGACATATAAAAATATACTCGGCGTGGCACTTTCTCTCGTCCTTCTACATTCTTCCTTCTACATTCTTCCTTCTATCCGTATTCTTCTAAATAAAAAAAGCCTTTGTCAACATGTGATGTTGTCGTGTCTCCCCCGTTCCAAAAACTGAAAGAAATGACACATGGGGGGGGGGGGGGGGGGGTTCTGAAATTACACTAAAATCAACCGTTCAAGAGGAAGATATGTTTTTTCCTGCTGCTGTTGTGGTGGTGGTGGTTCTAAATGCATTTCGAGTCGTTTGGTGGCTGAGAGGGTTTAGAAACATGCAGGAATCACACTGATGAGCGGGGGAGAGTGGTGTGGTTTGAGAATTTCAAAAAGCGGTTAAGGAAAAGTCTGATGACGACAGGAGAGCGATGTACCTGAAAAATACTGAAATCAGAGAAAGAAGGATCCGATGACGAGGGGAGAGTGGGGTTGCTCGAGACTTCCAAAAACAAGTGAAGCAGTTGTCGATAACGGCGAGAGAGTGGTGTGGCTGAAAAATACTGGAAACATGAAAAAAGTCATACAACAAAAAGGGCATCACGAGGAGGCTAAAAGGGCATATCATTCGCCGCATGAGGGCTTTCTGCTTTCCTGAGCTTCAAAATTCAAAAAAAATGCTTTGAGGGCGCGTAAAATATCATTACATCCAGCACATGGGTACATGAGCCCTCGTGTCCGATGCAAACAGCCATGGACGTGCTATATAAAAGCCTACCGTGTTGGCTCCTCCATCACTCCTTTACAACACTTCCCTTGTCTGGGGTCGAAACTAAAAAGGTCGGGATCTGTAGCTATGTCCTGTTTTCTTCAAAAGCTTCAGAAAGAAAGGACATGGTGTGTGTGTGCGTTCCCTCTCTTTTCTGAATTTAACAAAAAGGATCTTCGATACATGCGTGTGGCCTGGTTTTCTTAAACTACTAGGAAAAAGCCGTTAATGTTGTGTGCGTCCACCCTCTTTTCTAAATAAACTTGAACTTTAAAGGTAGGATGAGTGTGTCCTGTTTTCTCAAAGATCGCATAGAGACTCCAAGGATGTTTTCTGCGTTCTCCGTTTTCCGAAAGACGCAGATGCCTTCCCCAATGGTTTCTGCTTTCCCGTTCTTTGTTCTTGAAAAAAAGGGCTGACCATTGGCATGATGAGATTCTTGAAAGTTGTGTATGAGAGGGTTGATGTCGAAAAAATGGTCTAATAAGACATATATGCGGGTACCAAAATCCAACTGAGGGAGGTCTATGTCTGGGAGATTCAAAATCGTTGTGCAAGCTTGCTATCTGTGGGCTGTTTGTACGTGGGGTGTATAAAACTATGGGGGTCTTGGTTTCTTTTTCTCTTTATCACACCGGCTTTGGAATGCTGGTTAAAATGAACGGAAAGCTTATTTGATGGTGTGTCTCCCGTTTCTCCCAAAAAAGACCGAGGAGCAGGGCACGGCATGAACACTGTGATTTTCTGTGCTTCTATTCTGAAAAGCTGAATTATTTAATTAAAAATAGGTGCAAAAATGATGTCAAAAATAAAGTTGGAAGAAGCTCATGTTTCGAGCGGTGGAAAGAGAGGGGAGAACAGAAACTACCGACGAGCGTTATTCTATGGTCTCCAGATACACTAAATTATAAAAATATCGCACTTCTTACATATCCCCATCATTAATCCTGGCTGTCTTGTCCTCTGTGCACGATTCTGTAATTACATACGCTCGGAAGACTGGCTGCATCGTAGCTTTCAAGACTTCCCTTACTGTCTCTCAATACAGGAATTTCAAATTGATCTGACCTCTCGACAAGACTCTTCTGATAGCTCCAGATCTGCGCTTTGGTGCTAGTTTTGCTGCAGCATCTGCGACGTAGTCGAAGAGCTCCGTGAGGCCTTGGTTCTTCACAGCCGATGTTTCAAAGTAGGCCAGTGCTTGTATCTTGATTGCAAGTTTATCTGCCTGTGTACGATGTCAGTTTCGTGAATTATGAGGAGTATGGTGATACCTACAGCATATGGAGAGACTGGCATGAGGTTTCGGAGACGCAAACCAGCGAGCGCTGTCTCGCTATTTCGTAGATCCATTTTGCAGCCAACGAGAACTTTGGGTACATCTTGGAGGTATTGGTTAACCTCTGGGTTCCACTGTTTGATGCTGTCAGAATTTATAATGATGTAGTCGTTTGATTTAGTAGATTGCCAACGTACCATTTCCTCAATGTTGTCAAACGAATCTGGGTCGGTGATGTCAAAGCAGATTAACACGATGTGCGTTCCCTCATACGACAGGCGACGCAAGCTCTCGTACATGTCCAAGCTTCTGGTATCCCATGTGACAAGCTCTATCTCACGGCCATCTACCGTCGTCGATGTTACAAAGGTGTTCGTTAGGGGCGTATCTTCGTCTAGAATTTTATTCTCGCTCCACATGCTCGCCATGTGTGTTTTACCGCACAAGGTGTCTCCAAGCAATAGCGCTTTTCGGCGTATGGAGGGACTGCTCAGACTAGCAGCTAAAGTAGCCGGATTTCTAGGTGGCAAAAGAGTGTGGTGAGAATCGAGAAAACTGCGTTTGAAGTTATTGAGCGAGCTGGGACAAGCGTTCACCCTTTTTGCTGAGCATGAACGACATACATGCTCACCCAAGTATTGAATAGTGCTGGACTTGCAACTGATACATGCCCAGACACCCTGGGCTGGATGGAGAGCCCCCAGACTCTTGCTATCCATGAGCGAATCATCTTCTGAGAGCTGAGACATGAGCGCCAGGCATGTAGGGCATGGTGAAGTACCAATGGCTGATACCTCGTGTGAGCAAGTACAGTTCGTATCGTTGGATAGTTCAGTTGAATGTATGTCGCCATGACGTCTTCTGGTGGTTCTGCCAGGCTGACCGTTGCCTAGATCCCTATTTGTATCCGAGGATGAACCTCTGGCGGAAGCGTGTTGAACCGGCTTTGTAACCCGCAATGAAGAGTACGACTTCGCTGACCTCTCCCGCACAAAGCCTTGGTCTTGTAACTGGGCAGTATGAAGATGCGAATCGGATATGCTTCGCCGTATGGTGGAGGCGCTTGGGTTCATCCCGTGTACTAGCGCTCCAGAAGCATCCGTACGCCCAGTGGAGCCAACACCATCCATGGATACTGTGATGTCGGGGATAGTCGCGTTTGATAGGTTGGCAATTGGTCGAGTCTCTTTTTGCGGTAAAGAACTATAATCTTGCCTTCTAGATGGTGACTGTTCATCTCCTATATTCCTGAAGCGTTTGCTATGGCTGGAGTTGCTCGCGAGTGAAAATACCGGTAGTTCGCAAGATTTGGGTTGGAACCTGACATCACCGAACCACTTCTCGTAATCTTGTTGGGCTCCAGCCCTTCCCTGCAAGATATTGATCTGATCTGTGTCTCGGAAATGGGGTCTTTCAAACCGAGAGCTACGCTTCTTGTTCAGTGGCGGTCGACTTGGTCTATCTAAGAGTTCATATGGCGTAGCTGCAGTTGTGGACCCAACAGTAACTTTTGGACTCGACTTGTAATCTGGTCGGAGACTGGGGCCATTGAATGATAAAGGTATGACCTTAGGTCGGCATAGAGAATGCCGAATCTCTCTTTTATGACTTGCAAGGAGTGCAAAGTAAGCGTCTTCTCCCTCGATTTCGTTTTCGTGCTGACACAGTCGAATCAGAAATCGTAGGCAATCTTCATATCCTTCGCATCCAGCTTCGCCCAGATTCTTGAAGCCTACCAGCGCTATTCGGGCTTGACAGTGCGCCTGCTCAAATTCGCGGTCGTTCATCATAAGCGCTGCTAGCTTCATGCTGTCTCTTAGGTAGACTTCGTTCTTTTGACCTGAACATCGCTCTACCACCAATAGTTTATCCACTATGACTGCTTTCGCGTTGCTCCATGAACGTGAGAGATAATAAGAGTCAATGAGAAGGTCGAGGATCTCAATCTTTGTCACTCCACAGGAGAGTACAAGTTGTTCCGCACGGAAAGAGCCATCGCTGGTGTGGGCTGACAGCCGCTCTAAGCAGTTCCAGAAACGTCGAACTGCACTCTCTAGGTTACCCTCTTTTTTGAACATTTTCCCCTCTGTCAAAAGCGACCTTATTATATCGATCTCGATCTCGATCCTGATGTGGCTATCAGACGGCGGGATCTGTCCAGTACGAGTATCTGGTCGAAGGGGAAATGGTGTATCTACGTCCTCAAATTTGTACACAGTGTTCGAACGCATCCAACGCAACAAGGGTTCCGGCTCTTCTTTGTGGAACAGTCCTACAAAAGGAGAGTTACATCTCACCGAAACATCATCTTCCGTGTTCGGGTTACGTATCGTTGAAGCGGTCGACACGACGTCGGCGGCGGAGCTGACGCAGTCCCTCAAGTTGGTCATATATGTAAGGTCATAGTCGTCCGGATCAGATTGATTCGCAACCGTTTCCTGAAGCTTCTCTATCTTTTTGTTCAGGAAATTGCCGAATGTGCGGAATTCATCGTAGAGTTTATCCAGTGTCGGGACAATATGCTCATGTATGTCTGTGGTAGTTTTCTGGAAGGCCACCTGATTCCAGCTAGGTGTTTGATCAGCAAATTTTTGGCATTAAGAGCCATGAGACGGGCACTGAAAGTCTAACGTACAGAATGATTGTACTGAGCGACAACTGAAGTGCAGTGTTTGACGATTGGATCTGTTCTCTGTACCGGGATATTTGCCAAGTAGCGCTCTTCAACTTAAACTGCTTCCGCGCGGCGCCGAAGACCGATGTCGTCTTATTGATACCGTCTAACAGTATGTGCAGCTTCTGTAAAGCGCCCGCACCATCGTCCAACGAGCGGGCGAGGTTCCTCCAGTGGCTACCCACATATCCTGTGGTATGCGGATCCGCATTGATTTCGCTATTTTCCATCGTCTCCTTAAGAGACTCGAGCACTCGCTGAAAGCTATCTACATCGCTGAGAAGGTCCGCGAGCGTCGCTTCCACAACACTGACGCCGTCGGCAACCTCTTTGATCAGTACTGCTAACTCCACAGTGACATGTATGATAGCGATCACACTTGCGGCGAAAGATACTCCATCCATGCTGAACTAACGTCGATTACGAGACTGAGGATGAAAGTCGTGTTGGGAGTATCAGCCTGGTTCGAACATCCAAGACTCCAGCTGACTTGACCTAGTCGAGACTATCTGCAGCCTTCTGTGTGTTTACACCTAAAATGGCTATGCGACAGTCAAAATTGGCGTTTACACTAACGTACAGCCGAGCTGAGAAAAAGAAAGACGCAGAATCAGCCGTAATGGTGGTTTAAGGCTGATGCCAAGACACCAAGGATGTGTGAGGTCGTGCAGAGAAGCAGGAGCGACCCCGGAAATCACTGGCTGGGGGCCAAGCTTCGAGGAGCGCAGGAACGAAAGCAGCGTGCTAAATGTCGTCGCTGCGGCCTGTGGTGTTATTTTCGAGGCGTGTTTGTGGGTGGCTGACTGTATGGGGCCACGCCAATCTACTTCCCGCTTTCAGCTCTCCATGTCGTCCTCACACTTTCCAAATGCCTCTGGCGAAGCTTGCACCGCTATGTTGTTGTGTTTTATAGGTAAAACACCCTTCGCGGCTGAAAATTTGTACAACAGGAACTGGAAAGAGCAAAGATCGTGCAGCAGCCACTTCGTTTCTCCAGTCCATCATGATCGATTGCAGGCATCTCGAACCGGGACGCGCAACTTTGCACTGGAGTGCTCTTTCTATTACAGCCACTGGATACAAAAAATATGTTCTAGTCCACTTGATTTCGCTACCCTACTGCACATAGGTCGCTTACGCTCAGAGGCGTATCACATGGCTTGACCTGTATGAATCAGGCGGTGGATTCGATTTATTACCCCAATCCTCTATTTCCGTATCTTAGCCGTCAACTTTCGGCCCCTCTCCCCCGATAAAGAGATGCTCTCCAGTCTCTAGCACTTCAATCTGATCCCCCACAGCAACAGACCCCTCCTCTAAAGGCGTAACCTGCATACCCAGACACGCATTCTTACTTCCTGCATCAATAACCCTGTAGTTTCTCAAAGTAGTCAGGGGCTCATTTCGATCGGCTACAGCAGTCTTAGGATCAACGTTGGGCAATTTGCAGCGCGTCGAACGACACGAAATGTGGAGCTTTAGCGACGAGGAATCGGACGAGGTCAGCTTTGCCTTCTTCCAGTCGTCTTCGGCAAAGGCAGGAGGTCCAGTTATATAGATATTTGCGCGGAAGCGTAGAGCATCGAGGAGCGTGTGTCGGCGCTGCCAGATGTGTTCGGGTTCCGGTTTGCCAGTGGGAAGTTTGGACGCTACGTCGTGGATAGAGGCCATATTGATGATGTGAATAGGGTACTGCCTTTTGTTAGCGACTTAAAACATGCTGGTAAAGGCTGCACATACTGAATCCTGCATTCCAATGACGGTCTGAAAACCCACTTCATACTTCTTCGGGGCGCACTTATGAACTTCCCGGTACGCATTGGTATCAATTCTGAACAGAGCAATCGGATTCGCGGCTCCAAGAGTATATCTCAACTTCTCAAAAACCTCACGATCAATTTCAGAGCTCATATTCAGCGCAACTGGGTTGTCCTTCCAGATACGCAGAACCTCGCTCCTGTATCCCTTGCTTTTGATTCTCTCCTGTGGCGGGTTGAAAGGTACCATAAACTCAAGCATCGGTTCTGGCTTTCGGCTAAGCCTTGCTGCTAGAATCTTGCCGTAGTTCAAAAGGCCTTCCATGGAAAAGTCGGTGTCAGGAGAGAAGGGGAATCGAATGACCAAACAACCATCACTTTTCACCCACTCTCCATCTTCTTTGTAATCTCTGGCCGATGGATCTGGTACCCAAATCTCGGTCTCAACTTTAGCAAGACGGGGGAACTTTCGTTGGGTCATGAAATGCCATTCGCTTGTGACTTTTCCGTCCATTGATGGCAGGCTCGTGACTTGCTGTGCTAGAGTGAACTGACGGTCGTACTTTAGGCCTGTAAGAAGAATTTTGCTCTTATCCAGCTCGATTGGAGCAGCGGACTTCAAAGGGTACACAAAAAGCGCTTTCACGGTCCATGGCTTAGCCGGAGTGGGGTCGCCGCCTTTGGCATACTTCTTCGAGTACTGGTCCTCAAAATAAGTAGTTCCTTGGAGCCCAAGTTTCCGACATCCAGCTGGAGGAGGTAGTGCCTTTGGAGATTGCGCGACAGCGATGACAATCAATATTATGAACGGGGAGATGGCTGCCAATGCCGTAATGAGGAGGGTCTGAGGTGCGATGTCAATGCCTGCATCCGAAAGTAGCCTCGCAGCTGTAATGTACATGTGCTCGAAAGCGTTGTCCGCCATGTTGATGAGGCAAAGACGTCCTGCGAGAGAGAGAAATTGTCGCGTGTTCAGTTCAGAGGTCTAGATGAAAATGCGGCTCTTATCGCGAACACATGCCAAGTTCCACGCCCAGCGAATTCTGTTGGCGCTAACACATAGGAGGCAGGTGTGTTATTCAGGAGTGAAAGAACAGATCACTGGTACTATGGAATCAACGTTTCCAGACATAATGTGCTGAAGGAAACACGAAGAGGTGAAGAAGTATGCGAGTCATGTGCCGCGGTTCGCCTGTGCGCGTGACATCGTGCCATGAGCGCATCAGTTTGAGCGTTACCACACACGACTTCTCCACAGCTGTTTGCCTTTACCACAACGCGTCACGACGACTGAAGAGAAACGCGAAACGTAATGTGCATACACGCGAGATCACGAGACCACTGTGCTTCCGAATTGACCCGCTGAATCCTGCGGAGTTGCCTCCAATACATCATGACCAGCGAAGAGGCACAACCTTCCCCCACGTCGCGTGAGCCATTGCACATGCCTCAACCTGGCTGTAATGCTAATATAGCCGTAGATAGACTGCCCACTGTCTCCGCCTCTCAGGCTCTCCAGAAGCTTCATGCCCGCGGAGCCCGCACCGTATCAACTGGCATCACGCAGCTTGACAAGGTCCTTTCACCGCTGAGCCTTCCGGGCCACGATGTATCAGGCGGATATACTCGAGGCAAGGTGACTGAGGTCTTCGGCCCGTCAGGTGTCGGAAAGACAGCATTTGGGTAAATGTGACCGCATTGCAGCTTGCCCAGAAATACCGTGACTGAGGGAATCAAGGATACAGGCCGCAGTCTCCGCACTGCGCGAGGGGCAACAAGTAATATGGGTTGGTATGTACAAGTGTTGCACTCGGGATCAACACTCCATTAGTGCTGAAGACGAGGGCTAATTGTGTGCAGATGCTGCCTGTGCGCCGTTGGTCAAACACCGCGTTGAGGAGATACTCACTTCATACGCCGACAAGATTCAACCCTCATACGCCGGCAAGCTTGAACACCAAGATGAACCCGATCCAGACTCACCGTCCGATAAAGCTCCAGATCGAGTACGCGGCCACTTTCACTACATGGCTTTGCCAACACTTGCCCACCTCTTGGCACTCTTTGTACATCCGCCCGCTGCTTTTCTCCCACAAAACACCAGCTTGGTGGTGGTTGACTCTCTCGCGACCCTGGTCGATAACGCATACCCCCGCAATGTAGATGATCGCACTGCGAGGAACAAGACAGAACAATCACGATGGGCTGCAGGACGCAGATTCGCCATTATCAACGAGCTGATTGCGACATTCACCAAGTTTGCAGCAGTGCACGACATCGCGCTGCTTGTCACAAGCCAGACCATCACACGCATAAGAGGGGCCTCGCGTGCATTGTTGGTACCGGCAATGGCAGGGGTTGAATGGGAGAATGGCGTTTCCACCCGCCTGGTGCTCTTCCGAGACTGGCTTCGACTCGGAAAGGCCAGCGAAAAGTTGGACGCTGATAAATTGCAAAGAGCCAGATTCGTTGGCCTTGTCAAGGCCAATGGCGTATCCCTTGCAGATGAAGGGAGTGTGGGCAATGTGGTGCCCTTCACCATTGAAAACGTGAGTAGATCATCATCTAAGGACCCTTCATCTAAGCAGATGCACTCGAATATCCGCTATGGTCATCTCTCGCTGACGTGATTCAGACTGGCCTTTGCGAAATGTCCATAGCCGCGGATGATGTAACTTCTCTGCTTGTCCCAACACATGCCAGGCCGCTTAAACGACACTTTGCCGAGGTGGATGAGAATGCTCCCGAAGAGCCGAAGTCCGACGAGCTCTACGGCTGGATTGAAGATGATGAAGTCGCCACTGAGGGGCTGTTGATTGATGAAGCACCCCTCGAGGATGAAAACGATGCAGGAACTCGCCTGGATGTTGTCGCAGATGGCCACAAGAAGAAGGTAACACGAACTTCCACGGTTTGATCGTAAAACTTGAATGATTCTTCGTGATTGATACCAAGACTGGGCCTGGCTATTCGACCTGGTTCCAAGCCATGCCGGTACACCGGAGCTTATCAGAGGAGCAGTGCAGCGCAGTGCTTACGTCTGGTGTAAGCTCGTGCTCGTATGCTGCTCTTCATCTCTCGTCCGAGGGCCCTAGCTAATGAAACTTCCAATTGAGATACGGATCTTGCATCCACACCGATAAAACAGGGCACCCACGGCCCACGGCACAGGTTTCAGTATTCAGCCGTGTGGGGATTAGGCACGCATCACCCCGGAATGATCACCCACCCACACCTTGTCTCCGCACAATCCCGCTGCAGACACCAAGCGCTCTGACATCAGCAACGAAATTCGTTCCAACCTCACGGTCCAATACTCTTCTTATTTCACGATCTAGCCAAGGCATATGCTTATTCTCCCGGTGGCAAACGGGCACAGCGTTATACCTTATTTATCGCATGCCGCATGCATTGTTTTGGACCTTGTCTCGTCACGCTAGCGGTATTCCAATCCGAGAAGCGAACAAAAGCAAATACAAGAAGAGTGAACTTCTGCACGTGCATGCGTCACGTCTAGGCCTCTGGTGCACACTAAACTTACGCAGGGGTCGGGGAAGCACCCCCGACCCACAGCCCTGGGTTCTCACCGGCAAAACTCAGTACATTCCTGGACATATGCCTTTCTTACTCCGCGAATCTGGGGCCTGCGGGGTTGATGGCTGGCCTGGGCGTGGGGGAAATACGAGCAAACGTACTCGTCGCAGATGAATGGGCACCACCATCAGGCCAGCTGACTCTGATAAGAGACCGGCATTGCGATTAGCATAATCAGCCACTCGCACAATTATGCCTCGCGACCCCACAGAGGCGCAATAGGCTTCACAGCCCCGTGGGCGGACTGCCGCCTTGCCACGCGGACTGCATACCGGGGGCGCATGTCCAAGACACCCTCTCGTCGGGAAGAGCGCGTACAATAACAAAATCTAGGTCCTCCTTCTTCACCGCTATTCCGCCACTTGAACTACACGAGGGGGTGGATGAGGATCGAAACCTTCTACATACCCAACAGGTTCTCAAGGAGGAAACCCCTGAACCTTGGGCGCATAGCGTCGGCTCCGCCAACAAAGCAGCGGCTCGCTGTGGGCCCAAGACAGAAGGTCATTGTACCAAACACGAAGTCTGCAATGTCGCTATTCCCCACGCTTCTCCGCAAACGCACTGGGGAAGGAGGAATCCCGCTCGCTACCGTTCATCTCTTCCCGAAGGAGACGGACATGTGCGAAGGCACGGATGACTTGTTTAGTACACCCGGGGCCGAGCCGCGCCTGACCTAAGATCTTCAAGCTCTGGAGTGCTTGATGTGGGGATCGTGATATTGGATCGCATGTTGGTGGTGTACGACGCCAGGTTGGCTGTGGGCTGATTCAGTCGCCGAAGGACTGGGAAGGGCATGTGTCGTGCGTATGGTTTGGGGTTTTCGGCGGCTCAGTAACGGCGGCCCGGGTATGTGAACGAGGCTAGGGGGTGATGAGGGGGTGAGGTACGGTCGTTAGTCACGAGTTTATCTTGTGTGATATCTTCTTTCCACGAAGTGACAAAGACAAAGTTGTCTGAATAATCGCTTCTGTACGCGCGTAGTCTTGTCGTTTGAATAGTCAAGCTTGTGAACGCACAACGATTAGTGGTTGTGGGTAATACATCAAACTCCTGAAAGGGTGCCGTGACCATGCTCGGTCATCGACGATGACTGCATCCAATCACACGGGATCAAGCACGGCAGAACAGTGACTACGCACTCCTTTCTCATTGCGGAAAGTAGAAGCAGAACACGAAGCACGAGCAATGGTCGTACAACAGAATGATTCACTTCATTTGGAAACCATATGTGTATACACAAGACTACACTAGTCATGAAAGCCGCCACACACCAAGCCCGCAAAACCTACTCACCTTACAAGGTCCATCCCCTACCCTACCCCAACCCGCTACAAGGTCCCCCCCATCCATACCCCATAATTTGTCATCGCCCTACCTTTTGCCCTGCGTATCCTCAATCCAGCGCGTCATCATCCTTGAAAAAAAAACAGCTGAATTCAACACGGGCATGGAAAAAAAATCGGAAAAAATCGGAAATACGGGGATATTGGCATTCATCTCCACACACACACATATGCTTTGCACAGACGATAGTGACATAGTCGTGTTGGTTTTGTAGTTGTTGTTTGTCATGTTCTTTTCTGCTCTGGTCCATGCACGACCGACCGGAGCATAAGCAAACAAAATACGTATGTAGCGTAGGGTAGGGTAGGTAAGTATACCGGTACCAGGCATATCCATGTTCGTCGGTCGGGCGGTTGGTCGGTCGGGCGGTCCATTCTTAACCCCACAGTTTTGTAGTATGTAATCCTTTACTCTTGCTTCTCGGCTGACTTTTCTTCTTCTTTTTTTTTGCTGTCATCTTCCGATCGATACGAATGCGCATGCGGATAAGAATGGGAGTGAGGCTGCTTACTGTATTTTCTTTTTTTATATTTATGCTGCTGCCCCACAAACACAAATACAAATACAAAGACAATTGACGAAGACGACGGGGTGGTGGCGCGGCTACGGATACATATGTTGCTCGTGTCAGCCAGCCAACCAGCCATGCCGACTAAATTTAGCAAAGGCAAGGGGACTCGGGAATCACATGTAGCCCGAATTCCGGTGGAGAGAACGGCAGATCGAGTATGTAGATACGGGGGCGGATTTGGCATCGTGTGGACGAGCTTAGCTAAGGAGAAAAACGAGCGGAATACGAAGGATGAGCTAGCTGCTGGATGATGACATGTCATGTGACTACCGCTTACTGTCGTCGCTGTCGTATCCCATACGTATCACGTGTCGAATGAAAGCCAGACGTAATCCCCGCACGCACTACTACTCCGGTAACTAAAACCGTATGTACTATACACACGTATATTCGTGTGCCGGAACATTAACATGTGAAAATGACTGGGAGCAGAACACACGGCAGTACGGGAACGAAATCTTAAGTTTTACCTACCGGTAGGTTAAGGGTACCTCGTATCTCGTTTGTACCGGCAGAGTACGTACCTCGGGCCAAGTCAACATAAAAAAGCCGCCAAACGGCAATACGCCTAGGCACGACTTCATCCGGTCGGCTCGGCCTTGTCTTGTGTCCGGGTGGGTGTGGCGGCGAGCCCTCGTGTCTTTCGTTGTTTGTTATGCCGGGCCGAGATACCGCAGGAGCGTAGTAGTGCGGCAGAACAAGAAAAGGGAAAAGGGAAAAGGGGGGATCAATGCGCGAGCGATGCCCGTCCTGGGTTTGCGGCTCAGCGGCTAGGAATGTTTTTTCTGTAAGTAGTGTGTGTGTGTGCGTCTGGGGAAATAAAGTGGCTGTTGCTTTGGCGGTGTTGGTGTGTGGAGGATGTGTTGCTTGATTTGGACCATGGGCTTGGGCCTGGGCCTGGAGTGACATGACTTGTGGTACTTTTCGTGGGGGTTGTATGCGGCAATTGGTGGACGGTTATTGCTCTTTTTGCGAGTTTCACATGCCGGATGGCTTGTCGGTTGCTGATGCTGTTGGTGCTGGGTTTGAGCCGTGCGTTTGGCTTTGCTTGACCGGTGGTTCGAGGTCCGAGGTGTATACAGTAAGATGGATGATTACCTTCTGACGTGCATCCAAGGTACACGGGTCTTCTCAACAAAAACATGTAATATCCGTAGCCCTTTGCGCCTTCTTGGTGGTTTCTCGTTGGCTACGTCAAGTCGGCGTATATTAGCATCTAGTATCGCGTTGACATGTCACAGAGCGTCATTGTATTAAGGTATCACCGTACCCCGCCGGAGACGGTCGGATCACTAACAGGCATATGCCATGCCAAAAATACCTTGGTACAGTAATACCAGGATATATCTTCTCTGAGGTCCCTTCATTAACATAATCTCGTAGCGTGGGGAGCCTGTTGCAAGGTTAGCCGCCCGTAAGCAGGCCAAGACATCAATTTAATCGACGTGCTCTATGCTCCACTTCAGACAGATAAAACAGACTGTCTGTCGCGTATCTACAGCCTTGTACGGATGAATAACCGGTCGAAATTAAAAGTATACGTATCGTTGCGCGTTTATGCGGCGGAAGATAGTGCAGATAAGCGTCTGGAGAGCATGACTCGGTCGGCTCCGAAGGTAATGTAGCTTTTTCATAGCTGCAATGCGCGGTCGCTTGACATTGCCCAAGTGAAAATCTATCTTGCGCCATGTTGACGCGCATAAGCTGGACTAGACCGGGCTGGATCAAGAGGACAGCTGTCAAAACAAGGTATTTGGACACCAAGCTTGTGGCCATGTGAAAAGCCGTTAGATGGCTTGTCAACTGCGTCATCGTCGAGTCGTTGCGATCGTAACTTTACTAGAAACTTGCGATTGCTGATACACACAATGCACACCAGTGTCGCGTTCCTTGCAGCGCGGCTTGGTTTTCGGTAGAATTAGGTGCTGGGGCGGATTACCAAATTTGGAGTTTAGCCAGTGGCAGCAGACCAGATATCGTCCAAGCGAGAATAGAGCCGTGCCGGTGATGGGAAAAGGCCCTGACTCTCGTCTCTCATCGCGGGAAGAGTGTTCTCAGTTCCTTTTTTTGGCATGTGAAAAGACCGTTGGACCGCTTGTGAACTAACGGTCAAAGCTGCAAAGCATCGTTGCAGCGCCCTTGCGCAGGGCCCTGACAAGCATCTCTTATATTGCCGTCTAGACACGACTTGATCTGCGAAATAGATTGAGGCGTGGACCTGGTCGACCGTCGCTTGGGCAAAGGAAACCACCAGCCCGGTACGGACGGACGGACGGGCAGGCCGTATTGGATTGGGATGGAATGATGTCTGTTGTACCAGATCCTGCGGGCTCGTATGCGGTGCAACTCAACAAGTACTTTGAAAAGTATATGTTGGATATTATGATAGCGGAGAAATAGTCTCAAGGATGACTGCCGTGCAGAAGAACATACGACGAACATTCGATCTGGTGGCTGACCCGATGCAAGAACGGATCAAGTCTGCTCCATATAGGCGTTGAATCCAACTTCCCCTGCGTGAACTGCGTAAATTAGATGGAGAGCACGGTCTGTGCATTCATCGAAATGTCCCTTTCAGCCGCGTCGGATCCGAGAGTATGCAAGTTGCGATATAGTGCTTGGTAGGGTCTGATGAAGCATACGACTATGCTAGATGTTATCACGATAGGCGGCACCTCTGCCTGATGAGGAAGCACACGCGCCAACGTGATTGGACCACGATGCGCCGTCCACGACCCTGACTGGTGCATTTTTTCCGGCAATACTTTGAGCCCTCGACGCGAGCGCTTTTGGCGACAGATCCGCCTTGGTTTGACTACTTGACTCGCCGGCGACAGCCTCATCCGCCGCCATTTCCTTGTCAGGCAGGTCCGCTCGCCCCAAGTGTGGAGAGTGGAGACCCCACAAGCAAGCAATTTTGGTACAAAGGATGGATTCGCGGCCTGGATGCGCGGCTCTAGAAGCTCGCTAGACGCCCTTTGCTGTACGGGGATGCCGAGTCAGCAAGCAAGGGGCGGAATGGCTTGGTAAGAATTAGTCTTTACTCCGCAGGTCATGTTGGCGTGGGGTGGTCTGAAAGACTAAGTTGGCGTCGTAGTTGCACGGCTGACTTGAGATGCTCCGTCAGCTGAGACACTGTGGTGGGGACGGAGATAGGCATATTCTCTTTGCTATGCGTTATCTCTGCACTTTCGGATGACCCAAATGAGGGGCAGGATCTGCCAAGTGGGCACTAGACGGACGTCTAGAGGGGGGGGGGGGGCCACGATGCTCAGGTACGTGAGCAGATTGGCGTTGAGTACCGGCGAGAACTTTCTTTGTGCCCGCATGAGCAGCCAGTCAGTCATGGCAACAAGGAATAATACTAGATATGCTGAGACGATGCAAACCGCCTTTGATTGCAGCGCAAGGGCTTATCGTGTTTCGGTATTACCGTTCGGCCGCTCACATGTAGCTACATCACAAAACATGATGATGTACATCGTATACAAAATACGTCGGTATTTGCGTGCGTTCGCTTCGCGCCTGCCGGGCCGACAGTGATCAAACGCCGCAAATACCTAGCGCTTCACATAGTACCTAGGTAGGCAGCGCGGAGACGATGCCGCCAGACCTGCCGATTCGCACATGCAGAAAGTTGAGATCGTCATAACACGGGTTACGCGTTGTGGAGTAGTAAGTTGCACTGCTGCGCTCCAGTCCGGGGTGCATGCCCAGCAGCACCCAAGATCATCCTGCCAATACAGCCGGCGGGAGAAATTTGAGAAACAAGCGATGGGTAGGTTGTAGCCAGTTTCGCGCTTGCAAGCCCGACAAAAAGCAAACTGGCCAGTCGCTGTGGCGTATCGGCCAAGTCATCGAATCGCGTCGTGTAGCAAAGAGGACCGTCGGCTCCCGGCGGACATGGCGAATGCAATGAGGGGGGGAAAGGGGGGGTGAGGACAAAGAGATAAGCAACTTCTCAGCAAGGATCCATGGATAGCGCTCAGCCAGAGGCGCTCGGAAATTGGAAACGTCGTTCCATCCACCCAGTTAAATGTACTGCCCCATCCGGTTTCGGAACTGTAACCACCAAAGCAAAAAGCAGCGCCACTGTTTGCTGCGTGTGCCACTTTCTCCACACTCTGACTCCTTCCTTGTTCCGCCCTCTCCGCAAAATTGCAACTCAGGGCCCTTGTGTCATCGTTTGGCTAGCGCTGGTGCCGCTTGGTGTGCTGGATGGGCTGGCGGGGGCTTATCGTACGCAATGTGCAATGAGACAGGAATAGCAGGCCAGCTGCCCAGGTGTGGTCACACAAGACGTGATTCACCGAGACATGTCGTCGTGATGGCCGTGTGTGTGTTGTGTGTGGGTGGATTCACTATCCCTCTCACCGCATCTTCGCTTTGAAGGTGAGACGGACACCCCCCGCAGCCAAAGTGTGCGTGGTACCAGACAGCGGAATGCGGACAAGGACTAATCATGCTTGTGTCATGGTCGAATGATGCGTCTCGTAAACATTTTTGTTGGTCTACCAAGCAAAACTTATCTGCGGGGAAGAGAGACAAAGTGCAGTGGTTGATAGTATGGAGACGAAGAATAGGCCGAGAGTTCCCAGGGGCTTGGGATCGCATATGCGCCTATACCTGGTTCCCTGCGAATGATTCTCGTTGCTTGCACGACCGGGGTACCAAATCACGTCACGCATGCCAACAATTTCTCTATCCATAGCATAACCATCTCGTAATTGCAAACTCAACGACACGTGTGACTCAAGTAAGTGTGGATTGGGGTTTCAATTAAGCGCTAAGCAGAGGGAAAGCTGTCTAATCAACGCTCAACTGCAGATAAGCTGGCGCTTCCCTCGCAACAGTCCGGGCCTGATGATCAAGGACAAGTGGAACATATACAAGATTGCGATTTGCCAGATGCGGCTTCGCGGGGTATTGGATCCGACAAAACAGGTATAAGGAAAGAAGTCTATCTGTGGTGGGGGGCAAGCCGTGTAATAATGAAATCGTGATATGCCGAAGACACCCACCCTCGTACATGTGTCCGTGTCTAAACTCATCGCTCGCTAACGTGGAGAATGACGAAATGCGAAAATGCTGACAAAACAAAACGCCGATGCAATGCTGGTGGAGTAGGGTGTCGAACTAGTTGCGGTGCGAGAGATCTTCGCCGACCATGGAGGCCGTCGTCGATGAGTTGCCGGACGAGAAGCCGCTGTTGCTAGGGCCGTTCAGGAGGTCTTGTACGGCCACCTTGGGGACTTGCGGAACCGGCAATTTGCGTTGGGCACCCTCGGGTTTCGAGATGATATCACCGATGCGCAGGCCAGATGACTGGCTAGGCACGTAGGGTTGTTCCCGTTCTGTCGACGGCTCCATTGGCGCGAGTGCAGGCACAAAATTTTGGTTGAGGCTCAGATGACGCAAATGGGGTAGCTGGAGGTCATTGAAGCCATGCGGGCGTAATCTTGGTGAGTGTGCGGGGGTTGCAAGGGGAGTGTGGTCAGGCGTGGGGCTGCAAGAATCGTGGGAAAACGTGGGCGATGGCGGGGCAGTCGAGTTCGGCGAGCCCGGTCTTGACTTTTTCGTCATTCGGTGTGTGTAAGGGTCGTCGTCCTCGTGCGAGTGAGACCTTGACATTGGCTGCGACGAGTAGGCATACTGGGAAAGACCGGGCAGACGACTAGCGTACGGGTGGTAGCCGCTCGTAATGTGATGTCTACTTGAGTGGGAGAAGTGGCCCGGGCGCTGCTCTAGTCTTGACGCTGCGTCTGCAAGCAAGTCCATGGGGCGAGATAGGCCGTTGGGACTGTTGCTGTTGCTATTGAAGCCGCCCGTGTGGTAGGCAGCCAAATCGTTGCCCATGCTCGGAGAGTAGTTTGAGAACGAGTGGGGAGGCGAAACGTTGGGAGAGCCAAGTTGCGAGCCTGGGGCGCTACGTGAAATTGGCTTTGACGGAGGAGGCATCATGTGGCTAAGGCCACCTCCGGGCTCCATGAGGCCAGCTTGGACGGCAGCAACAGCAGCCTGGTGGGCAGCAGCGTGTGACTGGCCCTTGCCCCGCCGTGAGTTGGGGTTGTTGTGTATCCTCGAGTGTCTGTGAAGTGTTAGCATTGGACAAGGTGGCATGTGGGCAGTGGTGCGACATACCGGGTGAGTTCGTCTGAGCGAGAAAAACGTTTTGTGCAGCCGGGGAAAGTGCAGGCATGGGGCTTCTCTCCAGTGTGGGTGCGGATATGGCGAGTCTGGTGCTCCAGACGGTGAAAGGCCTTGTCGCAGAGAGGGCACTTGTAGGGCCTGGGGAGATCCTGTCGCGGCTCCTCCTGCTGCGAGGCGTTTTGCAGTAGAGGCGCCATAAGGCTGACGGCGGCAGTGGCCATGGAAGAGTTTGGTGCTGAAGTAGGCTGGAAGGCTTGTTGAGAAGATGTGTCGGGATTAAGCAGGTTGGCGAAACCTGTCGAGGCAGAGTTGGATTGCATGTGACCGAGAGTGAAAGTTGGGGGAAGGGGGATGATGGGGGCTCGGATATATGTATGGATCAACTAGGCGGGCGTGTGGGGGTCGACTGATGGCCGTCAGGGCTGTCTGTGCTGAGGCGGGCGAGGATATGCCGGAGCTCGCGCAGAAAGAAACGCGGTGCGCCAATGCGGCTTGGCTACCTTCGGGGGCGCGAGTCGTGGAGACGTATCAAGAAATGCGGGCCCCTGCGCACCTGGGTGATGACTTGCGGAGAGCAGGCGTGCAGGCGTGCAGCGGGTGCAGGGAGTCGCTGGAGCGAGACTTTTGCGCGTCGCAGTCCTTTTGGGCGATCACCTTGGGGGCGTGTGGATGTGGATGATGTGGACTGGAGTGGAAGCGGAACTTGCCCTTGGGGGCGGGCTCTGGTTTTAGATGGTTCAGTCGTGTGGAGCAGTAGTCGTTGGTTGAGCGCACGACGTAATTTGCAGTCGTGAGAATTCTGCAGCTGAAATTTTGCAGCGGTGAGTGTCGGCGAGCGAACTCGCTGGGAAGCGTGAGGTTGCAGGTGGCTACGTGAGGCTGTGGAGTGTACAGCGTGTATCAGCAGCCGACCGGGGCCCCCAAACACCACTTATAGCAATGGGGCATCTATACGCAGAGTGAGGCACCCAAGTCAGATGGTGCAACCTGCAACGTTGGCTGCCGACGGCCGTCGTGCAAATGGGCGTGTGGCTATGTGGGTAGCGAAGCTGGGGAGAGAGATAAGGGCACAGTGACAGCTGGGCTTTGTATGGGGAGACGTCACCATATCTGGGGTTTGTTTGTGCTCTCACTCTGCCACTGCCATCGCTTTCGGGCGCTCCTTCCTATGGAGTCTGATCCTTCCATTAACTCCTCGTACCTGTGATTTGCATCCGTGTCTCCTCCCCTGACGACGCCCCTCACCAGACGCCTCTGCCTGGCGGAGACACCGGGACAGGGAGACGGATGCATCCACCGTCTTTCACCATTCCCTAACCATCCGATAGGCCTAGTCTTGGCCGCCCTCGTGTGTAGACGTATGTATTGCGACCATGTCAAGAGCGCTTCCGCACATGTTCATCCATTGGTTGCGTCACATGGCCAATAACGCTCCTCATCACGCTGATGATTTACCCACTGGCTCTTGATGGTGTTTCACCGCAGCCTGGGCGACGAGTCGCTGTGGGGGTTGTCAATTCCTGGGGTACGGGAGTGGGAGCAGGCTTCCAGCTTCTTCCCCGACGTGCTTCATCTCCTCACACAGCATCAGATGAGCATCGCAGCATCTCCCGGCGCCTATGCTGAGGGGTTTGAGCACCCGTGCGACGAAGCCGCGTTGTTCTGCCCTACCGTCCGGCCCGCCTTGGATGCATCGACCCGGCCACCCACCCTCTCTCTGCCAAACCAAGTCGGTCAATCTATACAGTACATGCCGACCTCTCCCACTCACGACACCCGGGTAATCTCACATGCCAACAATGCTTCTTTTCATCGCCCTATTTATTGCCCAAGGGGACTGGCTATATCGTCGCCGGTGCCGCTCTTGTATTAGCCCATGCCGGTCCGCCACACCCATGCTCCTGGCTGGCCATCTCCAGCTAGAACCCTGCCGCAGCAGATCGTGGGGGACTTTGCCCTGCGACGGTCCGCCTGTCCCGAGCAGATATGACGTCCGCTACTTGTGCTAATTTGCCTATACACAAGACTGCATCGACTGCATTAAGCTCTAGCTGCCTCCCTAACAATAGTCACATGGTGGTTTGCTACTTAGCAACCGCCTGATACACATGTTGCGCTGCAATCTCCCACCGGATCCGCTATTCTTATCTCTTGTTCGAGAAATTTTTGACTCCAGCTAGCCCCTCAATAGCTCGCCCCGCTTTGGAGTCGCTTCCTCCGAGCGTACCCCTAGGCCGAGCCGACAGAAATTTCACGCGCCAGCGGAGGAGCCTCTCACGATAAAACGCGGTGTCGGAGAATCTCGGAAAAGCGGCGCTGACAAAGATGGGGCTCCGCTCAATGCTACCGTAGTGGCCTCCTGCCACCCTGTCCTCCGAGGAATGCAAGGTACGCCTTCATGGAAGGATTCATGGAAGCACTGTTCTTCCAACGTCACCTCCCTAGCCCCGAAACGCTGCTTTATGCCGGCCTTCTTCCACTTCCCGCGCCCGCTATGAAGAGCATAGCGGACATTGACCGTGTTACAGTTTCATTGTTCCTGGACTAGGCCTTTGGGCTTTATCCTTCCGATAACATGTGTGACAGTCGCTCCATGTCGGAACACTGTTGCCGCCAATACACCGGCCTTCATTAGCGAAGCACACCCAACAGAACCTGCTGACAGACACTGAAAACCTTTTCACCATGTTCCTCGCACGCCATAATGTCATAATGTCATAACCTGACATGATCATCACCCGTGCTTACCTCGACACTTTTTTTTGGCCAAAACCTTCAGGGTCTGGCTGATCAACTGACGTATGTCGCAGATCTTGAAAGAGCAGGTTACGCGTCAAAACAGACATGCCCGACCATGTCGGTTGATCCACGGATAAGCTCTCTGGGGCCCCGCAGCCGTTGACTGCGGCTAGACAATCCAGGGACATCGCCGTGATGACATCGCCACCATCGCACAAGGGGAAACTTGCTATGCCTAACCTCGCCGTAGTGGTTGTGTTGTTTGCCAACACCCTCTCGTTCCAATCTTGCACACCGAGCACGCGACTGCAAGAAGTTGCTGGAAAGAGCCAAGCATTTAGTGGCAATCTGGATGCAGACAGAGTGGAACGTATGACGAATGTTGTGAGCCCCAGTATGCATCGTGGATCCCCCTCCAGATTCCAGCCTTCCCCGGCCCTGAAAATTCTTATCTGGACCATCGCGCAACCTTCTTCTGTAATCTGATGTGATGTAATCACGACAGTGATCACATCTCGTCAATCGCGATAGCCAGATACGATCATCGGACGATTTCGCCAGCTGGCAGACCACGATATGCACCGTTCCCGCTCTCCACAGCAATGTCACTACATTTGTCATATTGCATCTTCCGAGCATGACACTGGATAGGCACAGACTGTCTTTGGCCCAACTGCTTCCCGGTCTGGTTGAAAATCCATAACACCACGAAACCATGTGTACGTAACAACGTGGACATGTACGCACTGCTCACTTGAAGAATCCGGAACGAGCAATGGGACGCATACCTTCCTCTTCAGGAGGCAGGTGCACCAGCATTTAGGCCTGCGTTACAAGTTGGTGTCATCACTGCGTAAGAGTTTGCACACACCACAAGCGTGTGCCGTCCGACCCTGCTCCACTTCCCGAGCCCATCGTCGACCCCAGGAACCTGAAGCCTTTTTAGACTCACATTGGGACTCTGTAGTTCCCGTCGCTTTCCGTCCAATTTCACTCATCGGACTAACCTACTTCTCACGGCCGACGCCACAATCGCAATGCTGGTCAAATGTGGGGTTCATAAAGTTATTATTGGTATCGCAATCAAGTCCGCAAATGGATTTCGCATGCACGAAAACGTCTTTCCCATGATATACAGATTTCATTTCATTAACCCCGTCCCTGGGCGCCTGTCTCCATCTCATAGGATATCGACAACATTTTCCGACATGACTCTTTCCCCTTCTATTGACAAGGGGGGTTTAATACGTTCAATGCCGCTGCCAAAATTGTTAGCATTCCGCTTTCTCATGGACTCATCATTGGAGATGGCTTACAGAGGTTTTCTCCAATGCTACACGCTGCCGCTGTGCATTTTGTCACTGCGTCGAAGAATGGACCGCACAGGCATTTATCGTCTACGTTGGGGTCGCAGCCTGCAGTTGCTGCAGCTTGGTTCCAGCAATCCATCTGGGTATGTCGTCAGTACATCGTATTTACATATTGCCAGTAGTGTGTATGCAACTTACTGGGCATGGTCCAACGTTCGCCACACTTCCACCAATACCGGGTCCTCCAGGCTTCATCATCATAGGCCCTCCTTTAGGTCCAGGTGGTCCCGGTGGTGGAGGAGGTGCTGCTTTCCGCGATACAGCTATGGATGTGGATGTGACAGGCGAAGCAAGGACAACCACGGCCGCCATTAAGATAAGAGGAACTGTGTAACGCATCTTGAAAGGATGGTGTGATATGTGTAGAATAAAATGACCGTGAGGTAATTTAATTTTAGGCAACGAGGGTATGTGTAAGTATTTCTTTTTTGTCTTTCTGGGGGTGTTGATGCGTTTGGCTCAGATCGAATCTAGTGTTAACCGCGATGGTAAAAAAATTTGGAGAACCGCCTATACGCGTTTTCTTATAACCCCAAAAACCTATCCGTTGGAATAGGCACGCGGAAAGCGTTTTATTAAATTAGGGTGGAAGGTGTTGGCCTTCATGCGGGTCTGCTGCTGTTGTTTCGCAATCTTGCCGCACCATGAGGTTACAGATGGTGTTGAAACGACGCCCGTACGCTGGCACCGCTTACTTGAACACGGTTCGCCATGATTGGAAGTAAGTGGGGCAGCACCTAACCGCTGCGCCGGGCACGGAATGAGTTTGGTATTATTCGGGTGTCCGGATCGAGTTTTTTGTCAGGACAAAATAGAGTTTTTGACTTGACAAATCGTTAGGGCGCAATGGTGGTGGTGGTTGGTTGGCGGCTCTTGGTCAATCTTGTATAGTGTCTCTTTTGCTAACTTCTGGGGTTCGCAACGTCGCGACATGCGGCGTTATGGCGACATTCCGCATGTGGGTTATTGAGGAGAAGCGATCAAATCCCGCGCCTTGGATTCCATTGCAAGAAACGCATAGTGTCGCTAAGGCGCCCTTGAGCACAATACGATGGTGTTCCACGCCTCGTTTCTGCGTCCTTGTTCTTTGCTTGCTCCGCCCCGTTGGTCTTGCCATGCCACCTTCCCCATCGCGAGCCCGACACCCGAGTACCTGTTTCAGTTATAGGTGTTTTAATGCCTGCAGGGCTGAGGACACCAAAACATACGTACGTCTCCGTCTTTAGTTGCCTCAGAACACGAAAATGGTTGGCCTGGCTGGGTTGTTGGTTGGCTCCACCTGCCAGCCGCGCTGAAGCTGGAGTCGATCACGCAGTTTGGCTCCACATGCTTAGTTATGCGGGTCTGGCGGGTCGTTGCCGTAACGCGACTTCGATGCGGCGTTCGAGATTGCAGCTTCACGATTCTTGCCTTGGGCTGGCTATCCCAGGCTTAAGCGGTGGCATCTAGTGTGTGGCTAGGTATTTCCAGAACAAGACGTTATGCTGACACCATGCTGTGGCTGGAGAAGCTGCAGCACGTATTTGCCATTTTCCATGCTTACAATAAAGTAAAGGATGTTACATTCTTGAGGGAAATGAACATAGCTCTTCTCGTATACCAAGACGTCTTCTCTCTCATGTCCTCTACCCCGCTGACGCTCCCCCATTCCTTCTCAAAGCCGAGGCCCACGAGAGCTTGTTTCAGACATTGATACCTCCGTCATCCCCCTCATTTCTTGAGCTTCCCGTTTGCGCCACGCCGCCTCTATCAAGCTTCTTGCCTGCTTCAAATGCACGGCACAACGTGGCTAGGCCAATATCAAAGGGTATAAGACTTGACCCTCAGTCCCGAGGCATGTATCGCATTGAAAGAACCCCACCTGATCTGAAAACCTGGAAGGATTGGAAGGAAAAAATCTCTGCATCCGCATCCGGGCTTGGTAGATGTCCGGGAGCCAAGATTTTTCAGAGTTCTGTCAGATTCTGGATGTCCGTAGGGTGGGTCTGGAATGAGATGATACGGGCACCCGGGTGTCATAAAATACTTGACATACATACTAGTGTAAAAAGGGCCATTGTCATCGCCAAACATGCCTATCAGGTGCTTACCCACACTGTCCAAGTATTTCATGACACATAGGTGACGGGTAATTTCCCCGGGCTTTTCTTGTGTAGAGCTTGGATCCTCGGGTGTAATCTTGGAGTTTAGGGTACTAGCACTAGCATACCGGTATTATGGGCGCGCATATAGGGCTGTAAGACGATGACGTCGGCCTGTTACACAGCAAAGTCTCATGGCCGCAAATGACGGATGGAGGTGTGGTTGCTGTGCTGACAAACTCGGATACACCAAGGCATTGATATCAAAGGCCCCCTTTTTGCTCGTCTTGTGATTATAGCTCGAAACAGCAGGTTCAATGCAGTTGTTGGGCACCTTCCTCTTCTCCGGTGGTGAAAGCGGAAGGTGGCTGTAATCGATAATACGCAGTGACTTGGCTTATCGCCTTCCTTCTCTGGAATCACCGAAGAGTTGTTTGGGTGTCAGAAGTAGTCTTTCATTGCCCCTGAAGTCAGCGTCAGATACACCTGGAAGAGTTAGGGGTAGTGATGCTGTCTCGATCTGGGTGGGCTTAGAGACCAGAAGAGCAAGATAGACGCTGGTGTTTGTTCAGACGTAGTGGCTTGGTGCTGTCACAATATCTAGGGTCTAACTTCTACGCGCCTCTGGAGGTGTCTGTTGTCTACTGTATATTCTAGATTCGTGATTACTCATATGCCGTCTTATGTAATTGAGTGCCAAGGTACATAGCGTGTAGCTGTTGCAACACGTGAGAGTCGATTAAAGAATACTAGTATCGAACAAGGAGCGATGTGCGTTCTAAACGATGCCTGAGTACCTTGAGGCATCATGTTGATTGCTGATCTCTTGTGCTCACCACACACTCTCCAAACTACATCGAGAGCCCTTCTTCCCTTCGAGTACCCATTTTGAGCATGTCTAAACATGCTGGAATCACGGTGGATATGCGAGAAAGTAATAGAGTCGAAGGCATTAGAATGAGTTTTATGTTTAGGTGATAAATTGTATCATTACCCTCCAAAAACCGAATCTACTAAATCTACTACTTCTCAGAAAAGAATTAAAACTTCCACCTCATTCCGTCATCAAACAAACTCATTATATGCTCTAAGAGCGACCAGCAGGCGCAGGCGCAGAGGGAAGGACACCGCTGTCCAGGGTAGTAGCAGTGTAGCTGGCGGCGCAGATGACAGAGTAGGTGTCGTCACCGTCAAAGTAGCCAGTGTTGACAGCCTTGTCGGCGCCCCAAGCCTGAGTGTACAAAGCGCAGTAAGTACCGAGGGGAACGCCGTTCTTAGTCAGGATGTAGGAGGTGAAGAAGTTGCAAGGCTTGTACTCGCCCTTGGCGTTGGCGAGGTGGTTCTTGTCGAAGTTGGTCTGGGCCTGGCAAGCAGCGGCGCACAGAGAAGGGTCGTATGGGTTGGTGTTGAAAAGACGCATGCCATTGTAGGTGTCGTATTCTGAGCCGTCCTTGGTGATAAGAGGAGCGTTGATGGCAGCAGGGAGGTTGGCAGGGGCGTTGAACCCAGCGACAGTAGGGACGGGCTTGCAAGCAGATCCGTCGAGCTTGGAGTATCCGTTGCTGGCGGTGATGACTACGTGGAATTGTTCACGCCATTGACCCTGGTTGGTGGCCGTCTTGGCAGTGACGGGGTATCCGTAGAGGGAGCACTTGATGTTGGTGATGGGCTGAGGGTTGGTGCAGTCGGGTGCAGGATTGTACTTGGGATCACGCTCGGCGAAGATGTTGAAACCAAGACAGAACTTCTCACTGTCGCAGAAGGCAGCGCATTGGTCCACGTTGTATGTGCCGTCCTCGATGTTCTTGTAGGTCATGTAACCAATCTGCTCAGTGGATCCAGTGAGATCAGTGAAAGACTTGGTGTAGCCGGAGGGAGTGCTGGCTTCACGAGCAGCCTTCCTTAGGGAGTTTGTAGAGGCGAGGTAACCATCAACAGAGTCGTCTTCTGGGACTGATCCAGCACTATAAAAAGAATTAGTCGGTCGGTCTAAAATTCAATCTTTGATATATCAACGTACCCTCCAGGCTGTAGTGCACAGGCGTCGTTGACGTTGACATCACGCTTTCCAGCTCCAGGTCCAGTGCCCTTGACGATGGCACCAGCATTGACAACTGCTGCAAATGCGGCTTTGGTAGCAGCGGCTTGGTTGTAAGTACTTGTCTCAGCAGTCTTCGTGGGGTTGGGGCCCAGGATGGCAGGTATTGGGACGGCCTCAGCAGCTGCAATGTTGATCTTCTGGGGTAGGGCAGCAACCAAGCCGCCGAAAGCAGAAGCGATGAGAAGGGTGTTGCGCATCTTGAATGTTTTGGTGGAGGGAGATGACCGGAAAGAACTGATGTGTTGGAGTAGATACCTGAGAAGCTTGTGAGGTGCTTTGGATGAGGACTTCAATTGACGAGCAGAGACATGTTACTTATACATGGTGAAGCACTTTCACTATAGACATGGATGATTCTCTAACCGAGCCTCGTGTTGTTAGCAGCAAGCCACTGCTATGGCTAGACGCCGCTTGGAAACTTGGGCGGTACGTAGCCAGCTCGCCATGTTTGTCGTAGGGCTTGCCAACTTGGCCTGATCCAGCACGAGATGGAAAGCGCGGTAAGCTTAAGTGACAGAACTAGATCTCCGGAACGACGATGAGCCCAAGCGGCCTGTGGCTTGCATTCTCATCGGGACCGACAGGTACCATAGTCAGGTCCATAATCAAGTGGACATGGGCAAGAGCAAGGGGCGGCGTTCAGGAATGGTACGATCCCACCCCACCGGTGTAGTGGGGAGCTCACTGATCGCGGTCTCCGAGTACATCACATTGTTTGCCGTGCAGTAAACAAGACCAGAGATAGTCGAAAATAGAGACGGGAGAGCGTCTGAGGCTAAAGCTTGTCGTGTGAACGGCGCGCCTCGTTGGCTGTCACGCTGATCTCTTTAGCGAAGCCATGTCGGAGCGGGAGATAGCTTATGCCAATTTCCACAAATGCGATAGCTTTCATGCACCGTTCCCGCACCACCAAGACTTTGACGCCTAGAGGGGAATAGCGCCCCCACTGTAGATAGCGCTAGCACGCTAGCTTTTGCAGAATCTGGACAACACCCCTACATGACGAAAGGTCATCTTCCTACCAGGTGCTCGGTGAGTCTCCGCTCAATTATTGACACCTCCTCCCACGTTGACACTTTCCGGCATTCAGTAGTGGACCTCGCGTACTGTTTTCCAAACTCTCCGTAGCGCCGCAGCTCTCTTCAGTGCGCTTGCCCGCTGTCTTCGAGATGAGTGTCGCTGTGCCACATGTCTGCAGCTTTGGACGTGGATTGTGTGGTTGAACAGCCCAAGGCCTACCATGGTCGTTCGATTCTTCGGTGCACTGACAGACCCAGCGGGCGTTCGACATGTGCAGCCCTGACTGGTACGTCGGTCAAAACGAAACAGGCCGGTGAGGTGCATGTCACGAGCGTGGCGTCGACATGTCAATATTGAATTCAGGGCACATACTTCAAACCGTTAGCGCACAGCCGCGGCCCTCTGCAAGCTTAACCGCCACCTCTGAGTTCGCTGGGTCCAGCCTGCTGGTTTGGGAGTCGTCAGGTACCGAGACCACGTTTTCACAGGGCCGCCGTCTCCCACACCAACTCTGACTTCTACTGAGACCCATGGTACCATATGAGTCTACGCGGAAACCCCGCAGCCGGAGAATTCGCACATTGACACAGACTCTAGGACCTAACGTTCCTCCATTGTACCTGGGTTGAACCTTAACCAGTTGAAATCGTCACTCAGGCCTCCAGTGAAAGTACTGTTGGCCGAGTTCGCATCGGTGTTTAGACGCTCCGCCAACCGCCGACTCCAACCAGACGATTCCTGCCACACGTGAAGTCTGCCACGATGGCCGTCTCCAGATGCGAGCTGAGAGGTGGAGCCGATCCACCTCTCCAGCGTGGCAGTCGCAGAAAACAAAGCCACATTGTGGGTGACGCTGTGATGGTGGAATGACTCAACAGTGTCACTTGCAGAACGCTAGTCCATTGAGAAGGTTTACAAGCGAGCGGTTATCCACAGGACTTGTCAAAGGTGGCTGGCTCTGAGGCTGGCTCAAACAATGGAATTCTTGGGGCTATGGTATCAGACAAAGAATACGGTCCACGCAGCTAAGATACGGATGGCACGGTACGGCTGTCGTCCGCACAAGGTCCCAAAGTTCAATGCCTTAGGGCTGTCTTTGTATGGAACGCGAAGCCCTACGCGCCTGGGTATCATGAAAAACTTGATGCCGTACCTGTGCACGTATTCAAGTTTTTTTTGACACCTGTGTACGCATAAGGCTCGGGTCTCAGGGTCTACTTCTTCCCCACTTTTCTCCTGTCTGTATCTCAAGGCTGACATTAGACGATCGTATCTACAGTAAGTGCACTACCAAAATCAAAGTAGCCTCCATTGTCGCGGCTCGCTACTCATACCCTACGGAAACATGGCTAGTCGCCGAGCCCTCGAAGAATACCAAGCGTCGGTACCGGTGAGTGCAGGCTTGGAATGCTGCATCTGCTACCACGCCTACTTCCCGACATCCATGGGTGTCGATGCGGAGATGCCGATGCAGTTGCCATGTGGACATGTCTTTGGCGAGAAATGCATTTCAAAGTGGACATCTACTAAAAATACATGTCCACTATGTAGACGTGAATTGTTTTTGCCAGGTTCCAGCCACAAAGACGACGATGTTTGGGTAGGCCCTGACTTGGCTACCCGAAATCTCGGCTCCACCTCTGTGGCAGCCTCGTTTGAACCACAACCTCCACACGAACAATTCAGGATTAGCGAGGTGGAGTTATCGCTGGCTCGTACCAGCACGGCTGCACACCACTGCTTCGAACACCATCCAGGCCCTTGCTCAGCTCTCCACCAACACGCCGGGCAGTATTCACGCTCGTACACACGGCGCGCCCGAGAGTCAAGCCACCGCAGGACGTTTGTGGCTTACCTTCAAACCGGGGATGTTTGGAACACATCACTCGCCGACCACATGGACGACTCAGCTGTGACTGTAGACGAGGACATCTGGTTGACTTTGCTCAATGAGGATGAATATGCGAGCTTGCCGTACCTACGTGAGACGCCACTATACGAATTGTACCAACAAGACGAGCTTCTAGACTCTGCATTCGAGGAGTTAGTTATTGATCACGCGCAGTGGATGAAAGAGGTGGAAGAGGAAGCAGAAATCCTTGCTCTTGATCGATTGGCTACCTCGTATGATATCTGCGTCCGGTAGGTACAACCAGGTTGCTTGTAAAAGACTGACTCCTGGGCTCATCCCACCAACACTCTTTTAGAAGATTATGACATGTCACACCGTAGGGTGCAAAGGTATGTTCGTCAGCTGTTTTCTTTTGTTATTCATGGCTTGTAGTCTTCATTCATTCAATTACACACATCGTTCACGTTCTCAATCATAATGGAAGTTCCATATTGTACAGCTAGAAACTACAATCATTTAGCAATATTAGAAAGATACCCTCACCAACAAAGCTTCGACTCAAACGCCCTCGCCGCCCATTCAAAGCCAACATCCCCAGATTTCGACGGCTCACTGCCGTCCAGCGAAGCGACGCTACTCCAAGATGCCGTGCTGCTAGCTCTCCTAGCCAAAGCCGGTGTCGTCTTCCTACTCGCCTTGCCACCTCCCCGGACCCCGCTTTCCGCACTGAAGACGCCTGACTCGCTAGAATGAAAAGCGGTGGTCTCAGCCATCATCATCGTCTTCGGATCCTTCTCCGAAAACGGTGCGTCAACAATGTCCTCTTCAGCATCGTACAAGACATCATCACAATGCTCCTCGCAGAGTAGCGATTTGATGCTTACACTGCCCACACCGGGTAAACTTAATGCAACCGGTATCCTTGTGCGACAATCCGCATGTGTGCATCGCAACGTCCCGGGTGTCTTGGGGAACGCACTACGCGTAATTTGGCTCTCTTCAGCCTTTTTCAAACTCGAGGTATTCAGGCTGAGAGGTATTTGGAATGGTGTGCTTGTGGCTGGCGTGATAATCTCGACGTCGTAGGCGGAGAGGGATAGTCTATCGACCCAGGATGGCGTGGGGAGAAGCTTCTTCTTCGTAGTGAAGTCGGACGTGGAAGTCGTAGGTAAAGAGAAGAGCGAAAGAAGGTATGGCTGCGTTGCGGAGACGGTTGGGCGAAGGAAAGTACTGCATGCTTTACACGAGCATGATATATTGAGCGACGGTGACGGCATCATCTTCGCTGCGTCGTTGAACGTTGGGGTTTTGTCGCGTATTCTTTCGTTCAACGTCTGTAACAACAAAACTCGCTGGGCTCTGGTTGTCTGACAGTCGTCTTCCCCCCAAGCACCCGTTTTCCTTCCTTTTTGTAAACGAACTAGTGGGCTCCGTAGCGTTAGTCCCCTGTTGGTTCGTCCTTTTCTTTGTTTTGTCTCACGAACACCTTACCCCCTCCCCCTCTCTTCCTGAAACAAAGTCTAGAACCCCCGTCTTCCATCCTCCCCCCAACACCAAATCTCCTCGTCTCACTCAAAGACAGATAGACAGACAGACAAAGGACGATACTGCGAAACGGGGCACTCAAAAGCCATTTTGGCATCGCTTTGTTCGCAAACAGACCAGACAAGCCATGCTCGATGACGCCAAGCTTAGAAGCTTTTTTTTCTTCATACACAAACAAACACATGGGCATCCATCTAAGTACACCCATCGCACTCGAAAATCCCATGTATGTGTGCACAACTCTAACTACTTTACCACGAATAACTTGCTTTTTCCCCGCCAACAACCGCCCGCGATCCAACCCCCTGACCCGTGCGTATGTGTGTACCTTGCAGAACCCAGAACCAAACTTGCAGAGCTGCGCAGGCGCGGCACAGCGGTAGCGGCGGCGGCGTTTAGACCAAGTATGCTTTGATTTGCAAATGCCCATGACGCCTCGCTCGCTGGGATAACCCTTTATTGTGGCGTTTTGCGCCTCTTTTTTTTTTTGGCGAGGCGCGCGGTCCAGGTAAAAGAAAAGAAATGGAAATGTTTTGGTGATGGGTAGGTAGGTAGGGATTAGAGTTAGATATACACGTGGAGGCTAAATTTAGGTGTTGGAATAATGGGGTGGTGTTGGTGTGAAGAGGTGAGGAGCGCGGAGATGTTTTGTGTTGCATAAATGCCTTGCGCAACACGTGGGGTATAAGTGTATGTCTATTTATTTCTTTAAAACAAAACTTTGGTGATAGACTCGTAATGTTTGCGTGTTTGATTTACTAATTTCCCCTGGCTCTTTAATATATGCAGACGTCTTCGCATGCAGATTCACACTCTGCCAACTAATATACCTAGCGAATGTGACCCCCACGACAACCTTCTTTACCTCGAATAGGCAAACAAACAAACATACTCTTCGTCGAATACAATGTGTTGATGCAAATCATAGCGAGACATGCTGAATTTTGTACATGGGGCTTGGAAGTGGCAACCAAATAAGCGACGGGTATGGTTGTATGTGAGAACAACTATTTGATATTCCACGCTGTGCTCTAGTACTAACCGTGGTTGCTGCCCAGCCATTTGGCTGCTCGTTGACAACCACTTCTATGTTTTGTTGTCATGGGCCTCTCCATCAGCCTCGCCAGGATTGACTAAAACAGGGTAGAAAACGGGTTGTCTCCTAGCTAAGCGTACGGATTTCTTCATCCATGTCTTTATATGGGACTTGTTAAATTGTTCCAAAAAGGTCAGCGTGGGAAAGTGTCCAACTATCTGTCAGACCTTCGGAGAGGTCGTCAGAATGGTGAGGAGGATTATCCATGACTGTTCGCTCTCATCTGTGACGGATTATCGAAGACTATGACTCTTTCAGCGTGACACTGCTATCACATCGGTGGTCTTCATATCTCCATCTATTGCCACGTCAGTGAGCCCTTGTCTTGAGTCGGACACCACTCGGCTATCGGACTTTTGGTACGCAATCCGGGTCCGAGCTTTCAGGGAGCGTGCTAACCTTGTCTTGACTGACCTCTTCCGTAGAAACGTCCTTGTCTGGGCTGATCGGAGGAACTCCCATCTCCCATCTATTGAAGATGGCGATGGTACCGCAATCGCCAACACTAACAAACCATTGACCATCGCGGCTCCAGGCAGAGTGGCGAAACGCAAAGGCCTTGTATTTGGGTATCTCGATGGTCTTGTGGGCTTTGATGGAGCGAAATGGATCTGATATCCCTCGATCGACATGCAGCTCCTTGACCTTCTTTTGCTTGGATTTTGTGGTCCCTGAACTAGTGCTAACAGCAGACGAGGCTGTGGACGCCGTGCTTCCTTCGCGCACGTGTCTTGGTAGGCCCAGCGGCAAGCCTTTTGTATTCTGTGACTCTGGATTCTGTGACTCATCCTCTCCCATCCCGGAGTCTTCTAGGCGTTGCAAGTCCCAGAAAAAAGTCTTACTCTTTTCGTTCGCTGCTGAGAGGATGGGGTGACGACCGAGTTGGTGGAATATTGAAAAGCGAATATAAAACTGGTTAGTATGTGGGAGTTCAAATTGTAGGAGTCGCTGGAAGCGTCCACCCCAAGCTGACCGTGTGTTTGAGGTTGTGTTGGCTTGGATGGTGACTGGACTGCGGCTATGGACTGCGCTCGAGGTGGGAATAGGTGCCGGAGGTGTAGTGAGCCGGTCTGAGTTGAATTTATCGATACTCCAAAGAATAATCTTGTCTTCCCGGCACGCATGACTGAGTATCAGATCATTGTACCATTGAACACTGAGTAAGTCAGCAAATGCGACACAAAATTGGAAAGAGTGCATCACCAGTCGATAAAGTCGGTATGAATCTCCGTGGTCGAGAAATGTGGATAGTGCACCTTGAGCGGCTGGTCTGTTCCAACGTGATCTTTGAGATGGTCTGGTACAGCCCACTAAGGTGCGTTAGAGGTATGATTATACAAGGATATTGGAGCACCCACCAAGCAGATCTTCGTATCCATACCCGCGGTAAGGATGTACCGGCCTTTGGGATGATAGGCCTGCTGATATCAACATGTTGCTAGGAACGATTAGATAGTGACTTACAAGGGTCAAAACCTGCTCTTTGTGACCCTGGCCATAGCATATTGCCCCAAGCGGTTGTCTTTCATGCGACGGATGCAGGCTCCAAATGCGGAGACTGAAATCAATGCTGACCGAGGCCAGTATTGTTGGGTCTGTGGGTGACACAGCAAGGTCGTTGACGGACTGCAAAGTATAAGATGACCAGTCTGCGTGCTGCGGTAAAAGTGCTTACATCGCCATGGCCTATCAGCGTCTGAGGCGCGTCAGTGGATGCAGTAGGTCCGAAACGCATAACTTACGGATACAAGCTCGCCTGTTTTGACATTCAAAACCTTGATACGCGAATCACCAGTCACACAGACGAGTGGGTCTCCGCTCTCAGCCTGAGACCATACGACGCTGTTGTAGTTCAGCTGCAGGGTGGGATGCAATTAGTTAGGGCGAGCAGCGGATGTACACAAACGACCTACTCTATCACCCGCTGAACCATGCTCTGTAGAAATCTCTTCGTCCTCGAACCACCGCAGGATTTCAATGGTGTCATTCTTACCCAGTACGCAGCGACAAATGATGGTCTAGATCAATTAGTAGACGCAAGATCAGACACAAGGTGATACACACAAATGGGCCTCCGCACACAGCAAATACGGGATCGACGCCGGGAGCAGTATAGGGATAGAATTCGACGTCGTAGAGCTGGGCTGGTCGGGACGTGATCAGTAATGCATGGAGTGAGGTTGAGGCCGCCTGCTACTCACTAGTACCGAGGCTAGACTTTGTATGCGCCTGTGGCGTTGTCAGTGGTCGGTAGATGTGCAACTGGGGGGACATGCATACGCCTAGTCTCATTGTACCCCTCAGCGAAGGAAGTTCCCACTTGGGATCCATCTTGGCGTGCATGGGAGAGCCCTGGTCGGAAGCTTTGAGATGTTGAAGCGCACTGGGCGAAATTAATTTTCTCCACTTTCCGAACAAAACAGTACCATGCAAGATTAAGCAGCAGCACTTATCGAGTTTCAACTCTGGTAGCGATATTGTTGTTGAGTTGAGAAGCAAGATGAGGCCTCATGGGACACGTGATGGTCGGAAACTTCAGCCGGACTGGGAGCTATGCAGGGCCCGGGGCTCGTGGCAGGTGACAAGGGCGGTGACAAGGGCGGTATCCACGGTCGGGTATGCCAACCGCGAGATATACAAGCTAGGTCTGTGTGAGGCGTGGTGAAGACAAAACGGCCATTACTTTGCAGCAAACATGGGAATACGAGGGAAGGAGCGGTTGCTTGCTTGCGCTGGCGCTCACAAAGGCCGTAGCCAATCAGAGTGGGGAGAGAGAGAGCAAGTGCAAGAATAGAGAGAGGTAGAGTGAGTCTTGCATGTGGCTTGAGGCGTAGCTTGCTGAGGATCGTCGATTGTAGATTTCGGTTGAGGGGGTCGGGATGACGAGGTAACCGCGTTGTACGACCAAGTGGAGGTGGAGGTGGAAGTGGAAGTGGAAGTGGAAAGTGGCAGAAGGCTGGTAGGATGGCAGGAGCAAGGCACGTGAAGCTGTTGGAGCGGTAATAGGCCTCGACTTCCCATCTACGCTGAGGGGAGAGTTCTACTCATGACGGTTAGCGGGGGGCAGGGTTGGGTTGGGTTTTGCACCCCTGGTGGGTTGTCGCTGCTCAATGCTCGTCGCCAAGCCTAGTCGCATTTGGGCACCTTCTTCGCTCGTCACCCTTCGCTCTTTCCCGCTACCCCCCCGTCACAACCCCGTTCGTGTGCGACTCGACGACGCGGTCAAGCAACTTGGTCGGACATGGCCTGATTGATCATCCCTGGTACTGCCGTAGCCGCAGTCCCGCGCCGCTGCCGACGTCTTCAAGTCGACATGTCGTCGTCGATCCCTTGGGCCAGTGCATAGCTGGTTCGCTCGAAGTGCAGGTAGGCGTGCAGCTCACCACATGCACATGTGCTCTTTTTCTTTTTCGTTTGCCTCCGGTAAGACGTCATCTGGGCGTCGGCGTACATGTAGACAGCCGGCACGTGACTCTCTGCAACACCCGACCGCTGTCCAACCTCCCATCATGGCTCTTTTGGGCGCGCTCGCAGCCTGTCGACCCGGCTGTGTGTTTGCCCACTGCCGGTACAGCAACAGCCTCTGCAGCCTGTGTCTCTCCGTTCCGCAACCCTGGGCTCTGTGACCCACAAGCGAGCCCATGGACTAACGTCAACCGTCTTTTTTCCACCGAACAGGGGTCGTGCGCCCGTCACTTCACCTCTCGCTGGTTTATGCAAACACCACCCTGCCCTTCCCAGGCTTCCCTTCATTTTCATGCCCCTCGGCTAGCCCACTTCAGGCAGTTACTACCCGTCTGCATCGACATATAACAACACCACGCGCTCGACCTGCGCCAGACTCTTCAACCGCCTTCAACACTGTTAGGTGACGGACTATTACATCATCACAACTGACTCGCATACCCTCCGCGCTGCAGTTGAGCTGCATTCGAGCTGCAATTTCAGCCCAGAACACTCCTCTTGCCTTGTGCCCTTGCGCCAGTGTCACGGCGCCCCCTCAACCTTATCCGAACCAGTACGCGACGGTGCCACCAACGTGCCTTCGTGCTACTTGGACCCTGCCTATTTGACCAGCCAAAGTCCCTCGCCTGAGCCGGCCGACTTCCTCTAACTTGGTCGCCGCCCGTCCTAGAGCGAATTATTAGATTCGACATAACCCGGACGCGTGCGGTACATACATAACATTCATACTACCCAAGCACTCTAGTCCTGTCCTCTAGCCCTCCACCCTTCGAGTGCCTGCCGCAATGGACACCACCTTCATCACCATCCACGGTACGTCCTGACACACCTGCCTACAGGACACGAATGCTCATCCAAGACAGACCTCTCCGACGATGCCCACATCCTGTACTCGTCCGATTCCATTGTCGACATCCTCGGCCATACGCCTGATGAGGTCGTCAACAGGTCCGTGTGGCAGTTCTTCCACCCCGAAGAGCTCCCGCTGGCGAGAGAGCAGCACAGTCGCGGTGTCAGGCTCGACAAGGCCGCCGTCCTGTCCTACTGTCGTCTGAGGAACCGCCAAGGCGACTGGGTTGGCTGCGAATGCTGCTTTTCCGTCGTTTACGATGTGCTCGTATGCTGCACCAGCATCTACCGTCATGGCATGCAGAGCCAAAGTAAGCACCGAACCCCATCTGACTCGTGTTCCATGCTGATGATCCTCGCCAATCAGAGCGCGCGGTTGAAGCTCCCATAGTCCGCAAGCTGTTCGCCTCATCTCCGAAGGACCCGCGCTACCATATGTTGTCGCATCTATCCTCCAAATTTGACCTTGGCCCAGAGGAACAGACCCATGAGCCCCGTGCTGCCCTCTTTCTCAACAGATTCACGCGTACTTTGACTGTCATGTATGCTACCAGCGGCATCGAACAGATCATTGGTATTTCAGGAGAGGCTATGAAGGGAAAGAGCTTCTACTACTGCATTGCCCCAAACTGTCTTGAGGATGCAGTCCGCTGTCTCGAGTCTGCCAAGGGCAACGACTCCATTGCTTACATGCGCTTCTTCTTCCGCGATCCCCGCGACGAAGGGCCTGAGACTACCTCCTCCGAGGCTGAAAGTGAGGACGACATTATGACTGATGTTACAGGCTCCGATGATGAGTCCGAGGGCGGCGTAGGTCTCAGCCGCCCTTCCACCACAGATGGTACACCTAGCTCCAGGCAGCACTCGAACCCAAATCATCGCGCTGGTGGCAGTGAGGAGTCATTTGCAACGCGTGCAAACTCGGGAGACAGCAACAACCGTGGACGTAACCATGGAGCCATGTTCGGTGGGTCGGCGGCCCGCTCAGACATCTCGTCCGTGAGCTCGCCCCGTTCCGAATTCCGGGACGAACCAATTGAACTCGAAGCTGTCATCTCATGCACCTCGGATGGTTTGGTCGTATGTCTGCGTCGCGCTCGCCCAATGCTACCAGGTACCATTCCCATGGCCCAACCTGCGCAGCAATACAACGGCATCTTCGCCGCTCCCTGGGCCACCCAGCCCGTCTTCCACCCCGCCCCGCCGCAGATGCCTCAATACCCACTGGGTGCCCGGCATCCCGCCATGGTGCACGCTGGACCTTCTTTGGACTTCCAAAACAGCTTCATGCAGAGCATTCGCGATGTCGCCGTCTTTGCTTGGGCACTTACTGGCATCAACGGCAGCCTTGTCGATTATGCTCGTGGTAAGCCAGTAGGTGAGAGTCAGCCTCCAGAAGGCTTCCCAGTCTGGAACCCTTTACCGAACCCAGCTTCCTTTGGTAAACAACATTCCGCCGCACCTTCGGGTTACGTTTCCGGGTCCAATAGCTCCTCAAGCAACGACCCCTTTGGATTCGGTGACCCAGGTCTCCGTTGAGGTTCTGAGCTTACGCATCTAGTGAACCCGGCACGAAATGGGTTATGACGCAGGTGCAACATCACCAACACTACCGGATCCAATCTTCTACCGGTCAGGAAGTGTACTAGGCTATCATGCCAAAAGGAGTTATGATGATGCGATGCTGTTGCCAATTTATGATTTCATGCAAGCGATAGCGGATATACCAAGCCAAAGGGGCTATGTAATGACGATAATGGTGAATTTGGTTGGGCCATTCCGCTCTTTCAATTCAGCTGTAACAGAAAAAAACATTCGAATACTTTCAAAAGTACCACCGCTACTCGCTACTGGGCCGTGATCAATTGCGCAAAGTGATGCCGGAAGGCTTCTCATACACGGAAAGGACACTTACAAACAGGATTCCGGCTGCTTATTCGGCTCAAGTACAAGGGATTATAGTCTCTTCATTGATCGGTTGCCATATACTTGTGTCACTAATGTCGAAATGTGGCAAGGTAAAGGCTAACATCCACCACCCAACAGTAATCAAAAGAACACTACTGCCACCAGTCAAGTGACTTTTCCAAGGCTATGCTTCTGCATGTGCAAGATGAAACATCAGTCGGCGTTCGAAACCGACGCGCTTTGTACGACTGTCTTTGTCGCGGCGACTACATGAGGTCACCGAGTCCCCGTCTTCTTTGTTGTAGCACATCCTCGGCTTAGATCAGCACGCCGAACAGCAAATGGGGATACCATTTCCAAGCCACAGCCGCATCCACGTTGATCATTCCATGCAGGTACACATTCCAGAATGTCTTTTCCATTATCTATTTTATCGCTTCATCTGCTTCCGAGTCCTTGTTCGCATGGCCGCTGCCAAGCCACACAGGTTTGTTATGCTGCTGAGTACTTCCTTTCGCTCTGGTCCGTCTTCTTGGTCGGTTTCGACTCTCTCTCTCTTCTTTTGGTGTCCCATAACGTTGTATCCCTACCGAAGCTCGACTGACACCTCATTCGGAAACACTACATACCTGAATATGACTTTTGCAAAACGCGGGGGGCCATATTGGCTACCTCCCATCCTTCTCAGCTTATTCCTAGCCACTCAGCTTTCTACAACCTGCCTAGCACAGAGCGTTACTGCCTCAAGCGGTAATAGTCTTGAGCCGACAATATCGACCATGGTAATCACAGTGACTCAATCAAGCTCACCGTTGCCGACAAGCACGATAAGCTCGACGACAAGCTCGACGAGCTCAGCAGCAGCACAAACACATACCATCCAGGTCGGTCTAGCGGACCATATTTTCAAACCTGACACTACCGTTGCGAATATCGGTGATGTAAGTAAACGCATCGCTATGGCTCTTTCAGACACCCACTGACAACATCCAGACTATCGAATTCGACTTCTACCCGCTAAACCACAGCGTCGTCCGCGCCGAGTATGGCTTCCCTTGTATACCTTACGAGATGATCGGGAACAACAAAAAAGGCTTCTTTTCTGGTTTCAAGCCCGTCAATGCCATCCTCTCCTCACCACCCACCTACCGCATCCGTATCAACGACACAAACCCTGTCTTCTTCTATTGTTCTGCCCCTGGCAGCTGTTTAAACTACGGCATGGTTGGCGCCATCAACCCGAACGCATCAACGAGCGTAACATACCAACATGAGCTAGCGCTAAACAGCACCTATATGCTAAATGCAGGCGAACCTTTTCCTGCCGAAAGTCCCTTACCAAGCAACCTTCCCACCAGCTCAGCGACTGCAAGTCTTTCAGGTTCTACGCCAAGATCCAAGAAAACACTGTCCGCAGGTGCCATAGCCGGGATCGCCATCGGAGCCCTCTCCGTCGTCGTTCTCGCGGCTCTCCTCTTCTTTTTCTGGGGCCGTACCAAGAGTTTGAAAGACGAAGTAAATCGCAAGGCAGGAACCGTGCGTCGCCTTGGTCCGAGCAATAGTTCCACAGCAATGTTAGAGTCAAGCCCAACTGCTGGTGGCCGTGCAGCTCAAGCTGCAATTGGAGGGGGATCGTATCAGCACTACCAACAAGCCACGGCTACCTCACCCCCACCCATGGAACAACAGCAACAGCACATGTACAGCCACCATGAACTAGGACTTAACGGAACTTATCCACACCAGAACTTCAGCACACCAGCACCATCCTACTTCGCCCCACATAACCCACAACCCCTCAAATACGACATGTACAGTCCCATTGGACATCCAGCATACAGCCCACCTCGTCTTTCCCACAATAATACACTCCCACAAATCCCCATAACCGCCCCTTTTGAACTCCCGCCTACTGGCGACCTCCACCAACATCAACATTACCCTCACAATCGTGAACACATGCACATGTCCCCCGCGCCTACAATCACAACCACAAACAACACACTCGGCTCCTTCTCCCCCCAATCCCACTTCCGCTCTGCATCACCACATTGTCTCGCATCAATGGACCAAGAAGCTAAACGCGGAGCGAACAGTGTTGCTACATCCCCAGTCCAACGACAACACGAAGATGCGATACCGACATATTTCGAATCAGTGTATAGAAGAGCGCTGGTGTTTATGAATGGCAGCAATGGGCCAGTGGAGATGCAGGGGTCCGAGGTTGGTGCTGAAGGTAGGGATGGTGGTGGTGGCGGTGGTGGTAGTGAGGGGAAAGAGAGCGAGATGGTTGCGGGGAGTAGGGATGTGGTAGGTATGAGTGTGAGTGGAGGGACGGCGACGCCTACGCCGAGGTGGGAGGAAGTTACTGCTGAGGAGGGGAAGATGGGGAGGCTTTGAGGTTTACGCGGTTTCTTTTTTTCTTTCCTTCTTCTTGGGAGGAGGGCGTTGGTGGACGCTAGCATTGACGTATATATGATTCAACCTTGGTTTATTTCAGAATAGAACAGCGAGAGTACTTGCATGTATGTATGTAGTATAGTATACTTTTCCACCCAACAACACCTTTTAAACGTTATTTTTCTTCAGGCCACCACCACCCCTCAGTCATCAGATTTGAATAATCTGACGAAACACCTTCATCACCGTGACTCAATACCTCTTCACATGAAGTTTCAACCAACTACAAATATTCATGGGAAAGAAGCAGAAAAAGTTGGGTTAAATTTCTTTGAATTTGTATTTCATGTATTCCTTCATCTCTCGGATGTTGCAAAACATCCCTTTGGCTTGGTCAAGTCTGCATACATAACTACCTTATCTGATGCCTCTTATCTGTCATCGCATGAGGGCACCTCGGTACCTCGTCACGTCCTCAAGGCCCACCGGCCCACTGAGAGAAAGACGAACTGAGCTTTTGAAATGGGGCTGCCCATCTCAAATCTCAACATTTCCATGCATGTATGTGTCCTTTCCCTTCCCTTCTTTCCCTTTCTTTCATTGCTGGACATTGCATTGCCAGACGTGTATCGTCGACCAACCAACCAACCAACCCACAGCAACAATCACCAGCAAACCTTAGCTAAAAACGACGCGCATAAAACAAAATTGGCAACCCCAAAATGACTCCCAACGGGGAGTTTATGATCCTGCTTTTAAAATCTTTTTAATTCTTCGCAGGAGGGGGTTTGGGTTTCTCCCACACATGCGCATCCGTCCATCAAAGTCAACAACAACTTTGCAACCACACCAATATAACGTGAAAACGAAAAGCTAGAATCGACCGAACACTTCAAGTCGTCGTAGGAAGGAAAGAAAGAAAGAAAGAAAGAGAAGAAAGAAAAAAGCTTGGGAGAGATAAAAGGGAAAGAAAGCGAAAGAGAGAAGAAAAAAAGGCTTTAGTTTCGTTCATTCGCACCAACTTTGCATTTCATTACATGTTGTTATACACTCCCAAAGAGAAAGAACAAAAAAAGAAGCCTCTGAAGAAGAAACGACAACGAGGATTGAAATGGATATATAACGGGTAAACTCGCCCTGCGGGTCCCCCAAAATAAGAGTTTCTGAGCCATTTCGGGGGAGAAAACAAATGTCAAGAGCCGGGCGGGGATCAAATCGTGAATCGTACTGCTCATGAGGCTGATGTGGTTGCTATTGTTGGAGGAGCGACCGATACCTCCGTTGCCGGCTTTGTTTCCTCTGCAACCGGTGGTAGGATTGCTTCAGCCGTCTTGGGCGGTGGTGAGTTGTTGTTTGGTAGACTGGCCGCTGACAATGTTGGGGAGCTCGTAGATTGGGATTGGGCCAATGGCACGGAGCCAGATGATCCTGTCGATTGTGTTTGCGCCAACTTGGTCCGCCTGTTCCGATTGGTGTAGTCGCTCAGACTGAGCTTCTTGCGCGCCGGCGGTTGCTTGACGGCATTGTTCACAGCAGGTGAGAAGGGCGAGGCAATGGTCGTTGTAGTCGGAGAGCGTGCAACAGTAGTTTCAGTAGTGGCACCAGACGTCGATCCGGGGGTGACTGCACGGCTGTTGTCGGTCGTGCCCAATTCCAACTTCCCAGGCATCTCAACATTGAGATCTACAGACTTGGGCGGAGGATCTGCCGCAGACTTGGGTGATTTGGGCGAGGAGTCGCTTGGTATTGCCGATGACCACGGTGGAGCAGGCGGTTGTGTCGGTAGATGCGACGATTCTCGGGGAGTTTGCGGTGCAGGCGCGTCGGGTAGCTCTTCGGCGTTTGACGGCTCCGAAGGTTTCGGCTCCGTGACCTCAGCATCACCCATCTCCACGTCAGCTGTAGGCTCTGGTGTGGGCTCTTTTTCAGGCGTAAGCTCTTTATGCCTCGTATCAGATACCGGCTCTGTGGAAATATCCATTGCGGAAGGTTCTTCTAGTGGTGGGGATGGTGGCAATGGAGAAGGCCTGCTCGATGATACGTCCTTTAGAGCAGGCGACCTAATCTCCATTTTCACCGATGTTGACCGCATTCGCTCGCGCTGCAATTTGTCCTCTTGAGCTTGTTGCAGAAGCTTGCGCTTGAATGATAGTGGAGGCCTCATTTGACGCGGCTGACCACAAGGTAGTGAGGTAACGTTGTTATCTTGGGCCGTCTGCGTCGATGCGTCCACGTAAACGGGTTTCGGTCTGGGCGCAGCACGCCCGTTCGTCTTGGTCGAACTGCCCGACGTTTTGCGTGCAACACCATGGCTGTGTTCGCGATGACGGGCCGAGGGGGAAGGTTCGGGATGTCCAAGTCGTCTCTGTGCAGCTGCATTAGCATGAAATGAGAGAAGATACGAGGGTCTTACCGAAGACGAGACGCTCGGCGTATTGAGCGTTGAACCAGCGCTGTTTCGTTTCCGCTTGCCCTTGTGTTCATCGTGGTCAAGCTTCTGAAACAACAGTTCCTGATGCTGGATCTTCCTCTTTTCTCTTTCTGACAACTTGTCGCCATCGAGAGAGAAGTGGGTTGCTGGTGTAATGTCGCGACTGCTTGATTTGTGTGAGCCGGACGTCGAACGAGCATCCATTTGGTCTTCGTCGTTGGCGTCGCGGTTCATCGTCTCGCTACCAGCACGGCTGTTTGTCGCATGCCCTGTGCTCATGGGTGACACTTGTGACTTCTTCATCTTCTTGTTTCTGGGCTTTGGTTCGGCAATGGTATTACGGCGTGCACGCTCCAAGAGGCACTCGCCGCCTTGAGATGTATCGCAAGCACAGCCCCCGAAGTTAGCGAGGACACAAGACACCCACGGCTGTATCCTCCTGAAGCCCTCCTTTGCACCGTTGGTGACGACTCTGGCCAGCTGCTTTTGCACCTCGGAATCAATGTCCCAACCAACAGTGAGTTCCTCGCCGGGACTGATTTCGCGGGTGGCTAAAAAGCAAAAGTGATAATCGTTGCTGGAGTCGATCAGAATCTTCATGGACATGTTGGGACTGCAGCTTCTCCTGGCATATCGGAGGATGTTGCCTTCGCGCCGGGTGTCGATATATATAGGTAGATGAGGAGGGAAGAAGACGAAGGGTTCGGGGTGTCGTAGCAGGTCCCATCTGTTGCATGGATCAGAGTAGTAGTCAGCCTTTCGTCCAATGAGGCCTTTGAGCTCTCCAACGTAGCCACCATCTGGCACGGGTGTGTCGGCAATGATGAAGAGCCATTGAGGGTGTAGGCCATGCGCTAAGATAGCCGAGTCAATGTCTGTCTGTTTCACGATCTCTGGTGCAGTCGACGTTTCGAGTTCCTGTATCGTGACATCAATGCGTGAGAAGATGTCCTGTGGTTTCTTGCCTCCGCTTGCTTCGGCAAGGGCTTCAGGGTCCTTTAGCCACATGGCAATATCGTTTGCGACATCGATTCGTGTGTAGGAATTGGATTCAGCGGAAGGCGGTTCGGGGTGTCGGTAGAGGTGCATGAACTCGGACGAGTAGTCTTCGATGGGGCCTTCGGGGTTTGTAGGAGACTTGACGGGACTGTGGCCGTTGAGCATGACGGATCCACCTCGCTTCCGTGAGGTTGGGGCAAGAGCTGGTGCCTGGCTGATGACGCTTGTCGATCCAGATGGGCGATGGCTCGTTTTAGGGCGCTTGTTCGGCGGCAGCTGGTCTCGAGGGCTTCCGCTCTTACGGTCAGGAGCGTAGTGTAGGTCGCCGTTTGATTGCGTGGGCCATCCGTTGGGTTGTACTGAGCCAAGGGGGTCCTTGGGACGCTTCTTGGGGTTCTTTGCGGGTGCCTTAGGTCTGCCCTTGCGCTCGCCAATGCTGTGGGCTTCCCTTCGTAGACGCTGTTTTTCAGAAGCGCTCTTCGCGTCCATGGGCCGTGGGAGACAGTCTGCGCACTCGTGCACATCGGGAACGTGTTGGGCTGACTCGTAGTAGCACACAATGTGCTGCCACGTGTCGCACTTTTCGCACAAGACCGTGTTGCCATCGTCGTCCGAGTAGCCGCAGATGCACTTTATCGTCGACGACTCTTCCTCTTCGATAGGGCCATCCAGGGAAGGTGAAGCGTGGGCGAAGGTGGGTGGTGGAGGGTTAGCGTAGAGGGCGATGGGAGCCGGCTGATGGTCAGCATACGCCTGAACCGCCGAGACGTCAGTCATAATCTGGCTGGCAAGCTCGACAGTGTGTGTGTATGTTTGTGTAGTAGGTGCTCAGGCTCTGTGGTCTCGGGATCGCATGACGCCCAACGCGCGAACAGAGGGCAGGGCTACCGACGGCGAGTCCGCACAAATCCAGTGACCGCCGTCGACGAGTGCTCGTAATTGCTAGCGATTCGCAGGGCTCTCTTTAGCTAGTAGGCTAGCAACAGAGGCTGTCGTGTGTGGTTGCAGGGTGTGCGAGGGCGGAGAAGGGCGGCAGCAAAGGCTCTACGACGTCACTCAGCGGGTTTGGTCGATGGACTATCATGAAGATCAGGTGCTGGCGTGTGTGTGTGCGGTTGCGTGCAATGCGCCGTGGGTGAGGCACCGTGGTGAGGGATGGGAGGCTCCAGGCGGCTTCGGAGGGAGGACTTGGCTTCGGCTGGCGTGAACAAAGGAAGCAGAGCGCGCGCGATCAAAGACTTTGTGGTCGGCAAACTCAGCAGGCGACGTGTGTTGAGGAGCTCTGGGAAGGGTGGGCTCGGATGGCGGGCAGCGGTATGGGAGTCAGAATGGCAGTGGAGAATCGAGCGTGCGAATGTCCTGAGAATGAATGGCCCCAACTCTGGCGAGCGAGTTGGGCTTAGTGGGAGTGGCCTGTGCACGGGAACATGGACAGGAGTGAAAGTGCTAGATGCAATTAGTAACCGAGGGGTCACGGTAGTGGTAGGAGAGATGGGAAGCAACATGGGGCGCGCATCCTCGGCCTGCTGGCCTGAGACGGGCGCTGCATGTCTGTCGGCTGGGCAATGCTAGGGGGACACTTTCAGCACCAAGAAGAATAATGAAAGTTGGACTGCAGACTGTGACGCCCTTGGGGGGAGAGATGTGACGAGAAGAAACGGCAACACCGCAATCCTGGGGGGCTGGCTCAGGTGGGCGGCGAATGAGAGGCGGCCCAGGACGAGAGGTGCATTCGCGCCAATACGGCTACGGATAGCGGTGGTGAGATTGCGACCTGGGCAGTCTGGTTGCAGATCAAGTTCGTCCACGGCCCGGGCGCTGGGCTGGGCGTTGGTTGCAGTGCGCAGTGCAGTCGTAGTGATGCTATGCTGGCCGTCACCCGTCATGCATCCGACCGTCCTCATGACGGATCGTCGCTGATGTGGACGTTGATGTGGACGTCGCAGGCGCGAGGCGAATAAACAACGATAAGACCTGCAGCTGTCCCGCCCAGTACGATGCTGAAACATTGCTTCGCCCCCCAAACGTCATCACCAACGGGCTTCGGCTTGGATCCCACTTGGGCCTAACCCATCCATGCACTTTTTGGTCAAAACCACCCACTGGACCCCGACCGCGTTCTGATCCAGAGCCTACATCCCAGTTGCAGTGTCTTTTCTGCACCTCGGTCGTGCTGCACACCGGCTCCGCACCGAGCATCCCCCTAGTAGGCCCAGAACTTCAGCCACTCGACACCGGCCCTCCGTACTTGGAGAAGTCAAAAGTCAAAGAGACGCGCCCATCTGCGACTGGCGAGCACGCCAACAGTCGTGTCCGTCACAGCAACCTTGATCACCAAAGCCACGCACGGCACACTGAGACGCTACCCTGCCAACGCGCAATCAATCTGCCGGCACTATGCTCTAACACTTCCCGTAACGCCCAACTGCGCTATAGTTATAGGTCGCCGCAACCCGTGTCTTTTGCACTTCCAGGACGGCTCCATCCCAACTCGTCTCGCGCAAGCCACGTACCACGCTCTCACGCCCGCTCCCAACATGTAGCGCTAGATTTCACCACCATCCGTCGCGTGCAGCTCTAAACATGCTCCTGCTTGCATGACGCCTGTCTTGAGCTCAACCCATCGACGCCTCATTCCTACAAGCAGGAACACGGCGCATGAAGCCCACTATGATGATAGCATCAGACTTCCATGACTTTCAACCCATCGTCCGGTCTCTGTGGCGCCCAGCCGTTGCGGCGCAGCTTCCAAAGCGAGAAAAATCAATTATAAAACACCAAACCACACACAAACACTAGGGCTTCGTACTGTTATTCGCTTCTAGATACACGCACAACACCTCATGAAACCGCCGACGCCAAACTACATACGGATATAAATAATTACATATCACTTTCCTCAATCCCACGTTGCAAATTTTACACTTCCTTCATCAATCGTAGGAGAGGAGAGGCAACAGAGCAGCAAAACAACTTCTCTGCTGCACGACTAACTTTCTTCTTCTTCTGTCACATGACTCTACGACGACTTGCCGTAGGCCGCGTCAACCTCCTTCTGGTAGTGCTCCAAGATGCCCTTGCGGTTAAGCTTCTGTGCAGCCGTGGTGAGACCCTGTGCCATGGTTAGTATATAGTTCTCGTCTGATCTGCTGACTGGTGAAAACTTACGTTCTGTGGCGTCCATTCCTCGTCTGCCAACACAACACCTTCAATCATCTCAAATGATGCCAGTCCACCCTTCTGACCCGCCTGTTGCAGCTGCTTCAGAACCGCTGAGTTGATCTTCTTGTCGTGAACAAGCTCTTCCAAGTGATCGCCACTGACACCCTCTGCCGCAGCAATCTTCTTGAGTTGTGGCTCGGTAGGGACGATGATAGCGATGGGCTTCTGGCGGTCCTGCGCGGCATAAACGCAGATGTTAGCTACGATAGGCGCAGAACGGTAGATCGATTCGAGCTTCTCGAGAGCAATATATTCGCCAGCAAGCGTCTTGACGAGGTTCTTCTTGCGGTCGATGATGCGGATCTCGCCGTTGGCGTTGAACTCTCCGACGTCGCCAGTCTTGAACCAGCCGTCTTCCGTAAAGCTCTCCTTGGTCTCCTCGGGCATGTCCAGGTAGCCGTCCACAACACCTCCACCGCGGATCCAGATCTCACCCTGTGGTGGGTTGTTGGTGGAGAAGTAGCCGGCATCGGCAAAGTCGACAAGCTTCATCTCGACAGAGCCGGGCATCTCACCCAAAGCGTGTTCATTCCAGGCCAAGGGGTCCATGAGCGCACCCATGGCACACGTCTCAGTCAAACCGTAACCGCTGATCATGGGTGTAATGGCAATGGAGATGAAGCGCTGCGTCTCCTTTGCAATGGGTCCACCACCGTTCATGCAGATACGGAGCCTGCCACCAGTGGCCTCCTTGACCTTGTTGAAGACAATTGCGTCGAGAAGACCGCTGCCTGGAAGACCTGTGCCCAAGAGGAAGCCCTTGGCCGCATATGCGCCCCAGAACATGTTGCTCTTGAGGGCGCCTCCACCCTCGACCTTGTTGATGATGCCCTTCTTGATCGTCTCCCACACTTGCGGGACACCGACCATGACGGTAGGCTTCAGCTCACGGATGTCACCGGCGCAATTTCGCACAGATGCATCAGAGAGAGTTCTGATGGTTCCGTAGCCCATGGTGCCACCCCAGTAGAGTACGGCATTTTCGAAGACGAATTCGAGGATATGTGCGGCGGGGAGGTAGGTGATGAGGACGTCTCCGGGACCGAGGTACTTGCCTACTATGACATCGACACCAGCGACTGGGATGTTGTTAGCATGACTTTTGAGAGAAAATGTTGGGATACGTACTAGCAGAGACGACGTTGCGATGTTTGATCATGACACCCTTGGGTGTGCCAGTGGATCCGGATGTGTACATGATGCAGGCCAGATCGTCGGCCTTGGGAGGGACGGGCTCGGATGGCTCCGACTCGCCCATCTGGACCAACTCATCGAAGCTGATGACCTTGAGGTGGGGGTGTGCCTGGGTGAGGGTATCAATGTCCTTTTGCTTGGGGTCGTTCTTGGTGCAGTAAACGACGACCTGCACATCCTTGGCCTCCTTCATGGGGTTCACAAGCCTGGGTAGGAGCTCTGGGTCTGTGAACATGACCTTTGCGTTGGTCTGAAGCATCGAGTGCTTGAGACCCTCTTCGCCGAGGGTGTCATACGCCGTGACAATGGCCATGGATTGTGAGATGGCACCTATAGTAAATCAGTCTCGAGTCCCACATCTATCATATGTAATTCCTTACCGTGAGCGGATGCCAGCCATTGCATGCTCGTGGCAGCGAACAGATGCAGCCTGTCTGAGGGCGCAAAGCCGAGTGATCTGAGACCCGAGCCTGCAGCAAGAGCCATCTTCTCAAACTCGACGAAGCTCTTGTACTTGTACGGGCTAAGCTCAAAGTACTGCCACTTCTTGTCGACCTCCTGCTCTTTGCCATCTACCATCTTCTTGACCTTCTTCGTCTCCTCGTGTATGTTGACAATGCGACGCGCACCCACGGCCTTTGCGTTGCCATACTTGGCGGCCGAATGTCGCAGGACATCGTATAGCGTCTCAACGTTATCGTGGGGCTTCGTGACAAGTCCATCTTTGGCCGCGAGATTGCGGCGCGGTATCGTCTCACCCTCGACCTTTTCTGCGTTGGGGACTTCGCATGTGTATGGCCCCGACCTGTAGGTCTTCGCCTGGGGCATCAGCTTCTTGAGGTCTTGCACCATGTTGGCGGCTCGGGGGTAGGAGCTGTCTTGTGTGGCGGTGAAATTGCGGGTATCTAGATAGAGGGAAAGGGGTATCGCAAAGAGAGCAAGTGCAAGACACAGGTAAAATAGTATCGACGCCAGCGGAGAATGGCGGATGGGATGAGGTTGGGGTGCTGGGGGAGCTGCGGCTTGTTATGCTCACCGTCGCTAAATCCAACGTGCCTGGTGCTGGGCGGCCGAGCTTCTTGGGGCAATGACCTCACAGCCACCAGCAAGCTCTGGGCTTCTCCTGCATCGAGCGCGACTGGGGCTAGCCGCACCCCCTCCACTTCTTTTTTGTCGAACAAGATGCGATTTGGAAGATCGACAACGCATCACTCACGGCAAGGTTAGCCAGGTCGTGTCAGCCTGTCAGCCTCCTGTATCGTCCATATTATCTTGTTTTGCTGGGATTCTGTACTGTCGCGGATTGATGAGCCCGTCATCGTGTTGACGCGCTTCCGAGGCTTCCTGTAGCGCGCGCGGCAACCAAGCACACGATCCGCTCAAAGGCAGATATATCGAACGGGCCAGCCAGCGCCACGTCCATCTGACCCTTCGCCATGATGGTCAGTCTCACAGAGATACTAGGTTCAGAGCCTGTCTTGGATCCTGAAGAAGGTGTGTAAGAGTACCTCGACAAGATGCACCGAATCACAACCTTATACTGGTCCTCGGCTCAATGCATTCCTTTGTCCTCGCCATTCGCTCGCCACGGTGCAACTCCTCCTCAGGCAAGACAAAGGTCATATCGGTAGATTTACTCATCAAATCATGTAGAGGCTTTCATCATCTTCTCGCAAGCCATACCCTCTCAGTCGCTCGGCTTCATCGATTCCCAGGCTGCAACATTGGAAGTCAGCGTGGCGGGTCATGATCTAGTAATCCATCAATCGAGGGGGCTTCTGACTTCGGATCGCAAGGCAGGAACCACAGGCGCAGGTATGTAAACTTTGCCCCAGAATGAACGGGGTCATGTGTTACCCCAGACTTTCTCGTTGTTTGTTGTTCTTGGCTTTCATTCTCAGCTATGCCTTGGCCTTTCTTGGAATCACACACAGCCACATTGGGGTGATGTTGAGCCTTAGCATAGACAAATGTAGTATCGTGCAACAAGCATATGAGAAACACCTAGACAGGGACATCCGCAGCTAGCTCAGCAAACCCATTCATACACCTGGGTGACATAAAATACTTGACACTCTAGTAGATAACATTGTAGGCCCCAGATACACCTATTAGGAATGGAATAGAGTTGTCAAGTATTTTATGTCACCCAGGCGCATACAGCCATTACGCCCTCATACCCCACTCTCTACCAAACACCTCCACTAACCACACCCCCAAAAAAACAGTAGTATGGAAAGTAACCCCCCTCTTCTCCACCTGGATCTCCTCGCCCCAAAACTTCCTCTTCACCTCCTCCCTCCTCGCCCCCCAATCCACCATCCTCGAGCTCGGCGCCGGCGTCTCCGGCATCGTCGCCCTCTCCCTCGCCCCAAAAGTCCACCGCTACACAGCCACAGACCAAGCCTACGTGCTCAAGCTACTCCGTCAGAACATTGTCGAAAACTTGGATACCGTGTTTCCTTCCCCGCAACGTAAGGGCAAGGGGAACGGTAAGGCGGGTAAAAAGTCCAATGGGAAGACTAGTGCAGAAGACCGTATCCTTGTTCAAGAATTGGATTGGGAAACAGATGCCGTATCTAATCTCTCACCCGTCGACTTAGTCATAGCATGCGATTGCATATACAACGAGGCGCTCATCGAACCGCTGAATAGCACGTGTGCTGCCTTGTGTAAACTACGCGAGAACAACAACAACAACAACAACAACAAGGACGAAGAAGAGGGTGGTGGTGGTGATCAGAAACCTACACTCTGTCTTATAGCGCAGCAGCTACGTAGTCCAGATGTTTTTGAAGCGTGGCTGAGGAGTTTTCATGCAAAGTTTTGGGTTTGGAGGGTTCCGGATGGGTTGCTGAGTGAGGGGTTGAGGGAGGGGAGTGGGTTTGTGGTTCATGTTGGGGTTGTGAGGTGAGGGGTTAGGGAGGGTGATTAACAAGTCATGTATTTGGGAAGGAGATAGGTAAAAGACTATCTATCTATCCAGTGAGGGTATCTCACTCAAAACCGCCCAATGATAAATACGAATCGTGGTTCGAGAATATACGCTACGAAGAACAACCGCTTTTCAAACGAAACGAAAAGACATTAAAGGAAAACTCCCCCTACGCAGCTTTACCAGGCGTAATCTCCGAACTAGCCCTCCCCTCCACATCCTCAGCCACCTTCCTAATCCTCGCCCACTCCTCCCTATCCTTTGGCTCATCAACCTCATTCGCCGTCAACTCGGGCGTCTCCTCATCCTCAATCTCCTCGGGCAGAACAAGATTCAGCACAATGTTGACGAAAGCGACAACCGCGAATCCAGTTTCCATGATAAGAACGATGGCGTTGTAGAATCCCAGGAGCGCCGCGTTGGGCCCATCGTAAGTGAAGACGTGAGCGAACCAGTCAGGAACCATAGTAGCGCCGAACCCAAGCGTAAAGCCAGCGGTGAGGATAAAGCGGTTCCTTCGGGTAAATGGCATAGTGCTGATAATACGGATACCACTGACAGTAACAGCGCTGAAGAGGAAAGTCGTCATACCGCCTAGCACCGCAGAAGGAATAGCCACAAGAGCAGCAGCGAACTTGGCAAAGATACCCATGATAATCAACCAGAAACAGCATGCATAACCTGCTTTACGATTCGCACACCGCGTGAGGGCAATGACGCCGTTGTTCTGTGCGAAAGTCGACATGGGCGTGATTGTGCAGAGGGCAGCAATCATGCCGTTGAGACCGTCTGCGAGGACACCGCCTTGGATGCGGGAATCGAACATTTCGCCGTCGACTTCGAGACGCGAGACATCGCATGTAGCGGTGATGTCGCCGATGGCTTCCATGGCGCAGACCATGTAGACGGCTAGGAGGGGTAGGACAATGGGCCCGTAGACAGTGAGCTTGAATGTGTTGACCCAGATGAAGGATGCTGCCGGTGCAGCGTCAATGGTGGATTTGTCAAAGTAGCCTGTGGCGCCGGCGATGATGCATCCGACTAAGAGACCAATGACGACAGCAGTGGACTTCATGATTGGAGCGCCGAAGCGCTCACAGATGATGATTGTGATGAAGACGCTGAAACCGAGACCGATGAACTCTGCGCTACCCCAAGGAAGAGCATGGGGTGCGTTGATGTTGGGGCAGAGACGAAAGAGACCAGATTCGGGACGAGACTGACAGTCTCCAGAACCACCAGCCCAGTTTTGGAATCCAGTAGTTACAAGGTTGACACCGATGAGCAAAACCGTTGGTCCAGTGACTAGGGGAGGGAAGATCTTCTTCAGGATACGCGGACTAGTGAAGGACATGCCAATTTCGAGCAAGGCACATACAGCACATGTACCCAGAATAGCACCGTAGCCGTCTGGGCAAGGAAGTTTTGTGCCATCAGCAGCAGTTGGACAGAAGCCAGTTGCATACATTTGGCTCAGCGCCCCAGTCGCCACCGGAATAGTAGCAAAAGAAGTGCCAACCACGGAGATCAGGCCGGTACCGATATAGTACGGAGTCTTCCAGATGTGAAATCGCGTGATTTGAATAGAGGACAAGATACCGCATACTACGAGCGAAGTCGAGACGAGGTAGCGCTGTTGGTCTGAACTCAAGTTGGCGGCATTGGCGAGGATGATGGGAGGTGTAATGACACCTGCTAACATGGCGAGGGCATGCTGAAATCCAAGTAGAAGGGCCAGTAGGACGGGCATGCGGTCATTTAGACCGAAGAAAGGAGCCGCTCTACGTTCCTTCTTCATAAATGGAAGATTTGGTCGGAAAAGAAAGGCATAGTCGTATGTGCCGACCAGTCCATCTCTGTTGTTGTTAGACTGAAATCGTCAGGTTGGGAATATGCCATACTTTGTAGTGAAGGCCTTTACGGCACGTCGTGCCTTTTCTCCAAAGCTACGCTTTGGCGTATGGTCTGGTCCGATCATATCTGCCATGTTCGCTCCAGACTCCTTGCAGGTTCCCAGCGGAGAAGAATCTGACTGTTTCAAGCACCCTCTTCTATTATGGATACTGGTAAATAACGTTGGACAACGATTCGCTCGATATAAAAAATCCCGATAAGATTGGCGAAGGCTGGAGATATCGAAATGCGCGACCGGTTGCTGGGCTGAAACAAGCTGGTCGGCTCCGGGTGTGTCGCATGCAATGCTACTTGCCACTGACAGAAACGCTCTTGATCGTGATTGCGATAGAAAGTTCGATATCTGAAAAGAAGGACGTGGGGATGGCCCACTTGATCTAGATAGGAGGTTTGGCCGGCGTGTTTCGCTGTGGAGTGACGGCTCGAACCGAAAGAGCTACGTCCTCATTCTATATAGAAGATATGGAGAATAACTTCTATCATTCACGATACACAATTCTTCAGGGACAAGGTCTTAGCTCAGCTCCCAAGACCACCCACGGGCCGCCAGAGATTGGAGCTGGCCGACGATAGTCGTGTGCCGCCGGGAGTAATTACTCTTCTCCACGGCAGAATCGTCGCTAAGGTGCGCATTTCGCAGTGCCAGGAGGGCGAAACCCGCGTATGTGCTAAAACGATCGTCTGAACTGATAGCATGCAAGAAGGTGATTGGTCGGTGGCGGCCTAAACGCCCTGCGCGGTCGGTCCTCTCCGACGATAGAGGACGGGAATTATTGCAGGAGATGCATCCCACCTCATGGTGGATGGAAGTTGCATCTGGATCTGATGGTGAAGGTGTGCTGAACATGCTGTTCGCCGGACACCGAGAAGGCGGTACTTTGCGCAACAATTCAGGGACGAAAGCCGCGCCGCGGTGCGTGAACAGCCGGTCCGGTTATCGGAGCCTTGTGGTCAAGTGTGGATTGTTAGTCTCTGTTGCACGTGTACTTTTGAGCACATGCAGAAAATGTAGTGGAGAAACTTGGTCCCTTTTCCATACCAATATATTTCGAAGATTATGCTGACGACGTTCACAGAACAGATAATTCTGATCAGGGATACTTCTAGCTACAGGAGGATCCATGGGCCAGCATACATTCTACCTACTGAGCTGTTAGCGCGCCTTATCACCACCATGAGCTCATTCAACGTCATGAAAGAGCTTGGTTGTTCTTTAGATGTCATACTCGTGCTTGTAGGCATACATGCAGTCTCAGTTGCGGACAGTCTGCATGTGGTCTGGTCCTAACTGTGTCACGTGATTGCAGCGACATCAGCCATCATCCTGTCTACCTGTCGAGGTATGCTACCCTTGCTGGGAAAACTAGGTTGTTGGCTGCTCGGAGGATGGCGAGTAGATGCCAGCTCTATGACTGTTTCAACAGCTTGAAGCTTGCAGCTTGCAGGCCAACGCCAACAAACGTCCCGAGTTTGCCACTCAGCCCTACCCGCAATCTGACCCTGTAACGCTCATAGTCCAGTTCCTCGAGTGATGGGCTCGATGCGCGGTGCTCAAGTATGACGGCGCAGGCGCAGCGATCGATGATTAGGTGGTGTGAGACAGTGACCTGGAAGCCGAGGTAGATAAGGATTCCCTCATTCGTACCGTGGTGCATCCATCTCAACCTTATGGTAGTAGAAACGCATCAGATTGATATGCCCGAGGATAAGGTAGCGGGTGTTGGGAAGCGCCACGCCCAAAAGAGAGAAGCTTGCGAAGCGCACCCGAATTTCAAAGGCCAGCAGTGCCAGATGCCGACTATGTGGCACCAAGCAGAAGACACTTCAACGTTGCCGTGTCTGTAGCTTGGGCGAATCTTCCCATTACCCATGTACATTTGAGAGTCATTGGCACGGCCCACTGTGTCTCTGCTAGGGAGCATTTTGCCACCGCATCGAAACCTGGTGTTCATGGCCAAGTTCCCAACCCGCAGCCTTCAAGCTGTAATACAGGGTCGACATACGTAAGGTTGCAGGATACCCGCGATAGCGCATGTCAACAACTTTCTCAACGGGACTCCGGGAATCAGGCATACGCATGTTTGCGACTTGGGCCGGCTCCTACCCAGTCAATGCGGCGTGTGGTCGAGTGGGGTATGGCGGCCGAAGAGGACAGCTAGCAAGCGATGGATGACGAGACTCTGATTTTACCACGGTGTGCGCTTTCTACGCCCACCCAGCACCCACTGGGAGCAATGTTTTTTGCACCAGACCGCTCTTTCACTGGTGGCATGGCTGGAGTGGAAACAGTAGCGTGTGAGCGGCCGTGGTGATTTCGCCGAGTGTAGTGCGAGGGCCTGCGATTGCTCAGAATCTGGGGAAAAGAGATACTCGCACCGCCACCCGCACCGTTCTGATGGCGAGATCAACACGCTTTCAGGCCTTAGCTCCGAAATTTTCTCGCACCGGGACCCTGAGAGGCGTCGTGTACTTTGGCGCTAAACCGCATATGACAAAGGTTATGGCGATTGCTGCTTCTCGAGCGACCTTCAGGGCTCCATGCAAGGTCCCAAGCTTCGCTTATGGCCCGCATAGTGTTGAGAAAGCCAGCATTGTTGCCGCCTTATTAATTGTGCTGCCGCCCGTCTTTGCTGCCCTCTCCATCCTCTACTGCTCCTTCCACTTACCTTCTACCTCGTCGTTCACTCGGACGTGGTGAAGCTTTCCATCGCTGTCGGAGCTTTGTTACTCACCAACCGGAAGCTGACCGGAGCTCAATATTTTTTTGAGCCACTAGTCGCTTCCACCACCCCCCTCGAATCTGTCATTTACCCTTTATTTCTCCGGCTTCTCTATCTAAACCATCAACATGCCTTCCCACCAACCTACCGCCGGCATGATGGCTGTGGATCCCGAATACATCAAGCAGCCGTCTCCTATGGCCAGCACCTCTGAGCCAAACCGCAACCCAAAGTACGACCCTAAGAAGCCGCACATTACCGACACACCCATCACAAAGGCAAACTGGTACAAGCACGTCAACTGGCTAAACGTAAGTTCAGACCCGTGGTTGCAATTGAATACGGCGGCTAACAACTCGCAAAGGTCACCTTCATCATTGGCATCCCTCTCGCCGGCTGCGTCGCGGCCTGTTTCACCCCGTTGCGATGGCAGACAGCCCTCTGGGCCGTGGTATATTACTTCTGGACCGGTCTCGGTATCACAGCTGGTTACCATCGTCTCTGGGCGCACAAATCGTACAACGCCTCGCTGCCACTGAGCGTCTTCCTCGCTCTTGTCGGCGGTGGCGCTGTTGAGGGCTCTATCCGCTGGTGGAGTCGCGACCACCGTGCCCACCACCGCTACACCGACACCAACAAGGACCCCTACAGCGTTCGCAAGGGTCTTCTCTACAGCCATCTTGGCTGGATGGTCATGAAGCAGAACCCCAAGCGCATCGGCCGCACCGACATCACCGACCTGAACGAAGACCCCGTCGTCGTCTGGCAACACAAGCACTACATCAAGGTCGTCATCTTCATGGGTCTCATCTTCCCCTCTGCTGTCGCTGGACTTTTGTGGAACGACTGGAAGGGTGGCTTCATCTACGCCGGTATCCTTCGCATCTTCTTCGTCCAGCAGGCCACCTTCTGCGTCAACTCGCTCGCCCACTGGCTCGGTGACCAGCCCTTCGACGACCGCAACAGCCCCAGGGACCATGTCATCACTGCGCTCGTCACTCTCGGTGAGGGCTACCACAACTTCCACCACGAGTTCCCCTCAGACTACCGCAACGCTATCGAGTGGCACCAGTACGACCCCACCAAGTGGTCCATCTGGCTGTGGTCTAAGCTCGGTCTCGCCTCCAACCTCAAGCAGTTCCGTTCCAACGAGATCGAAAAGGGCCGTGTTCAGCAGCTCCAGAAGAAGATTGATCAGAAGCGCGCCAAGCTCGACTGGGGTGTACCTCTTGAGCAGCTTCCTGTCATTGAGTGGGACGAATACGTTGAGCAGGCCAAGAACGGCCGTGGCTTGATCGCTGTTGCCGGTGTTGTTCATGACGTTACCGACTTCATCAACGAGCACCCTGGTGGCAAGACCCTGATCAAGAGCGGCATTGGCAAGGATGCTACTGCCATGTTCAACGGTGGTGTCTACTTCCACTCCAACGCTGCCCACAACCTGCTCTCCACCATGAGGGTCGGTGTCATCCGTGGTGGATGCGAGGTCGAGATCTGGAAGCGCGCTCAAAAGGAGAACAAGGAAGTCAACATCGTCAAAGATGAGCAAGGAAACCCAATTATCCGAGCCGGCAACCAGGTTACCAAGGTTGCGCAACCAATGCTCAGCGCCAGCGCGGCATAGATATCCATACGTTTTGATTTAGCGAGGCGGGCGTTTGGGATGCCATTCCACCTTGAGTAGGCATAATAATTTTTTTCTTTCATTGCGTTCGCTGGCGAGCATCAAGGGAATGATGCTCTAGCACCATTAGACAGTGTATGTTCGTAGCCTTTGTGAAGCATCATGCTTTGCGAAGTGAGCTTTATGGCTTAGGCCGACAATGATATCCATGATCTCAATAATGTGACCTCTGCGTGTGATCTGTTCTTGATGATTTCAAACTGAAATTTCATAGTGGTGGGGTTGTGCTTGCTTCTTTCCTAACGCCGTGGTTATTCCAGGGCACCTGCCTTTGAAGTTTCTAGGTCTGTGCTCAACGTCAACATTCCAGATGTCTTTCGTTTCTATTACCTCTAAGCTTCAAACCATCTTCTCTCACTTTGAATGAACCCCATTAGCACCAAGCCATTGCTGCAATGGCGCAACAAGACACTGCAGGTAGTCCGTCTGCAAAGCGCCGCAAGCTAAATGCAAATGCACCAGAAAAGGAAATAGCGACTACCAAGATCCAAACAAGCCTCACCAAGCGTCTCGATAGGCCGATTAGCCCACCACTAATCCAACGTCGAAGTCCTGAACCTTCACCTTCGTTTGTGCCCACTTGGAATTTCGATGACGTACCGAAACAAATATTAGTCTCGCGTCCAGCACAAACGCCTACAGGTCTGGAACAACTTGCGAAAGAGAAAGACGAAGATAAGGGGACAAGGTTCATTCCGTCACCAATACAGCTCACGAGGATTGAGAAGTTATCTGATCACCAGAATGTTGATACAGTGGGTTTGGCTGACCTGTTGGGCGATCCCCTGATCAAGGAGTGCTGGAACTTCAACTTTTTGTTCGACCTGGACTTTGTCATGTAAGTTTCTAAAGTCTGTGCCGAAACCTACAAGATCGTGATGAATCTAAATGAAGCGATTAACAAGCCTACAGGCAGCACTTGGACAGAGATGTACGGGACATGGTGAAGGTCAAGATTGTACATGGCTTCTGGAAGAGGGATGATGCAAACCGAATATCGTTGCTGGTAAGTAAGTCACTGGCATCTAGTATTTTATGTCTGCGATGCTAAGATGTTCTAGGAAACAGCAGAGCGGTATCCCAACATCGAGCTGCTGAGTGCTTACATACCTGATCCCTTCGGTACTCATCATTCTAAGATGCTCATCCTATTCCGGCACGATGATACAGCACAGGTTGTCATCCACACAGCCAACATGATCCACCGCGACTGGGCGAACATGACACAAGCCGTATGGGCATCCCCTCAACTCCCAATGCTGTCTCAGGCATCGCAGTCTCTATCGGATTCTGACAAGACTTATCCAATTGGAAGCGGCCAGCGTTTCAAGTCTGACTTACTCCGATATATCGGTGCGTACGAAAAACGACTGAAGGGTTTGGCTGCACAACTCGGAGACTACGACTTTTCGAGCATCAGGGCGGCTTTCATAGGAAGCGCGCCATCACGACAGAAGCCAGAAAGAGCCGTTTCATCGAATAATTCCTTTGGATGGCTGGGACTGAAGGAAATACTCTCGACCGTTCCCATCTCCAAAGCAAGAGCATCCTCGCCTCCTCACATCGTTGCACAGGTTTCCTCTATCGCAACACTAGGCGCAGCACCCACATGGTTATCCAATTTCCAATCTGTGCTTTCCAGCCACTCCAAAGCTACAGTTTCAGTCCCAGAGAATGCCACGGTGTCCTCCACGAAAGCCTCCACCTTCACAAAACGCGATACCAGCGTTACAAAAGCGCCGTCTCCCAAATTCAGCATCATCTTCCCAACTCCAGAAGAAATACGAAATTCTCTCAACGGATATGGCTCAGGCGGTTCGATACACTGGAAACTGCAGTCAGCTCAACAGCAGAAACAGCTAGAGTATATGCACCCAATGCTCTGTCACTGGACGTCTACGCCTTCAGCTTCAGCTTCATCCTTAACAAACGTTTCCAAGCAAGAGGCTCACCGCGGCCCAGCTGCACCCCACATCAAGACTTACATACGCTTCAGCGATGAAGAGCAAAAGGCAATCGACTGGGCAATGTTGACGAGCGCAAACTTCAGCAAGCAAGCATGGGGTGATACAGTCAACAAGAAGGAAGAGATTTGGATTCAGTCGTGGGAAACAGGTGTAGTGGTGTGGCCTGCTTTGTTTGCTGAGACGGCGAAGGGGGTGAATGAGGTGAGTATGGTACCGGTGTTTGGGAAGGATATGCCCAAGGTTGAAGATGCACGTGTGAATACAAAGGGAAAAGAGGTAGGAGAAACGAGGATAAAGACGACTGTTGGTCTTCGTATGCCGTACGATTTACCACTCAAGCCCTACACTGCGGATGAGAAGCCTTGGTGTGCGACCATGGCGTATACAGAGCCGGATCGAAACGGTCACTTTTGGCCTGGGTATGGACGTTGAAGAGTCATGGGCAAACTAGGCTGTCATTGAGTCAAGCATAGGGGGATAATGTCTCACAGACGAATACAGCAGTGCAGTTGAGATCATACATGTTAGTATAACATATAAAGTCACCGAGAACACCTCGACCGCAAGAATATAATGATAATATTGCTTTCCATTCATGATCATTTCAACCAAGTGTTATCCTGGCTGTGGCCGAGACTTCCACATATATCCCTATCATATGCCTATGACCTCCTCCAGTAGATTGACTATCTCAGACGTCGTACTTGGCCAAGATATCCTCGCCAACCTTGACGTACTTGTCCTCGGCGTCCTTCTGGCTCACACCAGCATCGACAAACTCCTTCCACTTGTTGTACTTGGCCTTGCCCTGTAGTCATGTGTCAGCTGCCGTTTCTTCTTGTACTCTACCCAGTACACGTGGCTGATGTGATGCCATGGCCCTTAAATGGACTCTTGTAGGATTTTTCGGGAATTCGGGAGGTAGGAAGGAGGAGAGGAGGGAAGACATACAGCCATATCGAACATTCCAGGCTTAGACGCCGCGCTGAAGTCCTTGCCCTCTGCGATCTTGGCGTATCCGTAGAGCTATCACCGGGTTTCATATCAGCCAACTATTCCGTTTCCAGATAATTCCAAGCATCCACCCTTCGAGTCCACCTCTTCTTATTGCCCTCTCATCAGACTTCCAACTCGACCTGGAGCGAAGTGACGAAGAGCAGGAAGGCAGGGATCAGGAAGAAGAAGAAGAAGAAGAAGAAGAAGAACAAGGCACATACCTGCAACTGCTCATCATTACTAGGACCGCTCTTTCCCTCCTTCTTCAGCCTGGTGCCCATGTCGCTGACCTTCTTGTAGACTTCTTGGAACTTTGCGCCTGTCATGGTGTCGGTCGTGCTTTGTCTTGTAGAAAGGCTGGTACCATGTCAGTTCCCACTTTCTAAAATGAAAAAGAGGAGGGATACTACATACGTTTATGTGTGTATTTGTTGAAGCTGTAGAGAGTTGGAAAGGTTGGTAGGTTGCCTGGGCTAGTTGGAAGCGCGGGGTTCGAGAACAGCTGGACAGGGAAGGTGGGGCACACGCACGTCTTCTCCGATGCATTCCCGCGACTTGTGCTGCTGTATGACGTACGAGTAGCGATGGTAGCCGCGGGATGCTGGCTTGATCATGGGATCATAGATGTGCGTTTGTATATGGTATTTGGGGTGATTTGCATACATGGCTCGAATACGAGGATATGGACATGGGTGAGGTGGATGATGGAGAGATCATAAATTTTGCCATCTATGCCAGCTAACGCCGCTGCAGCAATCCCCGCTGTCATGCCTATGCATCTATCCACTTGCAGTGGTTGTTTCTTCTTCGTGTCTGGGGTATCTTTCTCCCATTCGTGGGGAAGTGCTGTGATGGTGTGTGCAAACTACAGCGCCCCAACTACGAATGCTCGTGAAATAAGGAAATGAAATAACAACGCTGCAAAGTTGTCGAAAATGCTTCAATATGCTTCAGTGGCCGTTGACACCATTGACGCCATTAACACCGTTAGTCTTGGGCGAAGATTCGAGCTTCTTCCTATAGAGTTCGCCGCCGCATGTCCTGAGGCGCTCTGCAGCCTGTTCGGGTGTGATGTCGCGCTGAGGTTCGGCCATCATCTCATAGCCGACTTGGAACTTGCGGACTGTGGCGCTTCGCAGAAGTGGTGGGTAGAAATGGATATGGAAGTGGCTCGACTCGATCTCATCGGCTGTACCCGCCAGAGGAGCTTGGTGAAGTCCCATACCTAGAATCGTTAGCTACCCCTATCACAAGGTTCGAATATCGCTGACTTACTATACGGAAACTGTGTTTCGAAGAGGTTATCGTATCTCCTCGTAATCTCAGCTATACACTCTGCTAATTGTGCACGCTCCTCCTTGGTGAAGTCGACCAACGACCGCTTGTGTTGCCTGGGGACGATCATAATCTCAAAGGGCCAGAGTGCCCAGTACGGAACACCAGCCCAGAAGCTCTCGTTCTCAAAGACTGTGCGTGCCTTCTCCTTGGACTCCAGTTCGGCGTAGTCAACGAGCATGTGACAACCCCCTTGCTCTCTGCGATATTTGCTCAATTGTACAAGCTCAAGCGCAGGTTCTTCTGGGAGCGATGTAGTCGTCCAAACTTGGCCATGGGGATGCGGATTTGAGCAACCCATTGCAGAGCCCTTGTTCTCAAAGATTTGCATGTAGCGATACTGTGCGTTTGGTGCACTAACGGCGCCTTGTGATAGAGGAGGAATAGTCATAGCAGATGCCAGTTTAGCCAAGGGCGACGTGGGATCCAGATGTGCGACATATAGGTTGGTCCAGGTCTCTATTATCGGGAGGATTTGGCCTGGGGTCATGTCGGCCAGAGTGAGGTTGTGAGAGGGTGAGAAACAGATGACATAGCACTTTCCAGTGACGGCTTCTGCGCGAAGAAGTCGAGACGCGAGAGATCCATCCTTGGTGTCTGGGTGGTACTCCTGCTGGTCCTCCATGACGGCACTGTAGTCATTGACGAAGACATAAGTGTGCTCAAACTTGGGGTTGTGCTCGCCATTGGCCCGCGTGTTTGAGGGACATAGATAGCACTATCATGAATGAGTGTTGTCACTATGCAAGTCATGAATCAGATAAGTCATACCTCTGGGTCATAGTCGGGCAGGGTAGTCCTGGACGGGGACTCTTGCATGCCTCTGTAGAATGTCAGTATGAAGTTCACGAAGATTTAGGTCGCAATGCTTACTGCCATGGCCGCTTTGTGCGATGCGGAGATACTAATATCCAACTACCTCGCAGCAGGTTGAAGCGCCTGTGGGAGATGTCGTTCAGGACTGGGTCCGTCATGATGGTCTAATTGTTCCGGGGTAGAAAATTAAGCGTTGGTGGGGGGTGGACTACATATACGATGCAAACGGTGGTTGCTGAAGGAATATATACGAACAGCAACTGGCCGTGTGAGACGGGGTATGGCCGTGACTGACTAGTAGTGAAGAGTGACGCCAGGCGTGACTCGGGAAGGTCTGCGCGCTAACGGGGTCAAGCTTTCCCTGTCGGCGGGATGCTAACCGAGTTGGGTAGCGCACCCTCAAGGTGTAATCCGAGAGCTTGCGCGTAACCGTTGAGGACAGCAGAGCCTCTACTCAACCCACGAATACCTGCCGATTGGAGAACTAGCCCGCGACCCGTGAACGCAGGGTTTTCACCAGACATGGCGGCTATGATGCCAAGTGCCGCAACGGCTAGCAACCCCTACGATAGCGATGCGGTGGAGCGTGATCTAATTGACCCGGACGATGGTGCGTTGCATGCAGCTGCCTACCCAGCATAGATGAGGTGGTAGTCGACCAGGAGGCTAACCATCACCAGCTACTCTTGATGACCTCGATGACCCACTACAGGCGACTTCGGACCGCGCGCCGTTGACGGGGAACATTCAGCGTGGAGGCGCGCAAACGCAATCCTACTTGACATCGAGCATCCCTGGAGAGGACCGACGCGCACCCACCAACACCATTGACGAGACAGTATGGGAGACACTATCGCGAGACATTTTCGCGATATGGGAGAAGATGAAGCAGGTTCTGTACCCCAAGTACCTGCTAGGCGGCATGATGCAACGCGGTGGAGGCATTGGGGCAGCAGAGCGCGGTGAATCAGACGGCTCTGGCATACGAAACATTGCAGGGAGATGGCCAGATGCGGACGTCATCCTGCAAGGCGGTATGAGTGAAGGTCTACGAGACTGGGACCTTTGGGGACCGCTGATCTTTTGCCTACTACTCAGTCTGTTCCTCTCATGGGGAGCAAAGGGCGATCAGAAGGATCTTGTCTTTTCCGGCGTCTTCGCCATGGTCTGGATAGGGGAGGCGGTCGTGACTCTGCAGATCAAGCTGCTAGGCGGTAACATGTACGCTCGTTCCTCCAGCACATGTAAAATAGATGCTAACACGACCCAGCGCCTTCTTCCAGTCCATCTCCATCATCGGCTACACGCTCTTCCCGCTCGTCATCGCGTCGATTCTCAGCGCAGTCGGCATACCCGTGATAGTGCGCATCCCCGTCTACCTCGTTCTAATCGCGTGGTCGTTGGCGGCAGGCGTGAGCATCATGGGCGGGTCAGGCGTGGTGAGGAACCGGGTCGGGATTGCAGTATACCCCTTATTTGTGTTTTACGTTGCGCTGGGCTGTCTCTGCTTCATCAGCTAGCGCCAACTCCTGTCGCATGTCAAAGTGTAAAAGTGTAAAAGTAGTTGGGTTTGGTACTCGTTGTGTTGGGGCCAGGCGTTCATGGCAAGCTATGGGTCTAAGGATATTACACTTCGGGTATCTACTTCAGTACTAGCAACTTTAACTATGCTCGAATGCTCGACATATGATTGCCCATATTGAAGCCTGGCGAAAGGTGTTAAAATTGACATGCATGTAATCCTACAGCGGCTCTGGTTCTGTATAGGTACATGTACATGCACGAGTCGCTGCCACCCGCGCCCATGCTTAGCCGTCTGTCTTCCCCACTTCGTCATTGGCCTTTGCAGCGACAACACACTCGACCACGACCGACTTGAAGCGCCAACACTCTGCACCCAGCTGCCCACTCACCACATCCGCTGCGCGTTCGCTACCACTCCCACGCTGCCGACGCGTTCTGGCCTCGAGCGTCTAATTAAACATTGTTGCATGGGCGCATTGGAGTGGAAATTGGGTACTAGAGCGCATTGACCGACTCCGCTAACCACGGATTGATCGACTTGCTCCCGCTGAACGAACGAGGCAGGCCTGCACCAGAGACCCGCAGCGTTTTTAGACGTCTTCTTCATACCCCGACACCGTAACGCCCATCACGTCCTGTGTCAGTCAAGTTGGCCCACCACAAGCCTCGCCGCAGCACCAGCTCTCCGCCATTGTCGCAATCACCCGCCGCAGCTTGACCTTCACCTCCGATCGTAATTGCTATCGTTCGTATTCAAGCGCATAACGTGTCAGTTTGTGCTCGACACTGCTAGATTCTTCACACAAAACTCAGCGCCCGCATGCACAGCGCCCGCTTTCTACGCCTGCACCCCTAGACATACTTCGGGCAACGTACAGCCCAAGAGGAGCGCATAGAGCATCCTGCTGGAATCTGCAAAACCACACATCTCACGCAATGACGGACACGCCCGAGGAGCAACAGGCAGCAGCCCGAGTTACCGCCTCCACTACCGAACCAAAGAAAACCATAGAATCAGCATCGGCTTCGCCAGCACGGAGCGATAAGAGCAGCGACAGCGAAGGAAAAGATGTGCGGGAGAAGCTCAAAGACACCCAAATTGACACCCAGCCCAAGCCAGATGCTCTTCGCGGCCTCGACCAGCCCATGAGCGAGGCGACCAATGGCAGCGCCAAAATAGGAGACCAGAGTGTGTCGGGATCAGACAGCGAGCGCGGGCGCTTACGGCGAAAGCGCAGCCGTGAAGATTTTGAAGACGAAGCCGATGCGGATAAGCATTCAGAAAAGAAGCCGCCTGGACCGCATATGCGAAAAAGGTCAAGGGATATCCGAAAGGACTTGGAGGCTGCTATGCCCGTGAAGCCTACTTCAACCGCAATCTCAAGCATCAAGGAGACCGACACTGACGAGCAAATGACATCGCCTAACAAGAGTGTTTCGGCCACAGCTACGACTGACAAGGCCTCTGGCACCGAAACGAGTCCGAAAAATAAGAGAACACGCGATCAGATCGAGAACGACAACGAAGCCGCGACAGAGACTTCGGAAGGTGCATCTGCGAACGGAAAGCCTGTGGAGAAGGCACAAGGCGAGGAGCGAGACACCAAACGGTTACGAGACAAAGAGGGCGACAAGTCTTCCACTGACGTTCCCGACTCCAAGACCAAGGTATGCAACCCGGTCGGTTTGTATCTTAATGAAACTAATATATGTACCAGATACCCCCAGGAAGCGGCTTTGCCAATTTCTCCGCATCATCGCCCTTCGCCGCCATGGCCGCCAAACCTGCCACCTCAAAGCCTTCTGAGAAACCCGAGACATTACCGCAGACGTCCGACGACAAGTTCAAATCATCTGGTTTTGGAGGCTTCTCAACCTCGACTGCTTCTCCGTTTGGTGGATTCGGCAGTTCAAAGTCGGGGTCCAACTCACCCTTCGGTGCGGGGAGCGGCGGTAAATTGTCTTCTTTTGCAGGAAGTACAGCTACCTCTACCTCAACTGGTGGTGGATTCGGCGGACTTGGAAGCTCCGGTACATCATCCTTTGGTGGAGCTACCTTTGGTTCATCGTTGGGTGGCGGTTTCGGCGGTCTTGGTGGGTCCAAGACAGGAACTTCTTTTGCCGCGCCTGGTGGCAACCTTGAGATCAAGGGTCTAAAAGAAAAGGAAACACCCTTCGGAGCAGCAGCTATTGGGGAGCAGTCTGACGACGAAGATGGAGATGATGAAGACCTAGAAAAGGGCAATGACAAGGAGGAGCGCCAAACGAGCCAGCCTCTCCTTTCACAACAACGTACGTTGCTTCAGTCTATGATGAACTATCCACTGACTTGTCACAGCGCAAGAAACCGGCGAGGAAGGCGAGGAGACAATTTGGATGGGCCGTGCCAGGCTATACCACATGTCGGGCGAGGGACAGAATCGAGCATGGAAAGAGCGAGGTGTAGGGACATTCAAGTTCAACATCACCGTCGACGAACCCAAGAAAGCCCGTTTCGTCCTCCGAGCAGAAGGAACACATCGATTGCTTCTCAATGCGTCTGTGACGCGTAACATGGTCTTTGGCGGCGATGCCAAGGGCGAGAAACCAAACGACACGCGGTTACTCTTCAACTCGCCAAACCCTGAAGGCAAACTGGAGATGCACTTGCTCAAGGTTCGTACTCTTCCTGAGTTGGTAATCGATTTGGACGCATACTTACAATGATGACCACAGCTCAAAGCCGAAAACGCAAAGCAGCTATGGGAGGAAGTTACCAAAGTGCAAGAGGAACAGTTGTAGGACGCTTTTTCTCTCAGCCTCGGCACCTCGGACAAGGAGTGAGGGACTTGGCTATCCTGGTAGGTTTAGATGGCGCGGACCGCTTCGCCTTGAAGTTGTGTCTTGTTAAAACAAACCGACTATTGGTGTGAGTAGATGGACTTGAAAGTCCATGACTTTGAACGATGGTGATGGGGGATGCCCATGTCCATCATCTCCACAAGGGCAGGCAATTAGGAAAGAGAAAACGAGAAAGGAGGATTATTCCCTTGAGTGGATTGATCGCAAAGTCATCAGCGCTGGATATACACACTTTTTGTTAAAGCGTCATAAATGGCGACAACTTTGGAGGAGGTAAACTTGGAAGATGATGATGCAAGATGCAACCATCCTCCTTGGTTTTTTTGTTCATTCGTTGGCGGTATTTTAAGTAAAGAAAACAGACACATTCCAGTCCAGATTTATTGAAAAGAAACTTTGTATCTTTTTAGACTACCTGGGGTCTGTAGCCACTGATCTGTTTGTGATATGGTGTCTGTTGTTTGCTTTTTCAAAAAGTTTGTGGTGTTGATGGATATTGGGATCCAGTCTGTCGGTACTGCTGACCCGGGGATTCAGTTCAACCCACCTGTCTGTCTGTCTGCCTTTATCCAATCCAAGACATACATACCCACATCTACTTTTCTTCTTCGGCCTGTGTTCACTTTTCGCATCTCATAACCACCAACCATTCATCTCCTGTCCACCTCCCTCCCACCAAATGCATCTACCCGCCCCCGTCGTCATCTTGTTCAAACCGATCGCGTTTTTTACCCGTTTAGATCAAATGTGCATTAGGTAGATGCTGGCATACCGCCACTCTCCCGTTTTGGGGGGAACATACATGTACGTGAGGCCCGATTCGATCAAGTAGGAAGGCGGTTCGGTTGGGGGCCGATTTAAACCACACCAATGTGTAAGTCTAGATCAGATGTTTTTTTCGTTTATTTCTCCATCCACGATACAAAACCCCAACTACGATAACCGTCGTGCGGCGGCCATGTATGCTCCAAGGCTAAGTGTGGATATCGCGTGATTATCGGTATACCATACGTAGATCCTATCCTTTCATGCAAGGGGCGGCCTCTTATCACACTTGCACTTTCTGTTTTTAGCTCTGTCCTTTTTGTTCAGAGAATGGCCTGGGGCCGGAAATACGAGCCTGGATGGGTGGCGTTCTGTGGTACGATGGAAGTGTGATGGGTTAGCCGCTGAGTTGAGATGATGGGTTGATGTTGATGTTGATTATGGTTTAACGCCCTATCTGTAACCTCCCATAGGGTATTCGGGCGGGTCCCGCCGTGGTCTTATAGTGCTGTCGCACTTGCCTCGTGGAACCTATTCCTAGGTGTTTTGTATCTAAGGGGAGTGATGTCCTGCCTATATACATGTTCGTGAAAAGGACTCCCGCCATTTGAAGCCGTTTTCCTACAATATTCTAGTATTTCGTGGCTTGCGCCTTTGATCGATGCAGTACAGTAACTGCTTTTTAGAGAGAGAAACGAAAAAGTAACAAGAGGCAATTTGAGATATAATAAAAGGTTTGAGAGAGAGCGTGTGGGTTGTGGCATCTATGCGGCGTTTTGCCGCGAATCCTACACTGAATAATGCCAAGGAATTCAGCGGGTCTTTGTGAAATTCAAAAATAGAAATCACTCGTCATAGAAGGAGTTCGTTACCTTCACGAAGGTCTCGAACTCTTGTGGCTGGTCTATTAATTGCGCGAGGTACGCTAGGCCTTCCTGTCTTGTGCGAGGGGGCACGATGGGGCGTAGAGGCCACTTCTTGAAGTGTGTTGTGGCTCTCTTGCAGAACACTAGGTGTTCTGGCGTCTTGGGCCTGCCGCATAGGCATTTCGAGGTATCCTCGTGGTTGAATTTTCGGTGGTACCATTCAAAGTCGCCATGCGTTGAGCGTATCATAAGGACTTTCGCGAGTATCCTTCGGGGTAGCCATAGCGCTGCGGGCGTGCGCCTAGTATCGTATGGCAGCTGCCATTGCGTGTACCATGCTGATAGCCTACTGCTCTTATCCTTCCACCAAGTGTCCCTTGTATGTTCGAGGAGGCGGCGGCCTACTGTTCGTATACCGGATCTTGTGGGGAGGCGGCCATGCCGTATGGCTGGTGCGGGTCTTTGGCCTCGTTGTCAGCCAGCTGGTCGGCGAGTTCGTTTCCAACAATCTTCATGTGTCCCGGCGCCCACCGCGTTTTCACGCTGTAGGCCTCCATAGCTCCATGAATTTGGAGGAACGCCCATTGGGAGGAGGCAGGGGCGGCTCCGCGTATGCCCCATATTACCGAAGTGCTGTCTATGCAGAGTACGATCTCCCTCTGGCTAGGCAGTGAGAGTTGTAGTGCGTGTTTGAGTCCTCTGCACGCGCCTATAGCCTCCGCATCGAAGACGTGGCTAAGGGCATTTAGTGAGCCTTGTCCAGTCGCCACGGCGGCCTGGCCCTGGTATATAGCGTACCCGTAAGTGACCACCCTTGTACCGTTGATTTGTTGTTCAGACCCGTCTGAGAAGACAGTGATTGTCTCTTGTCCAAGAGACTCCCACCAGATGGTGAAATTCTGGGCAGCAATGTCCTTTCCTTGCCCTTGCGTTGGGTCCTGCCTCGACCCGTATGAAAAGTGAGGGCTGGCTAGGACGTTTCGGGGTGTGGCGGGTAGCAGTTGTGCTACGCGCTGAACCTTCGATCTTGGTATCCGTCGGTTGCCCGCTGCGCGTCCTCGTATGACTAGTGGCAGTGTAGTTCTATTAGTAAGTGGGTGCTTGTCGTCTATCGTGCGTAGGTGAACCGCAAAGCGGAGCTTAGCCTCCTCCAGCGCCACCTGTGCCGACGGCATCGCAGCTTCTCTTAGCAGTACTGCGTTTGGTGTTGTCCTCCACGCAGGGAGGATTGCCTTCGTGGCTGCTACTAGTGCCTGATCTATCGTGGTTAGGTGCCAGCCTACCCTAGTGCTGACCGTGGGTTTACGGGAAACCCTTGCAATTCGTGGGTTCTTCGTCCTGCCCTCGTACCATGTTTCGGCTCCGTATAGTAGTATGGGCAGGATACATGTTATGGCTGCCTTGCGTAGCGATCCTGCTGGAGGGCCGTGGGCTGTGTTGGCGAGGCTCCGGAGGTTTGAGATGATGGGTTACCGTGCCCATGACTCTTTTGTGGCGTTGCGGCGTGGTTTGCTTGCTACGAATGGACAATGTGGTGAGTGTGATGACGGGAAGGAAGGAAGGTAGGAAGGGACGACGGATGTGATGTAAAATAAATTCTTGTGTCTAACATCTGCCTACTTTGATGTTTTCCGTTTTCTGACTTCTGTTTTCTTCATCGACGTTGTTGTGTCAGGATTACAGGAGTTATAGTCATACCAGCACAACGGGAAAAAAGAAAAGAGAAAGAGATATTAAACACGGATTCCCCATTCAGTGCTACGAGGTAAACAGAATTATACCGTCCACCTTCCACCGCATCTCTCAAATACACAAGCAAACATGCACAACGTACCACAACAGCACGTGCACAGTCAAACACCCACGACCACACGCGCCATGTACGAATCGCTTCTTCTCAACATAGCGGAGTGGGCGCGTTTATCACATTCTCCTGATCTTATGTCTACATACCACCATCATCATCAACAGCCAGACATCCAAAGCCAAGCCCCCATCAAAATGACACACGCCTCCTCCTCGCCCCATCAACCTTATGAGACGCCTGAAAATGAGACCTCAAATCAGGTACGTAGTCATTCTCACCGGTTGATAAAATGATGTAAGCTTACGAGGCTGTGGCGGTTTAGTGTCAAAAGGACAAAACGGGGAGTGAGATTAGCTACGCGAATGCACGAGTGTTGGAGGAGGGGCTTGTTGGGTGTGAGAAGAGTGTGAGGGGCCAGCGGGAAAGAAAGAAAGCGGGTGAGGAGAAAGATGATAACGACACAGAGGATCATCCGAATTTGCGGTTGCAGTGGACGTGGACTGCACTAAGGAGGTGAGATGAGTAGATGAGTAGGAGAGTTTCGAGGTCGAAAAAGGGTGTCTTTAGACATTACTTAAATGTTGGAACATGAGCTACTATATTATGTACTTTTGTACTTCACAACAAGTCGGGAAGGACTTCTCCATGTGTTCCCAGTCGTCTCCAGAGAGCATCATTCATACCGAAAAGCGTACATACGCTCTACTGCTTCTTCGCATCCCTCTCAGCCTTCCTAAGTGCGCGCCTCCGGATGTTCTCGTGCATACCCCTGTTCACCTTGACCACAGTCTCGGATCGTTCGCCGAGGAAGCGCGAGAGGAACCAGTGCATGAGTCCATGACTCCAGTATGGTGTGCTAGTGAAAGCAACGCCCTGTGCACCACCACTGCGTCCAATCTTGCTCAATGTTGCGTCTACGAATTGTTTCGGATTGGGCACGAGGGCGGAAGTCTTGCGAATCTTGGACATAGCCGTGGTGACGAGGTGGGACTGCACGCATTGAACGTATACGCCGTGGGGTTCGAGTTCGGAAGCGAGCGCTGTGGACCACTGTTGGAGGAAGGCTTTGCTGCCAGAGTAGGTTGCGAGAAGCGGCGTGGGGAAGAAACCACCAAAGGACGCCATGGTGAGGACGAGACCGCGCTTCCGAGAGACCATGCCAGGTGTGACGAGCTGGGTTACACGTAGAGTAGCCATGCAGTTGATCATAATGATGTCGGTCATCTCCTGCTTAGGTGTCTCGGTAAACGGTACCGGAATGCTATGGCTCAGTCCGACATTGTTGATGAGAATGCTGACATCTAGACCCTCAATGAGCTTCTTCATGTTGTTGTAGTCGGCGTCCTTGTTTAGGGCAAAATCCATAGCCAATGTCTTGACAGCGATCTTGGGACCATATTTGGAAGTAATGTCGGCGGAGAGGGAGTCGAGCTTCGATTGCGTGCGAGAAACGAGGATGAGGTTGTAGCCCTTTGCTGCGAGAGAAAGGGCAAACTCTTTGCCAATGCCGTCTGAGGCGCCAGTTATAAGGGCCCAGGTGCCGCGGGGCCCAAAGGTGGTGAGCTGGCCAATGTTAGATATACTGAGGGGTAGCGGAAACGCTTGACGCCTGTAAACACGGATTGGGAATACATACTGATTTTCCTGGCAGCACAAACAAGCTAAGAAGCACTCGAATTGTGCTGATAAGTGGTGCTGCAAAAGATGCAATGCCTACGAGCAAAAAGCCAGTAACAGCAGCTTGAACGAAGGAATTATCGGCATCGATGCGGATACCGAAAGGCTCCAAAATGTTCGCCATGATGGTTGGATGGAGGGCGATAAGAGAGAGGCGGATGAAGGTGTCAGATTCACAGAATTGACTCAAATCTGGAACATTAAACACAACACGCAGTCGATTGGCAAGCCAGCGTCCTGAATCTCGCCAGACTTCACTCAGCCCTGCCGAGGCTGGATGACGGGTTAGCGTGGTGCTAAATTCACAAGCGTCGGCACGGAAAAACCCATCGGCAACACTCGCTAAGCAAATGCAGAGTGGAAATTGGAGTCCGACAACATCGAAAGCTCGACAATACCACCCGACCAGCAACCATGGCGACCGAACTCACGTATGTTGTGCGATAATACGAAATTCCTCGACAGTGACTGACTGCGAAATAGTGTCCAGTCGGAGCGCGCTTTCCAGAAGCAGGTACTAGACGCCCAATTCGCACTCCCAGCAATCCGATACTAATGCGCCGCGATAGCCTCACATCTTCCTCAACCACAAGGTCGGCGGACCGCGCAAGAACACCCGCAACAGGAGATGGTACAAGGATGTTGGTCTGGGCTTCCGTACGCCCAAGACTGCCATTGAGGGTACCTACATTGACAAGAAGTGCCCCTTCACTGGCATGGTCTCCATCCGTGGCCGTATCCTTACCGGAACCGTCATGTCCACCAAGATGCATCGTACGTCATTCCAGAATTTTCAAAGACGTTCCGGCAACGATTTGGATGGACCTGGAAATTGATATTAACAAACTACAGGCACCTTGATCATCCGCCGTGAATACCTCCACTTCATCCCCAAGTACTCCCGTTACGAGAAGCGCCACAAGAACCTCGCCGCACACGTCTCGCCCGCTTTCCGTGTTGAGCCCGGTGACCAGGTCGTCGTTGGCCAGTGCAGGCCCCTCTCCAAGACCGTCCGCTTCAACGTCCTCCGTGTCCTCCCCCGAAAGGGAAAGGCTGCTAAGCAGTTCAACAAGTTCTAAATGCATAGAAAAGGGATGGTGTAACGGTTCATGATCAGCAAAGGAAAGAAACGTGGTTGTGTCGGAGCGTGGTGGTTTTCCATATGGTCAAAACTCGGCATCTGGGTTGAGGAATCGGAGTCCAATGGCCATGTATGTTTCTTCAGCCACGATCAATGAAAGTCCTCGAGTGGCCAAACAAGCCACCGAGGCGGGTCAAAAGTTCGTTGCGGTTCCATGCGTGCGTGATGCTTGCTATGTAGGCGGCCGGCTACGCCACTCGTCTTAGTACTATGAACTGCCCTGGTATGTGCAGTCTTAGTATCTACAGCACAAAGTCTATGAAGAATACACCACAATTAGCATATGATGCATATGCTTACATCCCGCTACCTTAAGCCTTGACATAGAATCCCCATTGCAGCCACATCCAGATCAGACTGGTATTTGCAACAATTATCGGTCCAGCCAAAGGCTTCCCCCATCTGGTCGTTCCAAACACCCACCACTCACTCATGAAATGTCCCCAAGCCACCGCATAACTCCACATGGCCAACTGATAGAATGCAGGATCGTTGATATTGTAGGCCGCATAGAACCGAATCATGGCTGTGAGGAAAGTCCAGGTCCCGAAAGTGCGCGACGAGAGTGCGGTTACGTGTTTCGGGGTAGTAGGAGGCGGATCGATTGGCGTAGGATTGTAGACGCGTGACGTAAATGCGAGTGTGCTATAAGATTGCACCGAGTTTCCCATTGATACGATGGAAACCTAGGGTAGTTCAGTAAATGTTCAAACTGTGTTGTAAAGGGGATGTATGTACGAAGAGCAGCCATTTTGGTAGCAGACCTTCTGCTTGGGGGAGCCATGCTTGTAGCGCGTCCATTTTGGCGATCAATTGGGTGCTTGGATGGTGGAATTAAGCAGGAGGATATGTGAGCGCGTCGGATGTTGTGCGCGTAATTGTTCAGCTGGGTGAGGGTTCAATGGTAACTTAAGGGTCTTGGTCTGTGCGGGATCGAGATGGCGGGCGGCTTCATCCGCCATGATGTGCGACTGTGATACAACTTACATTTGGATGTAAATTGCTTCCAGGGATAACAACAGATCTGAGCACATTTTCATAGACTTTAGATGAAGTATGTAGTAATACTGACAAAGTACATGTTTAATGGTTATCGATAAGCTCCGTGAGGAAAATAGCAAGGCGGACCGTCCAAAGCCTCATCTCCTGCAAGGCGCGGCTACCTAGGTACAGTGCCCATCGTTCAGACCATACAATATCTTACCCTCAGATACATCAGAAGTGACGATGCAAAAATCGTCGCAGTATCAAGATAATGATGGTCATCTCGATGATGCAGACGAAACCACTGCCGGACTCCCTTACACTGACGAAGAAGCTCAATTGTTGCGAAGAGAAGAACTGGAATATGACGAGCCCACATCATCTACAAATAGGCACTTTCCAACCCGTCTACAGCGCTTACTGCACCTCCTCCGAGGTCCGGAGCAGCCTCGCGTTCAAACCATCCAACCATACTTTGCATCGATACAAACGCGTCCAGTGCGTTGGCTTGAAGCCTACAGACTCAACAAGCCCGTCTCACTTATCCCAGTACTATTCCTCTGGCTCCTAATCTTCATCTGGTTTCTTACTGCGCAATTACCGATCCAGGATGCCGACGGCAACGATGTATTCAACCTGGATTGCACAGACACGATGTGGCAGCGCAAAAACCTCTGCGGAATCGACGGTATCAACTGTCGTCCATTCAGCAATACAACTTTTGCTTTTCGCTGCCCAGCGAAATGTGGCGATGTCCAGGTCTTGAATCCGCATGTTGTTGGGCCGCTGGAAGTCAACTATCGGCCTCTTGTTATCGGTTCCGGAGTGTATCGAGGAGACAGCTTCATATGTGCCTCGGCGATTCATGCCGGGATTGTGGATGGGATCAAAGGTGGTAGTGGTCGCGTCAACTTGGTCGGAGCTCATGATGACTTTGCAAGCACGAAGCGCCATGGCATCGAGTCTATCCCGTTTGATTCATCTTTCCCACTGTCGTTTTCAGTCGTCTTGGATGCTAGTTTTGAGTCTGGCTCAGATCCTCGTTTCGCATTACTTCCGGTTTCCGTTCTTTTCACTGTTTTGCTTGCTATATTCTCCACATCACCGAATATCTTCTTCCCGATTTTCACGCTCATCTTTGCTCATGTGAGCTTTGTCTCTGATCCGCCAATGGCATCACCTTTGAACGTCACGGTCTTGCCAGACCACTTGTCCATGTTCGCAAAGGGGTTACTACCGGCGCTGTTTGTTGCTGTTGTGTTGTACCCTACAATCATCAGACGCACCTTGTCTGGTTTGACTGCACAGTTCGAAAAGGCACTGTTTTGGCTTGGTGGCTTCTGGATCGGAGCATTGTCAAATTATACATTTGAATGGATTCCAATCTCCCGACTTACGGCGCATGACCTGGAGCAGCAGCCGGGAGCCAAGGTGGCCTTGGCCATTATCATCCTGATATTAGTCGTCATCATCGTCGGCCAGGTGTACTACTTCTGGCTCGAGGGTCGGCTGGTCCGCTATCTCGGTCTATACGGCCTCTTTCTTCTTGGAATCATCGTTTCCGTGACGTTACCTGGCGTCAACTTACGGATTCACCACTATATACTGGCACTCTTGCTGCTTCCAGGGACTAGTCTTCAAACACGACCGTCATTGTTGTATCAGGGAATCTTACTTGGCCTTTTTGTCAATGGTATAGCGCGCTGGGACTTTGACTCTATCTTGCAGACTTCTACAGCGCTCCGTGAAGATGCAAGATTCAACTCTGTCGTCCCCAAGATACCGGAACCGTCGATTCAATTGGGTGCCGAGACACTCGTTGCCACTTTTACTTATGGCAACCCTGTAACTAAGGTAGATGTTATTAGCGTAATGGTCAACGATGTTGAACGCGGACGTTCCTTCTACGCTGATGATATCAATGGTGCGGTAAGTTCTTTCAACTGGACTCGACCAGCAGATAGTCATCTCAATGAATACTTCCGTTGGGCATATATACTTCACGGAAAGACACTGGATTATTCTAAGCCTGGTATATTGTTGGGAAACGGCACATGGAGCCCTGGGCACTCATGATATGAAGAAAATAGCGAGGCCGTTCACCACCAACACTCTTTCGTTGAGTACGTTACATAGACATAGAGCTAGATTTTACCCTTACGATGATGCATCAGAAAGACCATCCCTTACCCAAAATTGATCCTCACTTAGAAGGTAATGGCAGTTCTTACGTATCTGTGATAGGTTCGACGGTCTCTAAATGGCATCCCTTGGGCAGCTTGACATGGTCACAATAGTCCTTGATCCAGGCCAAGTAGTCAACCTGAGTATCCTGCACCACAAAGCTGTGATACGTGTCAGGGTATCGCAGTAAAGTGATCCAAATACTTGGATATGCAGCGCACGTTTGGTTAAAGTCGCTCTCGACGTTGTTCAGGTAAACCAATGGATCCGTGGTACCCTGAACGACGAACATGGACGCTGCCAAACGATACGGGCCCATGCCATGGTACTTCTTATCCCATGCAATAACGTCTTGGTGCTGCATTGAGTCTTTCATGGAAGGTGCGAAGAAAGCACGTGCGACCTAAACACAGCCCTGATTTGCGAGAGGAATGCGGGCGAGCACTATGTCTGTGAGGTAGTCTTCTAGACAGCAGGCATTTGGGACAATGTCTGTTATGAACAGGAGCATGAAGATGATTACCGCGTCGTCATTAGGCCATGTGCCTGCGCGGCGGACGGCTTCGGCAGTGAGTTCAAGTGGGAGTAACGCAGGCGCATTTGCAACACAACTGAGGAATTTGCTTGCTTTGAGAGTCTTGGTCGGACATGGCAAGGCGTTTGTTTGTTCGCCATGATGTCATGCCGCCTTTGCTGTGCCCGACGACAACGTATTTTCTGACAGTACGTCACCGAGAGCCTTTCGTGCAGCTATCAGCCCCTACTCTACGTCGGCGGCGTGTGAGATGCAGGCCTCGTACATGAAGCATTGTAGTCTGACGCAACAACTGCGCAGCCTGCGTGGACAAGAGCGTAGGCACCCTTTCACTCATAGTAAAAGATCCTTTTGATTCGACGGTGCAAAGTTCTTAATACGTCCTGCGATGCCGCCTATCCGGAAGACAATTTTTAGCCGTTCATTTTCACGGGGTCTCTTGTATGGTAGCAAGACAAATCCTGTGGCCGGCTTCGGGGACTTGTCAGTGCCTTTGGTCGTGCACATGAAACGTCGCAATGGACATGCCTGCCAGCGGATTCCACGTTCCATTCCTTGGTTCAAGAAATAGAACTGCAGAATATCTGCCAGCAAATTTGTATAATCCAGCGCAGTCCCATGGTCGCGAACCTCTCGGTACCAAGCTCTAGCGCAGACCTCACTATTTTAAGGTCACAGTATCAGCTCTCTCAATGGATATCTCACAATTCCAAGCGCGAACGACGTCTTCCAAAGTCAAGATTGCAAATAGTACAACAGCGGAATCTTCGTACAGGAACACCTTCAACCTCTGTGATACCTCCAATTTGTATCATACGTCCCCACCCCGTTTCTCAACCTATTCCCGTCGTCAAAATGGTAAACACTCCCAATTCAACGCAGCAGTCAAACAAAACTCATTGCTAAAAATCTGTTGCAGTACGTATCTCCTGTCGCAATAGTCGCAGCCACTGCTCTAGCTCCTCGCCAGGCAGATAACAACTGCCCTGACGTGCCTACATGCCCCCTCTTGGATGGCTGCGAATATCCTGTAGGAACCAATCGTACGTTCCAATTGGATTGTAAGAAAATAGAAGACCAGCGTACTATCATCGGAATTGCCAAAGTGAGTTTGCAATCTATTGATTCCATCAGCCTAGTCATTGTAGTAGAATCACTAACCTCCTCAAAGGCCGACACATTGCGCGAATGTGTAGAGATCTGCTCCAGCCGACACAACTGCCTCGCTGTCCACCAAATAGGCCTCCTATGCAAACTTCTCGGCGGGCCCCGTAGACCCGACGACTGTGCATTACTCTGCGCCAATCATCCCAACTGCGTCAGTTACCGCAAGCAGGGCGATTTGTGCCAAATCACGGGCGGGGCCATTCAGCCCGAAAGCTGTGCATCAATTTGCGCCAAACAAGAAGGCTGCGTCAGTTACCATGTAGAAGGCGATACATGCCAACTCGTGGGCGGCGGGCCTCGTAAGCCCGACAACTGTGCAGAACTCTGCGACAAACAACCCGGCTGCGCCAGCTACCGCACGGAGAACGGTATATGCAAACTCACTGCCGGGTCCTCCTACAAACCCAGACCCGTAGAGACTCATGCCCCCAAAAGCTGTGCAACACTCTGCGCCGAAAAACCCAGCTGCGTCAGCTACCACATCGAACACGGTAAATGCCAACTCATTGAAGGGTCCCCCGAAAAACCCGGACCTGTATAATTATATCTTTTCCAGCAAAAGAAATCTACCTTGGCGTGTCTAAGGACGACGCTCGAGAGTCGATAGGAGAGTGCTTCGGCAATTTTTAGGAATAAGAGCTTTTTCTTCAAGGTTATTAGAGTGTGCGATACTCTTCAGTTCACTGCTAGCGGTCATTTATATACACATAATGTTTTCAACCGTATGAATTCTTCCGCTGTTGTCCTCTTGTCTTGCTAGATCATCGCTTCCGTATGATAAACGTGCTCGAAGACTTCAAGAGATTACATCGACGTAGCGAGTTCGTGATCGAAGTGAGCTTGTAGCCTGTGAACGCGCTGCGCCTTCCCAATGGCACCGTCTGTCAGAAGACTCGCATCCACGCATAGCCAATTTACAAAGACCCGCAGCAATATCAAAATCTCGCAACTTCGTTTCCAAAGCCACTACACACATGTAGGTCATCCACCTTTTTCGGCTTTCGCTCACCTTCACCTTCACCACCCCGCACGTTGACATCACGCTAGCAGCCTCACGATACGCGTGGACGACATAAATCTCCAGGCAACAGTGCTAGCGCCAGGCAGAAACGTCTACGAGCTTCCAGCGGCTGTTGTCGGCAAGCCGTACGCAGACCCGGGCTCACCAAATTACTATGAGTCTCTGTCTGGCCGCCGCCAACCCCATTTCGAGCCCCAATTTTATGGCGCGCAGGTGTTTGCCTCTGACGCTCAGGGTCCAAGCCGGCACCTGGCCGTCACGTGTATCGCAAAATTAGCGCTTCTCCCACCCCCATATAAAGCGCGCCGCCCGTCCACTTACCTCCTCCATCACTTCTACTCCACACTTTACTCATTCACGAGATTGATTACCTCTCTTCTCACATAACTTCAATACCCTCCTTCATCATGAGCGCAACCAGCTCGAGCTTCCCTGCGATCGCAAAAGCATTACTGGTACTCACCTCTCTCACCTGATCGGTCTGGTTGACTGACACACACCAGGACTGACGGGTCTCGCCTGAGCTGTCTACACACCCAAACAAGTATTTTATTTTCTTCTCTGCTTTCTGTGCTACTGACATTGCCTAGTGTGACGCCTTGTCGCCAACTGCGTCCTTCGCATTCACCAACTGCGACATTGGCACTCACCAATTGCGACACTGGCACTTACTCTCGAGTGCGACGCCATCAGCCACCAACAACATCACACAATCGGCTGCAAAAACCCCTCATTGGCTCATCCAACGCTCGGCGACTCCTCTACATCTCCAAAAGTCGCCTCGTCGGTCAGGTGCATCACCTCTGGATGCCGTCTGTAGCTAGTCTTCAACGTGAGTCACCTTTCTCCTTCTCGAGATCAGCCACTGAAAACTTCCAGACCAGGTTCTTGTTGGGTCTTTTTCATGTACTGGCATCACTTCACTTCGCTTGGGTCACCAAGTTCCAAGCACCCTAGCTGCAGTCAACTGCCGACCTGCAGCGTCTCAGACTTGAGTAGCATGTCCTTAGTGGCTTAATGGAAGGTTGCCCGGCTTGCTCCGGTGTCAATGTCACTCCAGCGTATTGGCTCTGGGACGGGTGGCGGTCTCCTTATGGCGGTGCTGGCTACTGCGGTGAGGGTCCGGGAACAGTGATGAGCACTCCGGGAATCTGGCTCGCGCTGCCTTATGCATTAATGGAAGGTTGCCCGACTTGCTCCGGTGTCAATGTCGCTCCAGCGTGTCGGTGCAGTGGAAGCTCGGGGTTAGTTGGTGCATGGTGACTTGGGAGTGCTGGCTTAGGAGTGGTGGTATGGTATGACTGATAGTCACTGGAAGGTGGTTGCCTGGAAATTCGGTGGACCGTATATAGCTCTTTGTAACCACAAGAACCTGTTTTCTCCAATCTTCCTTCTGATCTTGTGGTGTTGACCTTTGCCTTGATGCACACGTTGATGACGAACATGGGTGCTCATTCTCACGTTCATCGTTGCTGAACACCAGCACCACAACAATACATGCACATGCTTACCTTGTTACCTTAAATCCTTGATACATCTTAAATACTCTAGTTAGTACCCTGATGTGTTCACAGACATGTGTGTACCCAGCTACCCATATCTTTCACTTTCAACAAATCAGCCAAGACTATGCAGAAAACACGTCTGTGAGCTACTAAGCAGCTATAAAATATATATTTAAACTATGCACAAAGAAACAGTCGCATTGCACGCGTATATCCCTACCAATACATGTCCTGGCCGAATAAATGAGCGGCGTGAAACCCCATAAACACCACTCATCCGGTACATCCAAACGCTCAAACAAGAACTGAAAAATGTTTTACTCAAGGAAGTGAATATAACGCCCAACCTGATACCCACATATCGACCGACTAACTCGTAATCTCCCCAACCACACCAACCACATAGCACAAAGCCGCAGCCCAAATCGCCGTCTTAACCACGCCCGCACCCCGCCCACCTTTCTTTCTACTCTTTGACTTTTGCTCATTTTGCTGCTGCTCTTGTTCGGCACCTTCACTACTGCTCAATCGCTCGGCTGCCAGGCGGCGCTCCGCAAATTCCTTCTCGAGCTGTTCTTGGCTTTCTGCTGGGCTGACGTAGCCGGTGGGGGAGAGACGTGTTGTACCGTCTATCGGGTTGATGTTGCCTCTTTCTATTGAGATTTCGCTTTCTTGTGTCTCTTCCATCGCTGGTGATGTGTTGACTGTCTCGAAGGATTTGGTGGAGGTGGCAGCGTTAAGGGCGTGGCGGAGAATGAGCATGTCTCTCTTTGCAGTAACGATCTCGAGAGCGTCGGTGATGTGGGGGATAAACTTCGCGGGTTGGTCGAGAGTAGCCAATGCTTGATGCAATGGTACCATAGGAGAGGTGTCGCGTGGTGGTTCAGAGGTGGATGTGGTGAGCGAGAGCTTGCCGGTCTCGGGATCATGGATAAGAATGGTGTAGTGTGTTGGGAGAGTTGTAAATGATGGAGATGATGCAGGTTGGGACGGTGCCTCCAGCTCGGACTTGTCAGACACCTCGTTAATTCCAAGAGCCGCTTCGGCAGACTCCACAGCCGAAGTGGCTTGGGTGTCTACTGGGGAATCCTGTGAAACTTCCTGTGTGACCTCTACTGCTGCGACATCTTGAGTGTGGGTCATATCCTGAGGACTTGGTACAATTTCACAAGCAGAGCTCTCCGAGATAGTCGTAGGATCGTCTTTGAGCATGTCGAATCGTCTCATATCAGGCTCTTGACTAATCTTGGTTTCCGCAGCTGGTTGGGTTGACTGTTCGTGACCAACGGTAATTGGCCCGTAGGTGTCTTCATACGCGCTCTTCACCTCGGCGACCAATTGATCATCGTTAGCTTTCTGCAGCGCCTCTTCAGCCTGCCTTGCCTCCGACCTTACAGGCTTCTCAGTCTCTAGACTCTCAAGTACTGGTCCAAAGGGTCTGAAGAGACTGTGCGCAAGAGGACCTCGTTCCTCAAATGACTTCTTCGCGGTTAGCTTTGGCACGCGGGCGTACCCATCGTCTGAGAGACCACGCATCGCAGACTTCTGTGCGTCGACCTCGTTAGCAAGTCGTTCCTCCGCAGCTATCTTGGCACGCAGCTGGGCTTTGTCGACCTCATTCAAGCCAGGCGACGCATCTCGCGGGATAATCTGGTTATGCTCGTTTGGCGTTTCCACAGCATTACCTTGGCTCAATTTGTCGATGTCTTCCATAGTTTGTGGCGACACGCCATACACTAGCATGACACGCTCCAACAATCGAGCCAAAGCCACTTGTGTATCTCTAAGCGTCAACAGGCTGTTCACGACAACTTTGTAATTGGGATACAAGGTTCGCTCGATCCCTGGGTCTTCGAGACGGGCTTGTAAGCTCCAGATCAAATAACGTGTGAGGTGAGCGTTCTTTTGTGTGATTTCCACCGCAATGGCAAGTCGCCTCTTCAACGCTGGCGAGGCGTATTTCACAGCTCTTGAGTTGCTAATGTCATTCAGGGCCGCGTTTGCCTTTTTCAGCTCTTTGTCTGTATTTTCAATCCGCAGCCGCATAGGATGCAGTCCCTTGAACTTTCTTGGCGTCAAGGACGGAAGTTTTCCGGTAATCGCACGTTGCCAAAGAGCGTTGATGGCTGCATCAAGCATGTCTTCATCTGCTTTCATGCGCTTCAACAGAGGCTTAGATGCTGGAACGTCACTCTCCAGGTCTTCAATGACTTGCTTCATCGTCGTACGCCCCTTACGGATACGTGCGAGAACCTTTTCACAGTACAGGCGGGTCTTCTCTGCATCCGCTTCTATAGTTGGGTCTTGCCAGAAAAGACTCGAGAACACCGCACCACCTTGCTCGAGCCAAGACATCGGTCGCTCGGTGCTGTTCTTGGACAAACCCGTATTTCCTGTAGAGATAGACTCAAATTGTGGGACTGGTAGTGACTCACTGGGTTGCTCAGGTTGTTCGGGCTGCTGGCGGTTTTGCATCTGACTCTCCAAGCGACGCACCAGTTGATCGTTGATTACGTTGGATTCTATCATCGGATCAATGCCATCACGTGTGTTATGCGCATCCACAAAACTCTTCTCTAAGTGTGAACGCTCGACTTTCTTCTGGTCTTCGCGAATGGTCTTGCTCTTTCGTGCTCCCATGGATGCACGGATGTCGGCCGCGCTTAGGAGATCAATGTCATCCTCAGGCAGTTGGCTCAGAATCCTTGAGGTTGACCGAGTAGGGGAAGTACCGTCGTTTGTTGGATGTGTAACTGGGACCACTTCTGACTCTGGCTCTACCGACTTGGGCGCAGCTGGGACTTCCAGCTCCGCCAATGACTTGGGAGAGAGCCTTTCAGGAGCTCTTTCAGTCGACCATTGTGTATCTTGGTTAGACGACACAACTGGAGGCAGTCGGTTGGAAAAGCTGGTCAACATCTCAGGCTCTGTGTCTGGTTCAGCGGTGATATTTGGTAAAGACCTTCTCTGTAGCGCAGTCTCTCTCCATGTACTGGTTCTGGTAGGATCTTTGATAAATGGGCCCTCTTGTCGAGACGAATCCATGAGAAACTGGTTCATGAAACTTGGCTTATCTATAGGCTCTTCTTTGCTTGACTTCTTGAGCTTGGTGGCCGCATCTGATCGTGTCTTGGTTATGTAGCCACTGAACGACTCCGAGCTCTTTGGGGGAATCGGCTGCGAAGAGGTGGAATTTTGGTGATCATTTGATGAGCTCTCCGTGTCAAGAGTGAGTTCGGGGGCCATGTAGGGCTCTTCTCGAGGTCTCCTCAAATCAGAAGGCGATACAACCCCACTGGAATCCTCACGATCAAGTCTTGTTGCCCTGAAGGTAGGCTGCGGGAAATGAGAGTCCCTTTCCTTGGATGGGACCGGTTCTTTGTCTCTTATTTCTACCCTCTTTGGATGTTTGGGATGGGTAGCATTATCTTTGTCAGGGTTCAGTTGCGCGGTGGTGTCGTGAGTCTCCATCTCCCTCAGCATCCACTTAGGAAAGCTCTTGCTTATCCACTCCCAATCCTTCAGACCCTTTCCGCTAAGTATATCATTACTAGCCCCGAAGATGGCCTGGTATGGATCGTCCATCAGCCTCTTTCGCCACCGCTGATAGTGCTGCAGCTGCACCCACTCGAGATTGGACATGCCCATTGGACGCTTGGTGTTGCCGTCGTCTCCATGCTGGGCCGACTTGGAAGGTGTGCGGAAGAAGTATCGGGTACGTAGGGTAGCTTCGTGGGAGCGGAGAAGACGTTGCGCGTATCTGTGGATAGGAGAGACGGTCCCGTCGCGACGCCACCAGGTCATGATGAACGAAGTGAGACGTCTTGGAGAGACCGAGATGCAGAGGGAGATATTCCGAGTTTTGACTCTATTCACACTGTCAATATCGGCGTCTTCTTCCAGCCAAGAGGAGGTATACCGTCGTATCTATCAAAGGTCCACTGAGCAAGGCAGCAGTAGCTCCTCGGAGCCGGGCTGAGACGACGGACAATGGCTATGTCAAATGCGGTATCGAACTATATCAATCAAAAATGGGACACATCCCAAGGATTCCTAATATGATCCCCGATAGGATTGAGCAACGATGAGATGAGTATCACCAGGATCGAGGGCTCGGGCAACAGGGAGTGATGGCGCCCTATCCCCGCGTAAGCTCCGTGCCGCGCTTATCATGTTTCGCGGGGTACATTAACAGGCGCGTGATCGCCCCTTCACGCCACCGCTAGCTGAACATTACGCTCGTATACCATGAACGTATCATATATATGTTAGTCTTTTGTGCATGACATGGCGTGGTTGAGTATAACTGAACGTTTCGCGTATGCGCATTCGATGAGGTCAACGCGTCGTAGCTTCCCCTGCGGTCCCGATAAGGCGATAAGGTAGTTGCGCTAACCCACCCACCCCCCCCTTCTATGTGGAGCTTCCACCCCTTACGCTATAGAATGATGACTTCAAGGCAATCTTACGGTATAGACAATCGTTAATGCCATCGCATAACTAATGCATCGCTAACACTAAAATCCGTAGGTTCCTCGAGGAGTCTGGTGCACGTTCATCCCAAGCTGTCGTCATAACCGTTCTAGCTGTGCCACGTGAGGAATTCGGAACATCACAACATGTGAGGTCTTATTCAATTCCCTCGGTTTCCTAGCTTTCCTGCCCGCAACGAATTGATCATTCCACTCTCTTCATGGCAACCAATGTACTCGAAGAACTGCTGGTCCTGCTCAAGCACGTAAATCTCGTGGAACAAGCGCAACGACAGCACATTGTTCAGCTTCTTAGCATACATCAAGAAGCCGCCAAAGATGTTGACATGCGTCTGATGGCTTTTACTCCAATCTTCGAGCGAGGCCAGGTCGTCAAAGTAGCCAAGGCCAAATGTTCGATCCTGATTGACTTCGTGTGACTTGGAATCCACGACATCCCACAGATTCATCGCATAACATCCCGTTTGGCGACCTTCATCGCGCAGAAAGTTCATGCCCTTGACGAGTACTGGATGTATCGTTTCGAGATATAATTTGTGCTCTTCGGGAAGCGTGTCGGACCAATCCTGGCCGGATCGAATTACGCAGAGGTTCCGTTTGCCTGCTATACGGGTACGCTTTGATGAGCCTCCGTTTGCGTGGGAGGCATTGCCGGCATTGCCGCTATCGACCCACTTGGTGCCTTTGAGTTCATCGTCTTGGGCGGCTGCAAGACGGTCACGCATACTGCCCCAGTACCCATGCTCCTCCATTTCGCCTGAGATCTTTTCCTGCATGTTGGCCGCGCCTTCTGGATGTTCGGAATTCGAGAAAACCGTCTCAAAACGGTCAACGGTTGGAGACAAGACTTCCTGAAACCACCCATACCCATCCTTCTCCCTATCGGAACTCTGCCACCACACGTTGAAACCCGACTTTTCTTGCCAATCCCTATGCAGATTCGTGCTGGGCCAGTATGCCACTACAGCGACATTATAGGCACCCTTTTTGTCTACCACAGAGGTGACTTCCCAGAATGAGGGCCGCAGCGACTCTGGCGCATCGCGGACAAATTCCTTGATGGTCGAAATGCCTGCACTGTCGGCGCCTATTGTACAGGCATGCTGCGCGCCCATGATTGCCATAACGAGGTTATCCATCTTGGTCGGGAACCGTGCGCAATATGCAGGAAAAGGCGGGACATAATTTGCCGGTGTACTGACAGGACATTTTCGCTCCCGGCGAAGGTGCTTTGGGATGGCACTTTCCAGCATTTCGGATACGTTGTCAGGCTTGTGCAAAATTTTCAGAGGAATCCCCCTGGACTGCAGGTGAGGCCATGACCGCTCTTATTATACCGCCGCATCCCATAGCTTGCTAGTACCAATAGTTGCTGTTAGAAGGCGCGAAATAGCGCAACGGCCTCGGTATGTTTCTATGCGTCCGAGACAGACCAGTGTGGGACTGAGTGTGGGACGACTCAGCTTGCGACGCGCTAGACCTGTCTATCACGGCTACGGTACGGCTCGGTACGGTACGCAAATTGCTGACATGCAGGTTCCTCAGACTTAGCACAATAATGCTCATGATGTTCAAACGGCTTCTGGCTGTTTAATGCAATGCACACAGCCGGGCATTTTCGCCTTGATATCAACCTTCCAACTTCTGCTATATACCCAACCGTCGTACCCTCATATTACTCCGACGTCGCACCGCGCCACTATACCAGGTTGGCTGGCGGCCTAATGAACATGTATCCACTACATTCGCTGAAGCAAGCAAACGATTTGCAATGCTTTCGCTTTTTTTAGGGAGCATGTGTCTATCCAATCACTTCGATACCTTGGCGACGCTAAGGCCCGACCCTCATCCTCCCGCACGCTCCGCGCGGCAGAGCCCTGTAGTTGTCAAAACGCCTAATGACGGCGATCACCGTTTTTCCTTTTGCCCATCATGCCACTTTGTGAAATGCGCCTTTGGCGCTGCGTTCGCGAAATCTCGATTCGAGTTTATAACGCGCGTTGATCGCCAGACTTGACACTCACCACCATTATGCCCTACAATCCGTTTACGACGGAAGCCTGGACCGAATATGGAGTCGGTATACTTATCTTGGTTGCTCGCTTAACAGCACGATGTTCGCGAATCGGTCTAAAATGGGAAGGGGACGACTACTTTGCTCTGCTGAGCATTTTCTTCTTCACCGGTGAACTCGTCATGCTCCAGATGATTGGGGAGTTGGGCTCCATCACGGGTATGACAGATGAGAAGGCGTTGACACTCACTCCGGAGGAAACTCGAAACATCGTCATTGGAAGCAAATGTCTGTTTGCGGGGTGGATTATATACACGACGCTAATATGGTGCCGTAAGTGATCTTTGCTTTCGGGCAACCTCCACCATGATAGTGGTGGTTAGGCTCTAGTCAATATCTGAATGCTAACAGCGTTTCCAGTCAAAGGCTGCATGTTGTTCTTTTATAAGAGACTGACGTACGAATACTTTGCCTTCTTGAGGTTCGAACATGCACTGATATCGATAGTCTTAACCTGCAGCAGCAAAATCTAGTAAACATCACCGGCGGCATCTGCGTTGTTGCATACATTACCACAATAACCGTCTATTTGACGCACTGCCACCCCATCAATCGGCTATGGCAAGTATATCCATACCCAGGCAACGACTGCGCCCTTAATATTTCGAAATACCTAGCCTTAGTCGTGACGAATGTAACGTAAGTGGCATCCTACCCTTGAGAACCCAAACTCATACTCATACTCTCCCAGAACCGATGCCATGATCCTATATATCCCACTGCCCCTCCTCTGGAATGTCCGACTGCCCATCCGAAAGAAAGTAATCTACGGCTTCTGGCTCTGCACAGGCATCTTCATCATGACCGCCACCCTCCTCCGCTGCATCCTCTGTCTCCAAGACGTGTCCCAAATCAACGTCGGTACCATCTGGTCGATCCGCGAAACAGTATGGCCCTCCCCTCTTCTCTCATCATCCCATCACACAGCACTAACAACCCACAACAGTTCGTCGGCATCATCGCCGTAAACTTCCCCGTCCTAAAGCCCTTCTTCACCAAAGCCAAAAACGCCGTTTCCTCAGCAAAAGCGTCGAAAGATAGCTCATCCAACAATGCATTACCAGTTCACCTCCGTCTATCGCACGTCGACCGCAAGGGGAAGAAGAGGACGGTACATGAGATTACGGGAATGGAGACGGAGATGAATGAGAGTGAGGAGCACATTGTCAGAGGCGCGGCGAGCGAGGGAAGGGCAGATAGTGAGAGGGGTATGAGTATGAGACAGTAGCTCTTTTCTTGGACTGTACATGTACGATTATGGATTTTCATGGGGCATATGAAGGATACGAGGTGGAGTAGCGATAATGTTTTCCTTGGTTGCTGCGGACTTTGCGCGGAGTTTGGGGAGTTGGAATACAGAAAAAGCGGCTTTCTTTCGCTATCATCGTATTAAATCATAGTTAAGTTGTTAATTGCTCAATTGACGTCTCCCATGCATATTTCACGAGCTTCATAGCAGCAATCCCAACACCCCACCGTCTGTCCCTCAACTCCTCAACCAAATCCTCACCAAGAGCAGATTTTTCTCTTCCCCATACACCCCCTTAACATTGCGTCGCTTACAACGTAAGTGGCGCACTCACGCATCCATCCTTCGTTCCTTTTGCTCTAAAGACCGCGCTGTGCCGAGCCGAGCCGTACCCTCGGCTACAAACACGATGGGAACGCTGTATCATCGGCGTATTCATTTTTATTTTTATTTTTTGGACTATATGCTAGGAGCACGCTTTTTTGGGGGGTGAATTGGGCGCGGGGACCTGGAACGGGAAGGGGTAAGCGAATGTGGCTGCTACCTACAGTATTGTATGCAGAAGCATGAGAAAGAGGCATGGTGGCGGTGATCATCTTGTGCGTTTGCAGTTGACGCGGCATGGGTGGGCTGAAGTTTGGAGGGATGACGTAGGTGTGTACAGATTTTGTTTGCTTTTTCATTTAGTCCTCGGGAAGGGGGCTGGGATGGGAATGGTGGGGAAATGGCTTCTCATACTAGAGGTTGAACACGTGGGTTTGGGAGTGTTAATCTTAGGCGATGTGGCTGTAGTGGGGAGGTTTGAGATGGTGGGGAGATGGCCCTTGGGAGATGGTTCGCTGAGTGGAATGAAGGTGCATCTCACGTCACACTGTGGCAGCACTAACAACATTCAAGTTTGCCTCCACGTGGTTGCGAAGCTTGGTATGCGCGCAATGGCTTGGTAGGCTTGGCTGTGTGACCTTGGTTGAGCAATTGACAATGTCGTGATTCATGAGTCACATATCGACCGTAGACTTACTTTCCGAGTTTTACGCATCTAGGATCATCATATCAAGGAGGATGTGGGGATGTACTCAAGGCTCGGTAATGATTACCGGGGTGTTGCAGGTATACGAAATGTTGGATTCATCAGTCGTTGGCGGCGTGTTGCGTCTCGTAACTTCGTATTTGGTGGATACCTGTTGAGGATGGTACCGGCTTTTTTTGTCTCTTTTTGACACCCCACAAGTTTTTGGGTAGTTCTGTGTATTACAATAGCATCTCGTAATCATCGTTTGGAGCACCACATCACACTCCAATCGTCCATCCTTGCCGCTTCACTCTTCATCTCCCAACAACCTCGTTTCTTCGTCCAGGACTCTCGCAATCTTCTCTTGTTTAGTTTCTTTCTGCAAGCTGACCGCGATCGCAGCCCCAATAATAAGCAGAGCTCCTATCAAGCTCTCCAATGGCGGCGTAGTTCCCCAAATCACTCTTTCCACTGCTAGCGCAAATACTAGCTGGAGATATGTTAAATTCGTTGCTCTTCCACCCTTCTCCCTTTGCAGGCCCTCTGTCAGCAAAAACTGTAGCAGGAAACCAAAGAGGCCAATGATGGCTATCAACCCCCACTGACCCAATGTCGTAGGCGCTACAAATCGCAAGCCAGGGTGTATAAGAATGATGAAAAAAGACGCTAGCGTAGCAATGAGAGAAAAGTAGTTTACGCTGATGAGAGAATGTGCGCGCTTGCCTATGACGCGGATAGTCGCATATGCCATACTTGCTCCAAACGTTCCTAGGATAGCGACGGCGATAGCCAAGCCTCGCTGCTCGGGGCTTAAAAAGGGTGTCTTGTTATCCGGGTGATCCGATGGTGGAGTAACTGTATGTCCGTGCGGTAAGAGCCACGGTGGTCGAGCAACAAAAAGAACGCCGAGGAAGGCGATGAAGCTGCAAAGAGCTTCCTTCCAAGTAAATGGTTCGCGTAGCCAGAGGAAACAGACTATTGCTGTCATAGTGGGGATCAAGAAGGTGATTACTGTCGCGTCGGAAATCTCGAGCCAAGATAAAGAGTCTAGAAGTCATTAATCAGTCTCAATTCCCATATATAGCCTTATCTTTTGCCTGATCTGTTTGATTATGGTTAATGAACTCACAGTATAGCCCGAACAATCCTACAAACCCAGCCATACCTCGTACAATAAGTAATCCTCTAATCCCTTTCTGACCAAGAGGGAAGTCTGGGACGCCCTGGCACCAACAGTATATCGAACATATGATACTCGTACATAGCATGCGAATGAATATAATCTGTAGTGCATGGAACTTGATGGAAGGATCATTCGTCAATAGCTTGGCTGCCGTGTTCATCTGCAAGGATACGAATTAGCCGTGCTCTTGCCTCAACGGCAAAAGAATGCCATACTATAGACCCGCATGTCTGGGCGAGGAATACTAGAAATAGTCCAAAATTGCGATTGTAAAAGTTCTTCAATCCAGCTGCGAAACAACTTCGTCGTGATTGCGCAGGTTGAGCTTCGGGAGCTGCAACTGGGGTTGACGTAGGTAAGTGTGGTACAAAGCGGGTGTTGCCGCGGTCTGCTGATGATGCAGTTTCTATCGTCCCGTAAGACATTTCTGTTCTCTTCGGAGATCTGGAGCTGGATGCGAGACTTTGTTGACGCTCATGGGAAAATTACGGAAGGTCCGGTGACGAGACGGCACCTGCCAACATCCTAGAAGCGGATCCCAAGCTAGTGCTTACCTCGGTAGGTACCCCAGTCTACCGGGTCTACCGGTACATCACGTTCGGCTCCTCGCTAGACAATTGCTTACATCTGTACGACTGTGCTCTCGTAATAAACACGAATTCATGCCCTGGCAAACTCAATAGAATTTATCACAATGATGATGGGCTCTTTTGAAATTGGGATTTGCTACACTAGGGTAAACAAAATTCGAGAGTCCACATTTTGACCGAGGAGTCCAGCCGAACTCCATTTGCCATTCCACTCCGCCTCACAGGTATGTTTCATCGACCCAGGTCTTGTAGTCACTGCCCAAGATCGCTGTTTTCGGGATAGCAGCCGAGATCTTTTTGGAGAAGCTTGCCCTGGTGCCTGTCGATCCAGGGCCGGTGTTAGCAAACTCCTCAAATGTAACCGAATCCGTCCTCGGGTCAGTGGTCTGCCAAGTTGACCAGCCGAGAGGGTTTATGACGTTAGTCATACTAGTATTCTGGAAAACAACGCGAGCAAAGTGTCCCCATGGGCGACCGAGGTAGTATGCTCCAGCGAGAACGCTGGTGCCCGGTGCAGCGGCGACCTTGGAGTTGCTGATCACATAGAAGGAAGGGTCGGAAGCCGACGGACGGCCATTGGCGGTTATGAAACCAAGCGATGCAGGGAGAACACCAATGGAGACTTTTTCGAACCAGGCCGTAGCATGCTGACCAAAGATGAAGTCCGTGGCACCCTCGATGTAAGACTTAGCGAATAGCTGTCTACCGTTTTGTGCAAGGACTGTGTCTTGAAAGCCCCTGAACTGGCAGCCGTAGTAGGCCTGCTTGTCGGACATTGCGCTGACAGCGAGAGCTTGCGAGCCCTGTCCGCGAGTGTTGACTAAGTTGATGTTGTAAACTCTGAGGTTTGGAGTTGATGCCCGAAGGGTTGCAGTGGCGTCATTGTTGGGCGAGTCGTCTTGACTCTTTCCTTGGGTAATGGTCACCGTATTGGAGCTGTAGCTGCTGGTATCGGGAGTTTGTCCGTAGATAGTCAATGATGACGCGAGTTGTCGGATGTAGACTTGCTCTTTGTAGGTGCCCGCGGCGATGAAGATACACTGTGCCGCCGTGTCGGTGGTGCTCAAGGCATCTACAGCTGCTTGGACTGTTTGGAAGGTGCTGGTAGGTCCGACAGATAGGCAGCCAGAAGGTGCCGATTGACGTCCTGATCGATGAGAAAGATCTTGAGGAGCTGCAACAGCGGACGCAACAAGCGGAAGTACGAGAGCAAGGGACGAAAGCATGTTGTGTTGTGATGAAGTGAACTGTTGAGGGTACAGAATCATCAATGAAGCGATGGAGGCAGCTTTATATACGGAAATCCAAGGGGTATACCTTACCGTTAGGACACCATAATTAGATGATACTCCAAATGGCAAGTGCCACTACCAGGCTATAGAAAGACGCATAGCCTAAAGCGAGATTAGAATCATAATGGGGGTTGAGACGGCTGTATGCAACCCAGATTGGTGGACTCCACCCGGGGAAGTTTTCGGGGAATTTCTGGAGACATCTAAGTGGTGGCGCGGCAGAAAGGTACATCCAAAAGAATCCAGACATCCTGGGTACACGAGGTAGCCTAGCAGGCAAGCTTCCCACGAATCCATCCCAGTGGTAGATGTCCCACCAACAGATGAAGCCTCGAGATGTACAGTGTCAGTAGCGCATACGCAAAATCAAGCTGGATTCAAAGTCTGGACGTGTTGTCACGACCGTGGCTGAACCGGCTTAATCGTGCTGCGCTGCACAGGGTTGATGATTGACGGAGAATCGCTCACAGAGTTCCGGCAGTAGCGGAATAACGCGGCGGCCGATCGTGCTGGTGAGGCCGGGCGAAGCCATGTCAGATCTGGGTTTTGTCAGGGAGACGGAATCAGATCAACCAAGGCTCGCACTCGGCAAAGTGTGGCGGTGCGGAAAGGTCCGTGCAAAACTCACGTGAACTGGCGTCGCGACGGATCCGGCAAACCTCGCACTTCTTTGAACCTTGCACAACGCCAGGACCATCCCAACTCACGACTTCAACGTTCGCTCAGCTACACCGATTTTTGATATTTTGGTCTTGCACATTTCGTCAATGGCGCGCTCACAGACCGACGCGGATTGGCGTCACAGTGAAACCATAGATCTTACGCTCTCTTCGCCGGAACCTGAACCGCAAGCGCGACCACAACCTCGTGCGCCAACGCGATTAACCCAAACCTACATCAGCCGAGACCCGCGTCAATACAGCATATCACGCGTCAAATATGAACCTGGCCAAGCGTCAGGTCCCGCCCATGTGCCCGTCGCTCCGCAGCGATCGCGTCCCATCAATCCTGATCATCTCAAGGCAATCATCAGCACAACCGATAAAGATGATTTGCAGAATGTGCTGCTTGATTTGTGCAAAATATCTCCTGCATTTTCTGGTGCACTTGTGCGGGGACTTACGCCACACTCAGCATTCGCCCGGAAGATGACAAAACAGCACCGAGTGAGCACACAGGTGTCCGGCAACTACCGCGTCGACAACGACAGCGACAGCGATGGACTGTTAGACGAGGGCCAAGACAATGACCAGTACGAAGCTTTGCAAATACTGGCTAGGCCACCGATTTCCGCATCACACCGCACCGGGACTCCTTTGCAGACTCAACACTACAACCTACCCCTACCCCCGCCTCATGTTCACGGGTCTCATTCTGTGCCTCGGATTAAGAGAGAATATAATGGGTCTTCTGGGTATGGTCTTCACGACAATGGGAGCGTCCAGAGAGCTTACCAACCAACCCCACCGCGCCCAACAGCCCTGCGCAGCCCTCTACAGAACCCTTCCGGCAGCTCACCGTCTGTCTATCGCACGGCGAGTCAGGTATCATCTGTTCAAGGGCCATCTGGAATCAGGAAAATGCCGGAGCCAGCGTACGAGACTTGCGTCAAGTGCAAAGAGCCGTTTGTAGGGGATGCGCCTTGTATGTACCATCCTGGCAAGGATTATACAAGATCAGATGGATCAATAGGTTGGGAATGCTGTGATGAAGACTCTCCAGGCTGCAAATTTGCCAAAACGCATACTACTTGGGAAGACTTGGGGAAATATTAGTCGAACCAGCGAAAATGACCGAGCCACTCGTCGGGCCCAGAATACAGGCGGAAAAAGCAGCTCATGATGCGGTATTAAAGTTGCAGTGAGACTGAGTCTTGAGTTGAGCTATAACGATCGCTCCTGGGTTCATTCTTCGCCTATACGTCTGTCCACGAGCCCTTACAGTAGTTTCATCATCGCATCATATCCTCCAAGCATAGCGCATATGTTCACCGACAGGCAAGTTTCAAAGATCGATATAAAGAAAACATACCTTGGACTCTTCGCGTTTCCAGCTCGTATACACTGGGAGCTATCATTCTGTGGGTATGTTAAGGTGTAAGCACCAGAGTTTACCCAACGATGCGCCTCATGTTATACTCGACTGCCATTTCGAGTACACAGTTGCTCTAGGGACTGGCTCTCTAAGAGCTAGGCAGACAGTGAGTGCGATGTTCGACCTCCTTTACCTCATTGAGAGCCGCCTTTATTACGGCTCATGACCTCATATCGGTCACGCCTGCACTAGGCGCCACTCCTCGAATAAATGTATATATATCCACCAAAACCATTCTCCCCACTGCCAAATTACAACTTATTTGCCCCCGTAATGGTTCAATTTTCCAGCATTTCGGGCTTCGCCCTTGCATCATTCATTATTGTGGTCACTGTGACCCCGACTCCCCTGGGTCTTTCGGGCGAGCAACTCTACTGCATCCGCGCGAATGCGTACACAATCCCATTACTATCTTCCGGTTGTGTACTAATAATCTGAGTAGACGGAAGGAACCATGGGACAACCGCTGTCTCAGTAACCTTAACATCTAATGAGCTGGGCTTTGAGAACTTTACCACCTCACCCGCAACTCCAGCCAATCAGTTCACACGCATCTACTATCATCGCCAACTTCACTTTGCCAATTTCCTGGGTAATTGGGTTGTGATGCCAGGCGCAGCATCTGATGCTTCACGTTTATTGGGGATACCAGGGCACCGAACCTGCTGCGACGATTATTGGATTTGGTCCCTTTCATTAGTCAATGCCAGCCATGCGAATCCGCGCTGGAATTCGGCGAGTGAGAGTATAATTGCATTTATGAACCAGTTTTTAGAACATGAAAGGACTTCAGGAATAGTACACCACTCTGGTCAACAAGGTCACATTGTGAGGCTTCATTCGTGACCTCTTGGCAACCGGCTTTCGATGGGAAGGTTTTCTGAGACCTTCAAACTCCGACCGATTTTATATTTCCATATAAACTCCGGTCATATTGTCTGTAATTGAAGCTTCGCGTTGCAATTGTCTTGTTATTTCTTGAACGACTCGTTCATAACGCAGAACATCGTGCCAAGTCTTTTATCTCAACAATCCCGAAGATCAGGTACCACCACCACCACTTCCAACACCGTGCGCAACACTGAAAAAGAGCAGAAATGCGGCGGTTATTTACCCTCAGCGACAAAACAAGACATGCATCAAAGCTGGAGGTGCGATCACACGAGGCCGCCAGGACGCCGCGGGACAACACGCCTCGCATTCAACGGGTTACACAGGGCTCCATTACGAAGTCCGCATTACTGTCGCATTTCGCGGTCATTGTTTGAGCAGCAAGCATATTTCGTCTTAACACAGCATCATACTTTACATCTTATTACAACCTCGTTCGACTCTGGCAACATGACTACCCACTACCGAGGCAGTGCCCATGATTCATCGCTCATTCTTGGAAGCCATAATTACTCGTAAGCTCTGAAGCAACTATGTCTGTTTTTTTCGGACACAACAATGAACATTTGGAGTTCTCCCTCTCTACCCCAATTCTCGGTCGTGGGCTCTAGTCTGGATCAGGGTATACAAGGTAGGGCGCTGAACACCATTGATAACCCGAGGTTAAAATCGTTCAAGAACCCCAAGCATACCCCTAGCGCAAGTCTGGAGAAGCTTAATTTCTTCCTGGAGTAGTAACACTAAGGGGCACATCCCCCGCGTTGCTAGGTACATACATGACTGCGATTGGAGGATTTGAGGCCAAGATTTCCCCGTGGATCATCACATCCTGGGGTAGATTAAAGGAGCAATATACAATATTCCTCCACCTGACCAGGTTCGGGAACGTGGCTACACGGTCTGACTAGCAAGGTAGTCTACATGACTTCCTTCCACGGTCTCTGTCTCGTTACGTGGTCTGCGGTCAATCTCTCCCGGCGACACTTTCCTCAGCCTCCAGTCACATTACTCGTGACTCCATGACACTGTCAGCATGCATTTCCTCCAAATACTACCGCTCCTAGTCACGTCTGCCTCTGCCCTTGCCTTCCCTGGTGCCGAGGGCTTTGGCAGCAATGCCGTCGGCGGACGTGGCGGCACTGTATACGTCGTTACGAACCTCAACGACAGCGGTGCTGGCTCTCTCCGCGATGCCGTATCCCAGCCAAACCGCATAGTTGTCTTTTCAACTGGCGGCCTGATCAACATCAAAGAACGCATGGTAGTATCCAAACGCGTGTCCATACTCGGCCAAACCGCGCCCGGCGACGGCATTACCGTGTACGGCAACGGCTGGAGTTTCAGCAACGCCAACGACGCAATCGTACGCTACATCCGCATCCGCATGGGTAAGAGTGGAAGCAGCGGGAAAGACGCTATCACCATCGCTTCGGGAAGTAACATGATCTTCGACCACGTGAGCGTATCCTGGGGCCGCGACGAAACATTTTCAATCTCCGGGACCGACGTCGGTAACATTACCATTCAAAACAGCATCATTGCGCAGGGCCTTCAGACGCATTCGTGCGGCGGCTTGATCCAGACGGAGGTTGGAAACGGGATCAGTCTCTTCCGCAACTTGTACATTGACAACAAGACGCGAAATCCAAAAGTCAAGGGTACGAATGATTTCACGAATAACGTCGTGTACAACTGGGGGAACGGCGGGGGTTACATCGCGGGTGATTCGAGTGCAGAGAGTCAAGCGAACATCGTGGGGAATTACTTTGTAAAAGGCCCCGATACGACCGTCGCGCCATTCACACGCGGAAACGACAAGTTCAAGGGATTTGTAAAGGGGAACTATTACGATGATAATCGGAATGGGGTGGTGGATGGCGCGGAGATTGCTGTATCGCCCAGTAATTACGGAGGCATGAACATCCAGGCTTCAAGATTTGCGTATCCCGCTCCTGCAAAGGTGTTGGCGGCGAGAGATGCGTTGACGTTAGTCGCAGCGAGTGTGGGGGCGAGCAAGGTACGGGATGCGGTTGATCAGCGACTTGTGGCTGAGTTAAAGAGTTACGGGAAGACGGGGGAGTTGATTACCGATGAGAATGGTAGTCCGATGAGTGGGCCGGGTAGTATTAACCCTGGAAAGCAGTGGGTTGATGCGAATGGGAATGGAATTCCTGATAACGTAGAGGCGCAGTTCAAGGATGTAGAGGCTTGGGCGAATAGCTTGGTGCCGAGTACGTACTAGATAGAGCTAGTCAAGGTCTAGAGATGGAAAGATTAGGTAAGCTGCTCCATGTCAATGTGCCATAAGAGTTGAAGTTAATTGCATAGTAGATTACTACGAGAGCTAGCGTTCCAAATCATTAGGTTTTCCAGCATGACCATTTTCCATTACCCTACCGAGCCATTGAAGAAGAAGAAGAAGAAGAAGAAAGTAGATACAAAAGTTTTCCATCATCCAAACATGTCATTCATATCCCATCGTACCCATCTATGCCTTGGCGAGCTGGGCCTCCAAGAAAGCAGGGGCGGTAGTAGCAGCAGTGTCCGAGTACTGCAAGTGAGTAGGCTGAACAATCAGAGTACCCTCGCAGACCAAATCGCCGTTGTTGCAGTAAATCGCCGTCTTGGCGGTAGGGAAGCTGGGGATCCTGCCACCGTTTTGCTTGTTCTTTGTGTATCCGAATAGCACGACGCCCTTGATCTGGTTCTGTACAGTGGCGCTCAGACCGGGGATGGCGCCGGCCATGAGGGCCGCGCCCTGGGAGTAGCCACCTGCTACGACGGGGGTGTTGGGGCATTTTGAAGCAGCGAGGTTGAAGAGACGCTTGCCTTCTGTGATGGCGGCGGCGGTAGTACCGGCGGGGAGGATGTTTGCGGCAAGACCGGCATCGTAGGGTCCGCCTACGCCTTGGACCCAGACGTTTGCTGCGCCGAGGTCGTTCTCGAGCTTGTTGGCGGTGAAGGGTCCGACTAGGGCGCCCTGTGGAGGTTAGTACTGAGGTTGTAGGTGGTCTAGAGTGGAGATTGCGTACCATGTTGCCGGCTTCATTGCTGCCCCGGGCGAAGATGAAGATGGCCTTTGGGCAGGCAGAACTGCTGCCACTTTCGAGCTCAGTGCGAGTAGCACTCGCTTGGCGAGCATCGAGCCTGATAGTAAGGGGTTCGGCGATGGGCTCAGCTACAGGTGCTGGGATAGCGACGGGAGAGGCGATGGCGATGGAAGCAAGGAGGGAGAGGATGGTGACGGACTTCATTTTGAGGGTTGTTATTGTTGTTATAGCGAAAGACTGTGGATAATTGATTAAGATATTAGAGGCTGAGAGATGCTGCTGGAGTAGGCTGCTGGGCTGAGCTGTGTCTCTTTTCTTCTTCGACGACTTCGCTCTCGTCTTTATGCTTTCTCCAATGCTGCTATGTAGCAACAGACTGGCATAGCCACGACGCCTTTGCTACCCATGTAGCCTCGGTAAGGCTACAAGCTAATCCCCTAGAAAGCATCTGGAATACAAACTACGGACATGTAGTCCTCAAAGAGGTTGTGACCGTTGCGGTCCCGCATTATGGAGATTGTGACCTCTTCTCCACCATGTCCAAAGTCAAACTGTGAGCCAGTGAGCTTCCACATCGAGGCTGAGGTTCCTCGGCTCGCCAACGCTATACTTGGAAGGACGTGCTTAGGTGCAAATATTTCAGATTGCTTGTCCCAAAACCAGAAGGTGTGTTGATATGCCGTCGACTGGGGTCTTTCCTACTGGGGGTGAACTAAAGTAGATTTGGCGGCGTTTAGGTTAGTTTATGCAAAATCCACCGAGGCATTTTGGATTATGCATGCTGAAACCAGATACTGTTCTCAATGGGAGGCCTACTCGTGACGTGGGGTGCATACGCAAGTCTCTGTTTGGACTAGATAGGTACCCCGCAGCCGTGGTGGAGTGCTGTCAACGAGACGGTGCTAGTACTCTAAACGGCATGTGAGAAGTATTTTCTGGGAAATTACCACACCACGATGTCTGGTGGCCTGTCAAGTACCGGACCTAGTGACAGAATTGCGTTAGGCCGGCTCACGTGGGCGCAGTGTGACGGTTCGGGGTGGAACGGCGCGCAGCAGGTTTGGCGACCGAGCTCTCGGGGATAAGATATCGTAGTCCCATTCAGGCTGCTTCCAAGTTCAACCAAGGCCGGAGAAAAGAACAAATGCAGATTAAACTGGAGCTTTCGAGAACAAAAAAGCAAAGGACACGTAAGATGGGAAAGCTGAGATGCGGGGTTACCATTGAGTGTACGCCTGCGTATGTGCATGAGTGCGTCAAGTCGCAACAATCTTTCCGTGGCTTTGTGCACGGCATAGAAAAGGAGAAGGGAAAGTGCGTATCGCGAAGTAGGAAGGAGAACAGCCTTGTTTCGCGATCCTGGAGAACATCGGTCGTGCACACGGAATCTTAGTATAGCGGGTAGCGGGCCAATCATAACATCTTGATTAGGGCCAGGACCTGAAATTGGCTCTTCATGCGTTGTGCGAGGAACGCGACGCGACGCGAACTAATCGTTTTCCAAATCTGCACCAGCGGCATAGTTGGACGAAACTGGAGGTTGAGGATGCAGTGTGAGGCTGATAATTGAATGTTGCGCAAAGGTGGAAGCTTGGACAATTTGGCTATGCGCAACACTTTTGCACATTTGTCATTACACATTTGACGACAAACACAACATGTTGTTAGTGTGTCTTCGTGTTCCTCGTGATTGCTAAGAGGTAGAGTCTCGCTATGTTAGCGTGTGTTGCTAGTCCGGCACTTGCGTATTCGCTGTGACTACCTCGGTATACACACTAACGTTACAAGAAAACGAAGACGAACCTCCGTCCACTATCTTCAAGTCACCGACGACAAACACAAGGATCCAGTCATGCTAGTCGTAAGGACAGAAAGATGCGAGCAAGGAAAGCACTTGGCAACATATACCCACCAATTCCTGTTATTCTAGAACAATTCGATTTAACGGCTTGCCTTCTCTCCCATCGACGATGGCACGTTATATCATCGTCCAAGTTTCCGCTTCCCCAAAGTTCCCGAGCCTCTTCACATTGAGATAAGAGCGGGGATTTTAGCCGTCCTGACATGAAAAGCGGCATGAAGCACTTACCCTCATTCAGGCCTCATGACTCGCATTCAAATCAACATCTGGTCTCTAGCTCAGCATAACACACGCATCCACATACTCATCGGCTCATTCAGTCCCAACCCAAACTGTAATTTCACTCGAGATGTAGTCACATAACCCGTTCATCTCGCTCAGCCCCAAACGCCCCCTACATCCAATCTCAATTCATCGACCCTAGTATCTACACACACACACACACACACACACACACACACACACACACACACACACAAAAACATAGACACGAGCCATCTGTTACATATCCACGCACCTGCCGTTCTGCTCTGTGCGCCCAGCCTCAAATCTAATCTCAAACACCCCAGCAGCCAGAACACCGCGATCATCGCTCGCTTAAGCCAGCCACGGAGTGCTGGCTTGAAGAGGCATAGTGTCGTTGCTGCTAAATCTAACGGTTCTGACAGTGCACCTGTTATGCCCCTCTTTCTGTTTTCTTAGTACAAGTGAGGGAGAGAGGGGTATGAAATAGCTTGTGCGCCAAACACGATGGGGAAATGTCGGGTTGGCTTGGTAAGTCAGGTCCTGACTTCGGTCTGGAGACCGCACTGGCATGTCATGTGGATAAACCCCGCCGATCGATTCGAGACTTAACTTATCGTTAACCAGTTGTGCAAGGTCGTGGTCTATTCAATTATGGTATTGCTTCTGAAAACAGTGAAAAGCGATTGGTATCATGCTCTTTGCCTCCAAACCCATTCGTATACATACATAACGCATCTCAATGCTACTTGACCAAAGAAACCCCCTCCCAAGACCCGCTCAGAAATCTAGAAATGCGGCGTGTTAAGCGCCATAACCATGAGCAACCCAGAAATCAGCCCCGCACCAGGTAGGGTGATGATCCAACCGGAAAAGATGAATCCAACCTGTTTCCAATTGACGGCCTTGAGATCGAAATTGCACAGGGCAACACCAATCGTCGCACCCGTCAAGCACTGTGTGGTCGATACGGGAAGCGCCAGTCTAGAAGCGAGCAGCACGGTGATGGCCGCACCCAACTCCATGGAGAAGCCACGGGTGGGAGAAACTTGTGTGATCTTGTTACCGAGCGCGCGTACGATGTGGTAGCCGTAGAACCAGAAGCCTGCGCCGAGGAGAATACCAGCGACGATGAGGATCCAGATGGGGGTGTCGGCCTCCTTTGTGACGACGCCTGTGGTGTAGGTGTTGTAGGTTGCTACCCAAGGACCAACGGCGTTGGCAACTGGAGGAGAGTTAGTTTACATGTTCTGTGTGGAGAGTGATGGGTAAAGCTTACCATCGTTGGAACCATGGGCAATGGACATCATCATGGCGGAGGCAACTTGGGCGTAGGTCCAGAGATGTTCGACACGGTTGTCGTAGACGATAGCGCGGGAGTGGACACTGTCAAGACCTAGGTATGTTAGTGGAAGATCTAATCATGAACGGGAGAATACAACGTACCTTTCTGGGTAACGACGTCTCGTGAGACACCCTGGAGAAGGATATACTTGGTCCAGGCTACAATCTTCTTGGGCGAGTAGGCCGGGAGATGTTCAACAGGCTTCAACCAGCGCTCCTCGGGTTCGGGCTTAGCAGGAGCGATGTGGGCAACGGCGCCATCGCGGGGAAGTGGGCGCGAAAGTCCGCGGCCACCGTTCTCAACATCAATGTTGTCGCTGTTTCCGGAAGAGTTGTTGTCGACGGATGTTGAGTGACCAGCGCCCTTCTCGCCCTTGAAGTTCTCCTGTTCGATATCGACGGAGGCTGCCCTGGCGTAGTAGTCGGTGACGATCTGGTCGCCCTTGCCGGGGAAGTAGATGGGAGGGTTCTCGCGGTACAGAAGGGGACCGAGAGGGAGGTGCCATACCCTCAGCCTGGTGTCACCCTTGATAAGACGGCGTGTGAAGTAGGGGACGAAGAAAATGTAGGAGATGGCGAGCATTCCGGCAAAGACACCCAATATGATACCACAAGCCTTGCCAGGACCCATCTCCTCGAGAGACTCTCCATTTGGCAGCTCGTCAATGATGAAAAGAGCGAGGACACCGGCGGTGAATGCAAGGTAGAAGGGGATGAGGCGAAGACCCCACTTGAGCGGGTCCTTCCTCTGGTGGACACCGAACTTGATGGTCAGGAAGAGGACGGCGGCGAAGGCGGCGGCGAGGAAGGGAGCGATGACCCATGAGGCGGCGATTTGGGAGATGGATCCCTTCTTCCAGCCCCAGCTAAGAGGTGACTGAGCAGCAATACCGGCACCGGCAAGGGCTCCGACGACAGTCTGGGTGGTAGATACTGGCATACCAGCAAGGGTCGCGATGGTGAGGAAAGTAGCAGATCCGACTTCAGCACAGCTCATGGCGAGCATGAGGGTAGCAGGAACAGGCTTGAAAGTGTCGAGAGCAAAGATACCGCTCTTGATAGTACCAGTAACGCGGGAGCCCAGCGCAACAGCACCGAGGAACTCAGTACCAGAAGCCAGGATACCGGCCTGCCACATCTTCAGGGTCCGAGCAGCCACCGATGTGGCGTATGAGTTGGCGACATCGTTGGCACCGTTGGAGGCCGACGAGGCGACGAAGGCAATGGTGCAGATGGCAAGGATCCAGTCGTACTTCTTTAAGGCGGGAGCCATTTTGGAGAAGAGGGCGAGCACTGGCGCCTGTTGACTGAAGGATGGGAGGTGTTGTGAGTTGACACTGAGTGGTCGAGTATCACGGTGGTCGAGTGTAAGAGACTTTAAGTAAGTTGCACTGATTCAAAGATGCATAGATATCTAATCTTGGCAACACAGATGACATTTTCGCTAAGTGAATGTGGACTCAGACGGGTGTGGGCGTTCGACGGTGTTGGCTCCTCGTTGAGGCATGGTGGATCAACCAAGCCACCATAACATGCTACATCGCCGTCGCCATGGTCTGAACTCCCTCCTAGGCGTCTTTACCTGGTCGTGTACGAATGCTCTGGGCTGAATAATATGGAGAGGTTGACATGCAATTGGCGTAGACGTGCCGCCACCCTGAACTGGGCCACGAGATCTGCTTCTGGGCTGGTGTCGCGTTGAGTGGAGTAGAATTCTTGGAACATGAATATCGCCATGGCCGTGGAAGCACGTTGCGAAATGCGGGCGAACGAGAATTGCCCATGGGGGCACGTTTCCATGCAGTCGAGCTAGCTGGGCTCTTGGGCCAGTCTGGCTGGCGGAATGCCGAGACCGCCCAGGCGTTGCCAAGACGCCTTTACTATCCTTCGAAATCTCTGACCCGGTCTGATTGCTCAATGCACCAGCTACCGAGTGTTTGCGTCGTGTCTTTCTCGGCCAATCAGCTCGCTCCACTAGACCATGTGTTTTATTTCTCGACTTTTCAACGTCCCAAAATCCCATGGCGGAACGGAGCGTGTTAGTATACGGGAACAGCTGAATGACTTGCGTGCCGCATAGCCGTCCTCGTGCATACGCCTTGCAAGGGTTCCCAAGGTAGTCTGTGAGCTTCTGTACCGCCAAGACTTTCCTTACAGTACAAGCCTTTCCTTCAAGACATGTGCAATGACTTTAGCAGTATTGCCCAAAAACACTCGAAAAAGCATCAGTCGGCTTGACCGAGGTTGAAATGACGTTGTAGGAATGGCCCCATTAACACTATCTTATGTAAGGAAGAATGTAAGGAAGAACATTATCAGCGGGATGAGACGGCTGAGCAACTACAGTGTCGTCTTTCTCCGGCGACTCAAAAATCGTGATCGAGATTTCAAGACTACGATACGTAACTAAATGTAGCGCCTTGAATGCTATTCGCTATATCCTCATTTCTTTCGAGCCCGACGATCTTGCAGTCATACATACGAACGATGACGAAGAACCCTCAGACCACGTAGCCGGGTGCTTTGGCAGACTTCTCGAACATCTAATGCTGACCTGATTAGTCAAACTCATTGAAAACCCCCCACTGTCCCTTTCTTTTGCCCTTGTCAGTCCCTCAAGTCTGCAAATCTTCCCTGCATGTTGCCTCCCAACTGCCACTAACGTCCCGAAGGTGTGGTAAGAACCAATCGGCCCACCCGCGCTTTAGAGCGGAGCGGGAGCATGTCATGTCAATTTTGTTTCCATGGAGCTCGTGGGACCGTGATAGCCCACGTGCATTATTACCAGCCAATCAATAAGACCACGGATTTATTCTTCTACCTCGATGGTTGAGACTTTCAGGCTGAACATGCCTAAATAAAATTACCAGTGCTTCGGTCTCCAATACTCCACTCCACCTACACATGCAACTCCCTTGCAACCTCACAAGCACGGGTCAGGCTCTGCCAGCCGTTGCATGTCACTGGCGTACGCCATCAATACCGTCAGCCGCACTAATTGTTCATCACAAGGCCCATAGCATTTCAATATATGTTTTGAGGAACTAGTAAGACTGTGAGCACGACGATTCCCATCGTTTCCCCAATCTTGATGCCATATACAACTCCAAGAGTACCAAACTAACGATACGCAGTGTCTCTTTCCCGAGATATGCAACTCCATACTATGGCAAAAGAAGTCGAAAAGTCCCAAAACAATGCTACAAACGTCTCATCTCTCCCTTTCTTGATCATTCCCTCTCTCTTTCCTTCTCCCTACCACCTCCCACCCAACCTCCACCCTCTCTCGCAATTAATCCTCATCCCAAACCCCCTCTCACACCCAATCCTCCTATCAATACCTTCTTCCATCTCCCACATCTTCGTCTCTGCCCTTTTCTCTTTCTTCGGCAACCGCTTAGATTGGTACTTGATATCTCGCGCAAAAGCACCTGTTCCGTGTTAACAACAACAATAAAGCATGTATACAAACTTATACCCCCCCACACGTTTAATCATCGTGAGGGAAGAAGGGACTTACGACAGACCCCCCCTCAACACCTTCAATTCATCCACCGGTACCGTATCCACCAGCACAACAACAACCAGCTCGAAGAGTTCGGGTGGGAGGTCTAGGAGTTGCATGTTTTGCGTTCGTGTCCTTTTTTGTTGAAGACGTGGGTATGGTGTCGTATACAGGTGTCCCGGACACCGAATAATGCAACAACGACAACAAGAACTGCACCGAACTAGACAAAACAGTAAAGCTAGGTAAGCACAACTGTACACAAGCCATGGATCATGAGAAAAAAAGGAGATCACACAGCTTATGAAGACCCATCTCATTGCTTTCAAGATGACAGACGACGCACGGACCACCGAGGAGGAGAAGAATAATAGTTAGGAAATGTGGTTGAAAGGGCGACCCTGGCACAATACAAGGCGGAAGCTTAGTTTAGCACAGCCAGATCATGTCTTTAGTAGCTCGAGAGAAAAATAGGAACTAGCACATGTGTCATTTTTGTTGATGTGGCAGTAGTTGCCTGGGGTTGGAGGTGTGGTGTGGTGGTAAATAAGGAAACGCCATGGAAGAGGATGCGCGTAGGGGTTATTAGGATGAGGTGTAAGGTGCGCCGCTAACGATAGTGATGCGTAGGCTTGTTGACTTTACAAGGCTGGTGTTGTTAGAATGGCATGAATCCTTGTTATCATACATCTGCCGACAAAGTCGATTTCTCCCGTGTATAGTTGCAAAAGGTCAACGCGAAATCTCCCAGACCCTACCCAGCGCAAGATGGAAATCTCTCATAACGTTAGTTAGTTATACAGACCCCGCCACCACCAAAGCAGGAGGAGGAACTACTCTATACTATGCTATCAACCAACCAACCACTACCACTAAAATACACATGAAGTATCTACCAAAATAGAATAAAGAGTAAGAAATATTTTGCGCTCAGTCAATCCAAAAAGATACTAAAACAATACCAAGAAGAAGAAGAAGAAGAAGAAGAAGAGCGCGGGGGTATCAAAGAAAAAAAAGCGGAAACGAATCCAAACGAGGAAAAGCAAAATCTATATGCTCGCTTAAAGTTGCGGAAACCAAACCAAACCAAACGGGGAGGAAATGACGGAAAGAGATGATGATGCAAACGCTTGTTGGGAACAAAGGAGAAACGGAACGGAACTAAATTAAACCAAACAAACAAACAGATGAGGGACATGGACTCGTACGCTGCTTGGGCCGTCGTCGTTGCATGTTCATATATGTATGTACGTGTGTTTTTTTCTTTCTTTCTCTTTCAGCTATGCGTCGCGTACATGTGGAGATGATCGTGCATTTGCGATGTCGTGGTATCGCGGTAGGATTGTGGTTGTTGAGGCATGACGTGTTGTTGAAGATGAGGGTGATGTTGTGGAATGTGTTGATGAGACTGCTGCTGCTGTTGTTGTTGTTGTTGTTGTTGTTGTTGTTGTTGTTGATGAGGGTGACGCATGCTACCGTTCATTCCAGGGACGGAAAAGTCGGGGTTAATTTCCGATCCGCCTTGACTCATACTTGACTGTGGCCTGGAATGAGCAGAACTGCCTCTTGAACTGCTTATTCGATTCCCGATTTTGGAAAGTGGTTTTGATATCATCTGGCCAAATGACGGCCGGTCGTAGTATGGCGATTCTTCGAACTGAGGCGGGGCGCCAAAGTAATTTGGATATAGTGATTCGAGGGGATTTGGCGGAGGCTTGATCTGCTCCATGTATTCACTGTGGTACATGTGCTGTTGTTGGTCGTGATCCATGATTGGCGTGTGGGGGTGTGATGCGTGCATGGGGGCTGTGGTCATGACGGGTGGTAGATCTGGAATAGCTGGTTGCGCTACATCCAGAAAGTCACCAGGGTCCACATCCATGTAGCTAATGCGATGGCTTGTTGTATCAACGGCGGGTGTCTGGGGCTCCACAAATGGCGAGGATCCGCAATCGTAATCAGGTACATGCGATAAAGAACTGCTGACCTGCAGCAAAGCTGCATTGACAGCTGCAAGCCGCGCACGTGAGAGGTGTGGGTTGGAGTTGCCGATGAGAATGTGCATTCGCTGCTCGCGCGAGAGCTTCTCCACGTGCGGAACGGAGTCCCTTGAAGGTGTGACGAAACCAGGGGGTAGCTGCTGGTGCATAGGGTCTAACGGTATATCGGCGCGTAGGCTCAAGGCAGTGATCAGGACTTCTTCCCGACTCGGTCGAAGGTCACAGCATTGGAGCTTTTGTCGGAGGATCCTCGAGTTGTCAGGACACCAACTAATTTGCGACCGGCTTTCTCGCAGCCGTTCATCTAAGCAACCTATCAGCTCCTTCCAAGTATCGTGAAGAGCCTCCTGTCGTATTAAATTCCGGATCACATTAGAGTACTTCCACTGATCCATAGTCGCGCCATTCTTCATGTGTTTTGCTACGTGGTCACATCTCTCATCCCATCCAATGCTAACTTCTTTGCATTTGTCGAAACCACAGCCGAAAACTCTCCTTGGAAGTAGTGTAATGCCAATGTCGGTCAACGATGGTAATGGCCGACCAGCATGATAGCGCTGGTGGTGTTTGATAAAATCTTTTTGACGGTCAAAGATGCGATTGCATCCGTGGACAATGCAAGGCCAGTCTTCCCCAGTTTCATGCATTCTCATTTCGTGTTTCTTCCAGTCGGATTTCGCTTTGAACGTCTTTTGGTTCTTCTGTTCGGCACAGTAGGTACAGAACATGTAAGGTTCCCCGGACTGACTCTGTGACTTGTCGTCGTCGGGAAACAGGCTTGGCGATGCCACACCATCATCGGTTGGCGTGTAGCTTGCTTCGACCTTTACATTAACAGAGCCGTCCGCATCCGAAGAAGAAGGTATCGCAGCAGGCACTGGCCGAGTGGGATCAAGACCAGCTGGATATGAACGTGGCTCGGCTCGTCTCTTGCTACGCGAGGAAGTTGAAGAAGCAGAGGAAGCGGCTCGATCACTGTTGCTGGTGGACGAGGAAAAGGTTGATGCAAGTGATAGGCGAGATCGCCATGATGATGCCGAAGAAGAAGTGGTGGTAGAGCTGGCGGTGCTGGTGGACATGAGAGACGAGGCTGTAGAATTGCGGCCTACAGTCGGTGAGCGGAAGCAGGTGGAGGAGGAGGAGGAGGAGGAGGAGGAAGAGGAAGAAAAACATACGCGAATCTATAGCTTGGGAAAACATGCGCTGGATCAAGTGCGGCGGATGTCTTGCCAGCAGGGCCTCGATGTGCCGCATCGACTCCTCTGGTATGTCTAGGTTGTCCTCCATGTTGGAGAGGCAGCCTTGTGCTCAAGAATGATAGCGTACGGGAACTACTGACATGCCCACTAAACAAGTCGCGCAAAAGCAGGCGAAATGGAGACTAAAACGAAAGACAGACTTGGGTATGTACAAGAGAAGGTGGAGAAGGTATCCAGGTGTCGCGCGGTGAGACTAAGGGCCAAGGGATGGATAATCGTGTATCCGAGCAGGCATCAGCAACTGTTGGTGCGACAAGTTGATATACAAGTGGGATCACCTCATCCAATATTGCAGCGGGGAACGCGGAAACGGCACTCTTCTAGAAGGCGTATGGAAGGATCGTAGAAGAAGCTAAACGGGGGTGGTCGCAGGGGCGCTCGTGCGCGCGTCAACATGACCACGATCCTTGTCTGGCCTCAAGGTTGGGGCAAGGCTGAGGTTGTGACGGGGCGTGAGAGTGTAGCGTGTTTGAGGCGTCCGCAGGGAACGGTAGAAGGGCCTGTCAAGTGTCAAGCGACGAAAACGAAGACGACGACTCTGCACTCTGCACTCTGCACTCTGCACAGCTGCCACGGTTGCAACAGAATAGTGCGAGGCGCCGTCGGATTCCTTTCCTCGCGACGACTCAGTCCGGCAGAGAGTGTCTGCCGTGTGCCATGATTCGCACAGACGATATATGTGTGAGCAGAGCACGCACCTATCGCATTCGCACAACCGCGCATTTGCAACCCAGGCATCCGAAGACTAGGCCCTGTAAGGGGCATGCCGCACCGTACCTGAATGACGCGCCGATGGATTACTGCTTCAAGCGTGCTGGCGCCGTCATGAGTGACATTGTGATGGGACCTGACAGGATCATATTCCTCGTCCCACCCACGCCGAACATGGGCACCGCGCCGTCGCTTCCACTAGACGACCGAAAGGACAAGCGACGGAACTGCTCACGGAGCCCATAGAGTGCTTGGACTCGATGTGAACGTGAAGGTCCCGGTCCCGGTCCCAACCTTCCACGGCCACCGAACCTGAGACATGGTGGCTGTCAGAATGGAGTGCTGACAGCAGCGAGCACGGCCCCCCATTTGTCCACGACGCCAATTTGGGTGCGCATGAGAATGGCTAGGCTCCTGCACCTTCGTCATGGCTGATTTGGCCATGTGCCTGGGGGGAAAGTCGAATATCCACTAGAGGAGGCAATGTAAGGAGGCGGCTGTCTGCCACAACGGGCAGGAGTAGGGGCCGGGTAAATGCCTTAGTCCATGATAAGAGCCTTAGCTACACTCCGAGGACAAGACTCAAACCACCACGACAGACAAGACATGGACGTTATCGCGCCATCATCAGCCCGTGTGTGCGCATCCGCGGATGAGAAAATAGATTGCCTCGGCCACGCCACTAGTTATCATTCCGCTTCCAGATCCAGGCCTTAGTCCAACACAACAACTCAAGAATAGAACACGTTGCTAAAGCTCATCGTCGTGTAAGACTGGAGACCACAGTAGCAGAGACTGGAATTTGACGTCACCCTGCCCAGTTTCCAGGGAAGTGGCGAGACGCCATCAACACTATCAATTACACCGGCAGACCATGTGCTGCGCAGATCAAGAATGAAAACCAGAAAGAAGTAAAAACTACGCACACGGAGCCCTGCCGCGACCGACCCGTAGCCAAAAGTGCCCAAGGAGCTGCTGGCGTGAACCACACCCATTACGCTGCTAGCTTGGATAACACATCCGTTACAAAGCGTCCGTCGCAGTCAAAGTTCCCCACCGTCCGGAAATTGCACGAGCTCTCAACCCCACCGCCAGTAATATTCACACTGTCCATCTTGATGTTGCTGCAGCTTTTGTCTCCACACAGGATGTAGTAGTTCCTCGCCTCCTGGTTTGCCGTGCCGGTAATGTTCCTCATGGTAACGTTCTGGATGATGACGCCGTTGGTCGGGTGGCCGGTTGGTCCGCCGTTCAAGTAATCCTGCTGGATGTCGATACCGTAGATGGAAATGTTCTGCACGTAGATGTTCTCGAACAAAATGTCGGAGATGAACCCCGTTGTGTTGGAGTTTGACTTGATGCGCGCACCGTTCTGGGCGTTGAGCACCTTGGAGTTGGTGAAGGAGACGTTGGTTACGTTATTGTCTGCATCGTGGTTAGCATACGACCTCGGCGAGATAAGAGGGGCTACACACTTGACTTTCCACCTATGGAGCCAATCGAGAGACCATGGCTACCGTCGCAGTACATGTTGTTCACATGGATGTTGTCACCACTGGTAACTGCAACGCAATCATCTTGGTTGAGGACAACGCTGTCGTGGATCTTGATGTTGGTGCTGCTCGACACGCCAAATCCGTCGCTGTTATGCGCAGCAGGTAGGCCTTTGGATCGATTATTGGGCGCATCACCTGCCGTGTTGTTCAGAGTGATGTGGTAGACGTCTAGATCCGCACAGTTGCTGATGGCGAAGCAGTGAACGGGGTAGTTCTGGATGTAGACGTCGTGAATTGAACTGTTTCCAGTAACCTTCTTCATCTCGATAAAGTGGTTTGGCTTGCTAACACCTCCATTGCTGCCGAGTCCATCCCACCAGGCCTGGCCGTTGCCATCGAGAATCGCGCCCTCTGCTGCAGTAACCTCAATGCTCTTGCCGCCAATGATGATGAAAGGGTAGTTGGCGTTGGCATACTCCCAGAACGTCTTTCCTTTGAAAGTAACCTTGGTGCCAGTCTTCAACGATGAGAGGTCAATGCTCGACTTTCCAGGAACGGTAATACCGTCGAGAATGATATCTGTGCAGGCGGCAGCTGCAGCTGGAATGTCCGCATACTTGGTCACGTGGCAACTCTCCGGGTACTGTGTTGGAGTAGGTGTAGGTGTGGCCTGCCCTACGGCGGCAAGGGTCAGTAGCGTAAAAATCCCTACCGATCTTGTTAGTCTGAAGGATCTTGTCGCAGAAAAGGGTCCATACCGTTAGAACGCATATCGAAGAATAAGATAGAAATAGAGATCAGGAAACTAGGGTGCGTCGGCCGTCACATATATATATATATATATATATATATAAGTACTGTTATGCTCTGGCCAGACCGCCTCTCATAGCTCATTTCCTACAAGGCACCGTTATAGTGGGCGGGAATAATCAAACATAAGTGATGGCAGTTTCATCTCCGTAAACGCACAAGCACCTCAAGCACTAAAGCCAAGAGCAACCAAGACTCCTTTAGAACGACTCCCAATTATGGTTTGCGCCCCACAGCGAAGGCGAATGCGTTTTGGAGGACGGTCGACTGGAAATGACAAAGGAAACTACACGCCTTCACTGGTTCTCCGCGGCATATGACTCGGTAGCATTGGTCCACATGCTGTCCAGAACGTGTAACCGGACATCTTCCGCAGTTCGCGTCCAACGGCGTGTAAGCCGTGTGCATACGGAGGAATAGTGTTCCGTCCACTGAAAACTTCCCTGATCACCAAATTGGAGCTGTTGGCAGCAGGGGTTGCTTGCCCTGAGATATTGGACACAAGCCGCAGTCGTCCGCAAGCATGTAAGCGGAGTTGGGCGGAGTTGGGCGGAAACTAGTGTTTCGATCACTCCAAGAAATGATGACAATCGCGATATCGGGAGTATCCATGGTGGAAATGTTGCTTGTGCACGAGTATGTCATGATTTCGGCGGGCGGGAGCCAGGTGCTAGCGGCTTGGCGTGATGATAGGGCCTTCTACGTGGATCGTTGCTAGACCCTTCCTTCTTCATTTGCGTAGCTCCGGCACTTAAGATGGGGCCACCTCGGGAACCGCGATTGAGGCTTTTCAACATTTCGATCTCAAGACATGTCCTCCCTGTCAGCTGTACCACCCATGGAAATGGATCTCCACCGGCGCCGTGAAGCCATCATACGATCTGACTGGAACGAGACAAAAGTCGCCGTGGCAGTAGCCTCGAAGAGTCTAGGTTTACAAATGGCAGAGGTAGTACCGGTAAGCCCGGATATCTGTAACCGCAGTACGAGCCTGAGCCTGTCCCGTCCAAAAGCAATAAGATTTCGAAATGAGCTGCATATCCACTTGTGTGAAGAAAGAGATGGCATGAGAAACGTCCACTGACGCTACGACATTGGAAAATGTTGAGCCCTGGAAAGTGAAACTGTGCCATTCATCGACTCCATAGAATGCCGTGAAGACCGGCATGCGTAAGCATGGTGAGGACGCGGTAGATGATCATCCCAGATGCCGCGGCTTATTTCAGCAACGTATGAGCCGAGCCGAGCCGATCACCGAGAACAGTGTTCAGGGGACGTCAGCAAGGCTGAATTTCTTGAGCATGACTATGACAGCTTCGCTTATGCGCGAACCAGTTATTACATCGCAGGTTCATTTGGTGATAAAGGAGACTAATGAAGGGAAATGTAACGGTGGGAACGAGGAAGAGGGGGATTGCATTGTCGGAGTAGCTATGAAGGAGGGCAGCTATATATATGAATGTGGGATGTACGAAGTGTGGTAGCGAGAGCAGTACCCAACTTGTACCAGAATAGGTCTTGGCATGGCCCAAACCGTTACACACCCTCTCAGATACGGCTCTCAGCAAGTAGCTGACCATAACTAGAGATGTGAAAATAACGGAAATAAATAAAAAAATACTCTAGTTCCACGCTGAAAGCTTAACTCCCTTCTCTGCTTCCTTATTTTCTCTTGGAGTAATAATACTCCGGATATCTTCAAGCCCTAATTGCTTGACAAAACTCTCATGCTTTTGACGAGGTAGTACCTTGGTCAAACCATCTGCGGGCATCTGATCTGTAGGCACCCAATTGACCTGTATTCGCTTCTGCTCGACTTCCTGGCGGAGCCACATCTGATGAGTATCCACATGACGAAGCTTTGTCTGAAGCCGATCTTCTCTCTTAGTAACGATACCAACCGTGGCTGTGTTATCACACAAGAGCTGTGGTGTGAACTCGAGCTCAAACTTAACGTTCTTGAACGCGCGTTGCCACCACTCCATCTCAGCCCCTGCAATAGAGAGAGCCATCAGCTCTGCTTCAGTAGTTGACTTTGTGACTGAGCGTTGCACTGTAGCCTTCCAGTCAATCGGCATCCCGTATAGCTTGAACATAAAGCCATGCGAGCTTCTGCGCGTCTCGAGATTGTCGGCAAAGGCAGCATCAGAGGCACCAAAGAACAACGGTTCCACTCCTGCCTCATTTGCTTCACCCTCTGTGATATACGACGCACTCTCGGTTCGAAGTGCTGTAGCGCAGATAGCGTAGTACTGAGTACCAATCAGGTACTCCCAAACGTGTTTGGCGGCAGCGAGATGCTTTTGGTTTGGATTCTGAAGATGCTGTGCGAGCACTGAGTGCGCTTTCGCAACGTCCGGTCTAGTGATACATGAGATGAATGCTAGTGAGCCAGTAAGGCTCTGAAACTCCTTCGTAAGCTCGGCGTTTGGTTCTTCATCACTCGGGCCTAGCCCCTCATTCAGCGGAGTTGCTGGGTATCGTCCGGATTTCTTCTGCAGTTTGAAGTTGGCAGCGACCTTGTCGACAAATGAGTCCTGTAACAGCCAAACTTTCCCTTGCTCTTCATCGCGTACGACGCGGATGCCTAAGAACCAACCAAGCTTACCTAAGCAACGTATCTCGTATCGATCCTTAAGCGCACGCTCAAACTCTTCATGAGCTGCGAGATCTTCTGGTCGAACCAGAACCACAATATCGTCAACGTAGAAGAAGACAATAAGCTTTTCGTTTGTAAACAAACATGGGATGCCTGGCACTGGCTTAAGTCCCATCTTCCGCAGTGAAGTGCAGAGATCGTTGTACCATAACAGCGGCGCTTCCTTCAGACCATACAAGGCTCGCCACAACCGTAGTAGCGGACCAAATTGATCAACGTAACTTTCTGGTGTCTGTACGTAGATCTTACGGTCGACTTTTGCGTTTAGAAACGCATTCAGTACATCATACTGGAAGGCCTTTAGGCCAAAGGCAGCCATTAGAGCAACAAGGAATCGGAAGATCCGAGCTGCTAGTGTAGCCGCATATGTGTCCTCGTATATCTGTTGTAAGTCTCCTCTTACAACTAAGCGTGCCTTGAACTTCGTGAGATAGCCGTCTTCATCGAATTTGTAGGTAAACACCCACATTAGCGGCAGTATCTCACCCTCGGCGACGCCTTCTTCGTGAGCTTCTGGCTTGAAACAGCCCTTTCTTACTATATCGTCCATTTCAGCTTGTGCTGCAAGCTTGAAACGGTTGCCAAACGGATGGCGTTCGAGATCTGACCAACGTTTCGGTGGAGGTGGAAGATGGTCTCGATGGAGGCGAACCTTCTTAGGCTCGTGAAGCTCTCGTGCTTTAACCGGATTGATTGCTGAGGCAAAGGTCGATAGATATGTTACTGCGAAAGTGGAGAGATACGCCGCATGAGCGCTGCCTCTAGTACGTTTACCGGCAACGATGTTATCTGACGTAATGGCAGGATCCGTCCGCCTTGGCGCGTTGTTTTCGCGACGATTCGGCGCCTCTTGACCCCCTTGCACTGGCTCGTAGCCCTTTGGCAAGCTAATCTCTTCTTCAACGCTCGCGGCCCTACTTCTCCTTCCTCTCGCATCGGGCGAGACTGATAATCCTCCTGGGTCAATCGATCTTGCAGGTGTGCCCTCAGGCGTTGGTAGGCTCTGATCCCCTTTCGCTGACTGCTGTAATAGCTCTTCTATCAACTGATTATGTGCTTCATCCTCTTCTAGGATCTCAGTGCCATGCAAACCAAGCGGAGCAGCGAGCTCTAGAAGCTCACTAATCTCTAGTTCCTCTATCTCGCCTTCGTAGTCGGCGATATCAAGTACTGTCTTTACTGTACGTGCCACCCTCAAATCTGCGTAGACTGTTCTGCCATCGTATCTTGTATTCGGACGAAATACGACGTCTCGGGTGCGGATAACAGTGTGTGACTCTGGGAGCCATATCCTGAAAATGTTGGTGGAATCGTATCCAACTAAGTGGCCGATAAGCGCTCGAGACTCCATCTTGTCGCCACGCTTCAGCTTGGTGTTGAGGTAGTACGCCTGTGCGCCTATCTTGCTTAGGTGAGCCATCGAAGGCTTGTGTCCACCTGCGACTTCATAAGGCGTCTTCCAGCCAAGAGACTCGACTGGTGTTCGATTGAGTAGATATACTGCGGTCATGACGCACTCGTTGGCCAGCTCCTTGGGCAGACCGGATCCAATTCGGATTGCGCGAGCTCGGACGATTATTGTTGAGCCAGCGCGCTCGATGAGGCCGTTCTGCTCCTCAGTGTACGGAGCTCTTGTTTCAATCTCAATACCTCGGTTAAGAAAGAGCTGATGTAGTAGGCTGTATCCTCGCTCGCCGTCGATTTTCACTGCACGAACCTTGACACCATACTGAGTCTTAATTCGTGCTAGCAAGCGCTCGACTGCCGTTAAGAGCATTGGTGCTGACTTGTTTGGTAGGCATGCGGCTAGGTGAAGCTTGCAATTCTGGCACACCGCATGGAATAGCCAAACGTCACCGTTATAGCAGCGCTCGCCTGTCTCACGCAGCTGTACGAGATCGATAGCCAATCTTTCGAATGGTCGGGTGGCTGGTTCTCGCGGAGGCCTTCGGCTCTTGAACTTATGAAGCTTTGCTTCAATACATGTCGTACAGGTCTCCCAAGTTGGCGCTATTGTGCCTTCTTTAATCTTTACACCATCGACACCCTGCTCGAGCTTTGAGATAACCTTAGCGCTCGGGTGGCCCCAAATCTCATGGGCTTCCTCCGCCGTTAGCTCAAGCGGTCGTCGATCAGCGTACGATGGTTTCACCGCTTGAATCCTTCTCTTTTCTGCTGCATTAACAGACTCTGCTACACTTGTAGACTCTGCTACACTCGTAGACTGCAGGTCTTCTACACGCGGTCTCTCATTTTCGTCCGAATCCATCAGCCAATGCCCTCCTTCGGGACTAAGCTTACACACGACGTTCTTTGGCGACTTCTGGTATAGGCAGTCTCGACCTGAGTCGAACTCAATTCCCATCGTACGGCATCGTGAGAGAGCGACAAGAGAGGTAAAGAAGCTCGGGATATACGCTACCCAAGTAAGCTTAATTGGAGATGTTCCGTGCGGCGTGTTAATCATGATCTTAACCTCACCCCATTCCTTGATCGGAATACGCTGACCTCCAGCCAAGATCTCATCATGGGCGTTGGCATCTGCAAGCTTGCGCCAAGTCGAATTTCGATGATTAGACACGTGTAGGTTCGATCCTGGGTCGAGTATCCATCGCGTTAGTAGCGATGAAGGCTGCTGAGTAGCCTCTACTTGGAGACATGCATTTGAGCTCCGACCACTCTTCGTGCTTCCATCGTCAAAGGCAGCTGACTGAGGCTTACTCTGCTGACCTTGCTTAGCGAGCTTTGCTTCTACTGATCTCAAAACGGCTGAGATTCTGCTGCCTTCGCCTCTGCTTCGGATGGTATCGAATTTCTTCTTCATATCTAAATCCGCCTTCCATCCAGAGCTACGCTTTGCTGAGTTGACGTACGGACAATCAATAAAGCGATGCTTCTCTCCACACAGGCAGTTAATCTTTCGAAACTTATCAGTATCCTGGGATATCTGAGATTGTTGGGATACTTCCTGTGGGTCGCCTAACGCCGCAAAGGTTCCTAGCGTTGAAGCCACTGGTTTCATTTGACGATAGTACAGTCGAAATCGCCCCACAAGATCAACTGCTGGTAAGAAGGACTCTCCTTCCTCTTGCTTTGTGATCATGCTAATCCTTTGTGATGTAGCCCATGAATCATCAGTCGATTGTACTGAGTCGAGAAAGTCCCGCTGTGCCCTTGTACCCTTCACTTCTGCCATCTCAGCCGCGGCCATGAGCTCAAGGAGCTCCTCCCAGCTGTCGAGCCAGGATTCGATATTAGCGCGCTTTGGCATCTTGCGAAGCGCTATATATTGCGAGAGTAGCTGAGTCTCTCGCTCTGCTGTCGATGGACAGAGCTGGTTCTTTAGTTTCCTCAATCGTGCGTGCGGCGTATCTAGATTCATGATCCAATGTAGCCGACGCTCTGAGATCGTTGTCGCGATCTCGCTGTTGAACTGCCTTAAAGCAAGTTCTTTCTTTTCGAACTTTGTTAGTTCCTTCTGGTAACTAGTGTACCAAGCTGAGTACTTCCGGTATTCGTGCTCATCGAGATGCTCGAGGTCGTAAACTATGCCGACCTGTCGCTCCCGTCCGTAGAAAGCACCTGCTTCCTTCTTTGCGGGCTTCTCATCTTCGAGCTTAAGTACCGTTTCTAGCGCAACGTTAGGGTTAACGTACGCCCATAGATCGTTCCGCTGCGCGCTATCTTTGCGCAGGAAGATCCACTTCTGCCAATCTGACGGTTGATCGAGAATCACCGTCGTCTTCGTAATCAGAAGATCACTATTCATTGTAGCCATGGTGATAGCTGATGATAACTGCTGTCGTTAAGATAGACGTCTACTGTTAGACCGATTATAACAGTAAGTCTTAACTAAAGCGGGATGTGAATGCAGTCGATTAACGGCAAGCCGGGCTCATAACTGGAACGGTGGGAACGAGGAAGAGGGGGATTGCATTGTCGGAGTAGCTATGAAGGAGGGCAGCTATATATATGAATGTGGGATGTACGAAGTGTGGTAGCGAGAGCAGTACCCAACTTGTACCAGAATAGGTCTTGGCATGGCCCAAACCGTTACAGGAAAGAACTCAAGAAAAGCTTGGCGGAATTCGATGGCAGTGAAACCAACAAGCTGTTTTTGGGTTCCCTTAAGAAGAGATCTCAACCTGGGAGATGGTCAAATCCTCCCGCCTCGTACCTCAGAATGCCGTCGTAGCAAAGTGCGTTTCCCGTTGCGGTCACTCACCTACATTCAAAGCCCATCATTCGTCCCAAGGAAGCCCATGTGACAATATTTCAAGAATGCATATATATTGAGCATATTGCGGGAGCATCTAGGGAAACAGAGGCAAAGTGCAACGATTCTGTCCTATCCCAAAAGGTGGCGAGCTATATCTAATGAGAAAACCATTAACAAGGATAGGCAAAATGAGTTGTATCTCATGGTTCAATTGTCTTTAAATCCACTCTTTACACAGCCCCATACTCTATTTTCCACGACATGATATCATTCCGAACCACCTCTAACTCGTTTGTATCCCCAAAAAGGGTCACATGCAGCTGCCATCAAAGATGATCATTATAACCTATCCGCGTCTGACTGACGCAAACTTCATACTCATCATTCCACCTTTAGTCCCCAATAATAAACGCTGAACACAACTACAGATATCTTTACATCCCTCTTATAAAAAGAATAGAGCCTTCCCCCATAATTAAACCCGCAACATCATGCTATAAAAGCCCCAAGACTCCCGCTAAACTCACAATCTAACTCCTCATTAATATACGTCTCATATCACGAAGACCAGACTAAAACAGCCAAACTCACCATTCCCAGTCCTAGCGCCTCAACCCTCCCAGCACCCCCCATGATAGGCGTCGAAACAGGCGCACCCTCCACCGTCGGGCTCGGCCCAGCATCAATAAAGCTCTTCCACGCCGCCGCTCCCGTCAGCGTCGTCGCCGGCGTCCCCGTACTGGTGCTCAAACTCAAACCCGTACTCGTACTCGTAACCCCCGAACGCGTAGCCGTCGCAGGACCCACATACACCCCCCTCGTCCTAGTCGTCGTCGAAGAACTCTCATTATCATCAGGCCCATTACTTCCATCTTCTAGATCGAGGATGTCGCTGGGATCAACATCCGGTTTATCAGAATCGGGGCTATTGGTATCATTGTCGGGACCATCCGGGCTGTCTGGTGCATCTGGTTTATCGTCTTTTGGTGGCTTGGTCCCGTTTGGATTTGTGACGGGTTCTGGGTCAGCGGCGGGGATGCGGTCCGGGTTGTTGGGGTTGGGCGTGAAGGGTTCTATGGGTCTGGGGATGGAGATTGGTTTGGGGATCGGGGCGGCTGGGACGGGTCTGGGGATTGGGGGGATTGCGCGGGGGTTGAGGTTGAGGTTGAGATGGGAGGCAGAGGGTTTTTTGGCGTGGGTGGGTGGTGTGAGAAGGAGGAGGAGGAGAGATATGAAGGATGTGTTTGGGTGCATTGTCGCTGTTTGTTCGTATAATGCTGGAGACGGGTCCCGGGGTAATCGTGAAGTTCAGAAGGTTGAGCGAAATAACACCCACAAACAAATCCACAAATAACCTCACAACCTCAACTTTCAACGTTCAAGTAGTAAGAAAACAGCAAAGCGACCATGGCAAAAAAAAAAAAAAAGACAGAACATATAGATGCCTACCCAGACATGCAATCTAAAAACCCCATAAACCCTCCCCACGGCCCCCCGCCATCTTCGCCATACCCACAACAAACTCGCATCTAAGCCACTAATTGCCCATGTGACGTGTGTTGATCAACAGGCGCAGTGTGTTTCAGCCCCCATTTAGGCCCCATCACCCATCAACCACGACTCGCTATGCCTCCCTGTTTAAGCGCAAGCGGGCGGACTTGTCAACGTGGGGTGCCTGATGGAGACAGACGTAGCGGTAAGTTACGGGAGATACCGTGGTACCGTAAACGTGAGTATACTGATTCATGTTGGAAAATTGCGTGGAATAGAAAGACGAAAAAAAAAAGGATTTTAGTCGCCATGGGTGGGTGATTGAGGTTGGAACGAAAGAAAGATGAGGTGCAAGTAACTAACTAGTCAACGCAGATGCGAGTCAGCAACAGTATTTTAACGTTGCCGGGTAACTACCTGACATCAAGCTACCACAACAGCACGATACCAGCGCCATAAGCGACAAAATCTGCCTTGTAGGAAGGATGTGATAGTGGCTTTGTTGAGTAGCACGTTGTAGTTTAGGCGATCAATGCGTTGCGCCGGGGATATTTATCATGCGGCCCACTGAAAGGGCGTAAGTTAAGGCGGAAGTCAATGTGGGGGCCGAAAAGGCTGGGTGGGTAGGGTATTTGATGTGTTTGTTTGACTAGGGGTCAGTGGAGAGTTTGTGCTACGTCGTTACGATGGAAGAGGGAGAAAAGAGATAAGGCGAGATAATAGTATTGGGCGAAGAGAAAGAGTGATTAAGCCCGGATAATTTCTATCGTGATGCCTGTTTTTGTCTAGAAACGCCATACATCACATCGCATCGCACATACATCACTATACCACCAATACCCCAAACCCTTCCCAAGCAAAACACTCTAACCCGTGTAAACCAGCACATTAATGCACCTCCTCCCCACCATTTCCATTCCCACTCCCACCCCCCTTCCCACTCCTAAAATCCGGTGTCCCAGGCCTCGACCTTTCACCCCCAAAGAAGGCAATATTCTCCCTCAACGCAATATACTCGCTATCCGCATACCCCAATGCCTCACTAATTTGCGTGCTGTGCAACCCTTTGATGCGTCTAATCTCCGTAGCTGAGTAGTTGACAACCGCGCGTCCGATTTCAATGGGGGCGGGATTGTGGAGTTCGTAGTTGGGCGGGTGCGGTGTGGAAGAGCGAGAGTGGTGCGTATTTTGGAGTCGTTTTACTACGACGATGCGGACGGCTTCTTGTTGGGCAAAGTGGCCGTCTACTTCTACGATGCCGACGGGGAGGAGGCCGGCTTTGTCGCTTAGTGCGGCCCATGCGCCTTGGTCGATGTAGATGGTGCCATGGGGTGCGAGGCCGTGGAGGATCCAGAAGTAACGGTCGCGGATGGGGTTGGAGATGGGGAGGAAGCGTGTGTGTAGGGGGACGGGCTCTTCGATTTTCGGGGACGAAGTTCGTGCTACTTGCTGGTCACCGAGTGTGGATGTTGAGGCCGAAAGATCCTGATGGTGCGACTCTTGAGATGTGGATTGTGCAAGGGCGCTGTCGTCTTGGAAGTTTGTCACCGAGTTTCGACTGGACATCCGAGCCTTCCTCTGCTTTTCCGCATGTGCAATGATACTTGAAATGTTGCCCGGTTTGTCACTCTTGGTGATGACGGTAGTAACGCCCGCGCTGGTGGCTAGTCTTGCTGCCACTATCTTCGTACTCATACCACCCGTTCCCAGCGAACTGCCTGCAGAACTAACATCCGCCGCCAACTCGGCAATATCCTCAACTACGGTAATTGCCTTTGCGTCCGGGTTGGATCGTGGATTCTTGTCGTACAAACAATCCACGTCCGTCATGAGGAAGAGGTAATCTGCCTGTACCATACCCGCAGTAATAGCACTGAGCGTATCGTTGTCACCAAACTTGATTTCCGTAACAGCCAAGGTATCGTTCTCATTCACAATCGGAATGACGCCCATGCTCAGAAGCTCAATAAAAGTATTTTGCGCATTTTGGTACTGTGTCCTATCCGCGATATCGTTACGCGTCAGTAGCACCTGCGCAATGGGCTGCTCCAAGTTGCCAAACAACTGGTCCCATAGCGACATGAGTCTGCTCTGGCCGATGGCAGCAAGCGCTTGTACTTGTGGGAGGTGTTTAGGGCGGCGGGGAAGGTTCATACGCCGAAGCCCGACTCCGATGGCGCCCGACGAGACGATTACGACACGGTGGCCGGCAGTACGCAGACTGCATGCTGTTTCGACAATAAGGGAGAGGATGGAGAGGAGCGGCTGGTGTGTTTTCTCGTCGACTATGGAAGAGGTGCCTAAGGGGAGTTGGTTAGATGCTCTCTCCTTTGCGCAGAGACGAATGTACAGTATAGAATTTACCCAGTTTGATTACAACGGTGAGCTGGCCTGGCTGCTTGCGCATGTGAACTGCCATTGTTGTGGTTTAGAGGTATGCACAGCAAAAGGGCAGAGAAACGAGCTTCAGAGGTGAGAGATGGTTTATAACAAAGCAAGTAGACCGACAGCTTCTCCAACTCGTTCAAGCCACGCAACAAACACTCTATTCTGCGCGCAATTGATGACTGGAACGAGGCCAAAGTTCCTCGCAAGCGATCTTCGGCCCTTGTTCGCGCGGTGACGTCTTCGCTCCGATTGGCTCCCCACGCTGCCACCCAAATGTAACTTACCCCATCTCCACCCAAACTTTTCGCGACGGCAGACGGGGAAATCTCCAAAACGCGCCTCAACTTCAACCACCGACACCCACAAGTTCGATTGAAACATCACAATGGCAAACCCAGAAACAGCCCCCGATGGCGCTTCCCTCTCCGCCCTGTCGCAACCCCCACCCCCCAAAATCGACCCCGTCTACTACACCTGGTCCTCAACTTTCAACATAATGCTAGGCCGCATGACCAACTCGCGCGACGTAACCCTCGAGCAAAACTACTTTTCCGAAATGGACACGCTAAAAGCCGACACCATCTGCCGACGCTGCGAAACCAACAAAAACTACCTCCTAGAATACAGCCCTATAATCCGCTTCCTCACCTCCGAAGTGGGCAAACTGGGCGGCACGCTCGACGCCACCAACATCCATTGTCGCATGTGCACAGCCGAGCAGAGCGGTGGCTTCAGCCTCGACCATGGGATTCTGTTGTGTGCGAATAAGTTTCGCAATCGTGGACATCAGGAGGATACTATGGCGCATGAGATGGTGCATGCGTGGGACCATCTGAAATTCAAAGTCGAGGCGGAGAACTTGAGACATCAGGCTTGTTTGGAGATACGGGCCAGTACGCTGAGTGGCGAGTGTAGGTTTGCGAGGGAGTTTTTCACGAGGAATCAGTGGCGCATTACGGAGCAGTTGCAGACGTGTGTGAGGCGGAGGGCGACGCTGAGTATGATGGCGAGGCCGGGGATAAAGGATCAGGAACATGCGGGTAAGGTGGTGAATGAGGTTTGGGAGGCTTGCTTTAGAGATACCAGGCCGTTTGATGAGATTTATCGGTAACGTGGAATCCGAAGAGAATGTGTATGATATTATGGATGGGAGTGATTAAGTCAATGCATAGCGAATGGCGTTAGATGAGGTAACGAATAGATTTGAATCTTCGCTCATTATTGAAAAGTAGGTATTGGATTGGAAATGGATGCATTGCGTCCAGCTTGACAACTCGCATGCTATATTCAAACGCCGCTTACGCCAAAACCTAGCAAAGGACAGGACTCCGAGTGATGCAACAACAATAAGCAAGTGACTTCCATGCAAACTCCCTTTCGCCGTCGTAGATGTGAACATTAAGTAGACCAGTAGGTCTGGATTTAGTACGAGTCGTTGGTCTCGTCTGAGCTACTGCGGCCCTTGCCAGCAGACGTACGCTCGTATGCCCGCGTGCTGCCTTTGCAGTGCTTGACAATCCATGGGTGTACCTCAACATCCTCAAGCGCGATACGCTTCTCTGGGTCGAGCACCAACAATCTCTTGATAAGGTCCCGCGCCTCGGAGCTGACAAAGCTCGGTACTGTGTATTCTCCCCTTGCAATCTTGCGCTGTGTCATGACCTGAGTGTCCTCGAATGGCGCTTCACCGACAAGGAACTCATACGTCAGGACACCCAAACTCCACAGGTCAACCTTCTCAGAGTAGAAGTTGTCCTTGCCGCCACCGCGAAGCATCTCCGGGGGCAGGTAGTCGAGAGTTCCGCACATGGTGTTACGGCGGTTGTTGGGTGCGTGTACCGACCAGCCAAAGTCGGAAATCTTGATCTCGCCGTGAATACCAACGAGGATGTTCTCGGGCTTGATGTCGCGGTGCATGACGTGCTTCTTGTGGAGGTACTTGAGAGCTGCAGCCATTTGCGCAATGTACTGGGCAGCTTTCCATTCCGGGAAGCGTTGTTCGCGGCGGAGATGCTTGTACAGTTCTCCCTTGCCGGCAAATTCGAGAATAAGGAAGATGCGTTTGGCATCGTGGAAGTGACCAAAAAGCTTGAGGATATTGGGGTGGGTAAGGTGGGATTGAATCTCGATCTCTCGTCGCACCTGCTTCTCGACCTTGCCTTGCTGGAGCTCAGACTTGTGGAGGACCTTCAAGGCACAAACGAAGCCTGATGAGCGCTCTTTGGCAAGGTAGACGCGACCAAACTTTCCCTTGCCGAGGGGCTTGCCAATCTCGAACATGCCGAGATGCCATTGTTTGGGTGTTGATGGGTTGGAAGGGACGGTGTAGACGGCCGAATCGGTAAGGGTGCGGCGATGCGATGGGTTGTGCTCAGAGGGTCGGCTGGTGCTTGCTGAGATTGTGACTTTGGCAATGTTTGCAGTCTTTGCATTCTGTGTTGCAATCTTTTGCAGGGGTATCTGATGGGGCAGCTTCATGCGGTTGGCGGCGGATTGTGATGACGATAGACCAGCTACCGCAGGCTTGGTGATGTTAGGAACTGCTGCACTCATCATGTTCGATACTACATACCTTTGCCTTGTGGTACGCCGTAGTAGAGACGATTTGCTCATCATTCTCATCGTTGATGGTGGTGCGCTCAAAGGCAGCCTCAAGGTTTGCGACGTCGGCCATTGTTAATATCCAAAGGCTGATGTAGCGACAGGAAGCAAGATAAGAAGAGAAGAAACAACAAGTAAATGCCTTGTGCGACGTGGAAATGGTCGTCGTGAAGATGGGGATGGTTTCAAGGTTCAGGCGGTGTCGAGACAGCTACATATCCACAAACAAGTGGATGCGCGCGTTGCTATAGGAGACGCAGCCATCGGACGTCGGGGCCTCCGTTCGCGCCCCACTCGGCTCCTCCCCGCCATCGATCGCGGCCTGCACAGGGCACGCCGAGGGGCTTCATCACTTTCTCTAGCAAGCAACACATTGTCGCGAAGCACAAAAATGGCCTCCCTCAATGGCGCGCCTGAAGATACCGTGGCGCCCGGCCTTGTCGATACGTCCATCACCAAGGAGGGCTTCAAGATCACCACGCGCAAACTACCTATCCTAAAGGCTGGCCCGATAGAAGAAATGACCAAGAAGCTAGGAATAGCGCCCCCTGAAATGATATTTGGAGACAACTTGGTCCGGATAGAAAACATCGAGAGTGGCTGGTACATTGAGTTCAATGCATTCGATGCGCTGGACCGGGTCGACAAGACGGGCGAGAAAATGTTCAAGGTCTCATACTCGAAAGAGTGGCAGCAGAACCGGTACGACATATTCAGTCGGTGCACATGCTACGAGACTGACGATAGCCAGACAGAAGCAGTTTGAGGACATCAAGGAAGTTGTAAAGCCCTTTGACTGGTCTTACAGCACCGACTACAAGGGCACCACACCCCCAACTCCAGCCTTCGAGCCCACCGAGACGCCAATACCGCTCGCCCTTCTCAAACGCCCCGATCCCATCCAATTCTTCGATGAATTAGTACTCTACGAAGACGAACTCGCAGACAATGGTATTGCCATGCTATCCTGCAAGATCCGCGTCATGCCACAACGGTTACTGTTGCTAGTACGCTTCTTCATGCGACTAGACGATGTGGTATTCAGGATACGGGATACACGCATCTTTGTAGAGTTTGGAGACAAGGTCATCCTAAGGGAATACACGGCAAGGGAAGAAAAGTACGAGGACGTACGGAAGAAGTTGGCGGGTAGGAAGGAAGATGTGCTTGCTATTATGCGCGACCCAAATCGCTTGGCAGAGCATATTCCTATTGTCGAACACACTCTGGAAGGACTACAGTTGAAGTGAGACGGACGAGGAGCGACGTCTAGATGGGTCTATGCCCGCTGCGCCACACGCGTCCAAATGGCACCGAGGACGCAAGCTTATTCATGATTCTGACCAGGTTCGCGTTATAATTATTTACCAAGGGACCTCAACTCACACTAACGCTTGACAGAAAACAGCATTCGCTTGACAGTAATCGGAGCTGAATCCCATACTGAATTGCTTCGACCGTTCTATCTCATACCTGGTTATTGCACTGTGATATTCATCATGGAGTCTCATATATGGCACACTCATGCTTGCCTGTGTAAATCAAAACACACTTTGGACATGGGCGGTTCGTACATAAAACCCGGAATATCACAGCAAATCACTGATTGATTGATCATCTTCGTGATGAGGGACTTCCACCATCACGTGTTTCCCGCCTAAGTACAAACATCACATGTACAGTTCGGTTATCATTATCCTAGCTCGGAATGAAGTCCCCATTGCAACCCTACAAGGCTGAGGTTAGATTCATCGATGCTAGATTTCTATCTCAATATCACGTGCATCTGACAGTCCAGATCTCCCCATCCGTCATCTGTCATCTGTCATCTGTCATCCGTCATCCTGCATCCTGCATCCCCGGGACCGGAGACGAACATCACCGGACTGCCAAGCTGCGATCAACCTCGTTGCCCCGACCGTCCGATACCAAGCTTTGAATCCAGACTCTGTTCGCATTGCTGTATACACGGAACCGATATTTCAAACCCGTCTCTGGGTGCCGCACGCTAACAAAGGCGTCGGTCATGCAATGTGAATCGACAAAGGCGCGGTTGATCAAACATAGGAGGCTTTTCTTGCTTTTGCTTTTGTCGCAAGCGTTTCAGAATTTATGAGTAAGAACGAGCATGTTTTGGACATGGTGCTCGAAGGGGTTCAGTCGATGATGCGGATGAGTGCGGAAGCCACACATGCGTGGCTGTGAAGTTTGTGCATGCATATATGTGTTTTTCGATAGTACCCAAAGGGCATATCATCTTGCCATCTCCTACAAGCCGGTTAGGGCGAATACACAAATCTATTCAGGCCAAAAAACAGTCAGGGATCGGTTGCGATTGCCTGTCTTGACGATTATTTTGGTCCGCGATCGACAGGCACTTGCTAATTTCGGACGACTGTCCGTCCGGAATCCGTCGGAACACACCTACCGTACCCTGCAGCTCGCTATTCGGTCTTCTTTCACACATGCCTTTGCTCGTGTTTCCCAGGAGCCCGGTGAGTCGGAGGGTACAATTCCTGTGTCACCCGGCGATTTCAAAGTGTTGAGAGATTCGTATCGACGGTGTGAGATGAGGCAGTGTATGTCGGTGGGCTCGGCCACGTACGGACGAAGATGCGGACGTGCAAGATGATGCAAACACCAACAGAGAATCTTCCATGTACGCACTATTGCTGCGTAGGTGGCATTTTAGCCCAAAAACATTCGGATGACGCTTTACACGGTGAGCGAGTTTCCGCGTCCGAGTTGTGAGGTCATCCTGTCAGCCATTGACGAAAGCCTCCTGTGCCCAGTCATGAGGCTAAAGCATGCCTGCAGCTACTGAGCAGGTGTCAGGATCCGCAGTGTCAGAGTCCGGCCCGTATAGCGCGAGCGAATTCCCAATCAGGGATCTGTAATCATGGCCAAGGACGAATCTTAGTCCAGCTATCTCGTCCGACGTGTTGGTGCTTTGTCTAGGGGCTGCTGGTATGAAGAGGACCCGCGATCCGGGGGCTATGACCGCATCAGATCAAACAATATCTACTACTTGATATACTTCTTACAACCCCAGATGTGCTGAACTCGACAACATCAACTTTGACATCACACACCAACCACAGTTGTTGCAACACATCATGGCCGCCCCACACTCCAACGGCGAGCCCTTCATGTCGAGCACTTCAAATTCACAACAAAATACTTCCCACATACCATCGGAAGGCATTACCAGGACAGCCTCAGGCCGCGAGACGTACTTTCCTGATGGCCACGAGGAGGTTATACAGCTAGCGCAAGTCAGCACTGGAAGTTCATCCAACTCATCACAAACCCACGTCGGGCAAAATGGCTTTCCATCGAAAACAAAGGGGGAGATTTCCTCGTCCGGCTCCTACGAAGCAGCCCCTGGAACACTTCAACGACAACCCACACGACCCGAGATCGACGACGAGGGAAGGCGAGAGCTGGTCCGTATCTTCTCAACAGCTTCCCCCGTGACACGCCAGATGAGCGTTGCACAGCCTGGAGACCCAACCGTAGATCCCAGCAGTGATGCATTCGATCTCACCAAATTCCTGCATATGTTCCGGAACCAGCTTGAGGGCGAGGGTGTTGAGATGAAGAAGCTCAATGTCGTCTACAAGAACTTGAACGTCTTCGGCTCTGGCAAGGCCCTTCAACTTCAGGACACTGTTACAGACCTCTTTCTTGCACCATTCCGTGCCAAGGAGTATTTTGGAAAGTCAGAGCGCAAGCAGATCTTGCATGACTTCGATGGTATTATCCGATCTGGCGAGCTCTGCGTAGTACTGGGACGCCCGGGCTCAGGTTGCTCAACGCTTTTGAAAGCGCTGACGGGTGAGCTGCACGGCCTGGATGCCGATGACTCGATAATCCACTACAACGGTATCCCACAGTCGCGTATGGTCAAGGAGTTCAAGGGCGAGACAGTATACAACCAGGAAGTCGACAAGCACTTTCCTCACCTGACTGTGGGTCAGACACTCGAGTTCGCCGCTGCTGTACGAACACCTTCAAATCGACCACTTGGTATGAGCAGAGATGAATATGCCAAGTTTATGGCCCGTATGGTCATGGCGGTTCTCGGTCTGAGCCATACGTACAACACCAAGGTCGGAAGTGACTTTGTACGTGGTGTTTCAGGTGGTGAACGAAAGCGCGTCTCTGTCGCGGAGATGATGCTTGCTGGATCTCCCTTCGCCAGTTGGGACAACTCGACTCGTGGACTGGACTCTGCTACAGCATTAAAGTTCGTGCGAGCACTAAGAGTCGGTGCCGACATGACTGGCGGTACGTGTGCAGTTGCCATCTACCAGGCTAGTCAAAGTGTCTACGATTGCTTCGACAAGGCCACCGTACTTTATGAGGGCCGTCAAATCTACTTCGGACCCGCCAACGAAGCTAGGGGCTATTTCGAGCGACAAGGATGGTATTGCCCACCTCGACAGACTACTGGAGATTTCCTAACCGCCATTACCAACCCGCTCGAACGACAAGCGAGAAAAGATATGAAGGACCAGGTACCTCGCACCCCCGAAGACTTTGAGAAGTACTGGCGGAACTCGCCTGAGTACAGGGCTCTGCTTGAAGACATCAAGGACTTTGAAGCTGAGAACCCTATCAACGAGAATGGTGGTCTCCAGCAACTGCGCCAGCAGAAGAACTATACCCAGGCCAAGGGAGCTCGCCCAAAGTCGCCATACCTCATCAGCGTTCCCATGCAGATCAAGTTGAACACACGGCGAGCCTACCACCGCATTATGGGCGACATCGCCTCGACTGCCACACAAGTTGTTCTCAATGTCATCATCGCTCTTATCGTCGGTTCCATCTTCTTCGGTTCTTCCAAGGGATCCAACTCATTCCAAGGCCGTGGTTCCGCCATCTTTCTGGCCATCTTGTTCAATGCCCTGACATCTATCGGTGAAATTTCTGGTCTCTACGCCCAACGTCCTGTTGTCGAAAAACATAACTCATACGCATTCTACCATCCTGCGACCGAAGCAATCGCCGGAGTTGTCATGGACATGCCCGTCAAGTTTGCTAATGCCGTTGTTTTCAACATTATTCTGTACTTCTTGGCCCGGTTGAGAACTACCCCTGGACAATTCTTCATCTTCTTCCTGGTCACATACATTGTCACCTTCGTCATGGTTGCCATTTTTAGGACAACTGCCGCGGTTACAAAAACAGCATCACAAGCAATGGCTGGAGCTGGTGTTTTGATTCTTGTACTCGTCGTCTACACTGGTTTTGTCGTCCGTATACCGTCGATGCCTAAATGGTTTGGGTGGATGAGATGGATAAACCCCATCTTCTATGCCTTTGAGATCTTGATGGCGAACGAGTTCCACGGAGTCGAGTTTCCCTGCGATCGTACCATCCCTTCAGGCGCAGGATACACACAGGATGGCGGCAACTTCATCTGCGACGCGCAGGGTGCGATTGCTGGGCAAAACTTTGTCAGCGGCGACAGGTTCATTGCAGCGGCATACCAATACACTTGGAGCCATGTATGGCGTAACTTTGGTAAGTGAAAGTTACTGAACCACATAAATCACACATACTGACTCCACTATTCAGGCATTCTTTGCGCATTCTTGATCTTCTTCATGGTCACTTACTTCGTCGCCGTCGAAGTCAACTCATCCACTACCAACACCGCCGAGCAACTCGTCTTCCGTCGCGGACACGTTCCAGCTCACCTCCAATCCGGCGACAAAGCTTCCGACGAGGAATCTGGCGAGACTAGACAAGGAGGTCAAGACGCTCCGGGTGACATCAGCGCCATCGAAGAGCAAAAGGGTATCTTCACTTGGAGAGATGTCGTCTACGATATTGAGATCAAGGGCGAACCCCGCCGGTTGCTCGACCACGTTTCTGGTTTCGTCAAGCCTGGTACTATGACTGCACTTATGGGTGTCTCGGGTGCTGGAAAGACCACACTTCTCGATGTTCTGGCACAACGGACTACCATGGGTGTCATCACTGGTGACATGTTTGTCAATGGCAAGCCTCTCGATCCTGCGTTTCAACGTTCAACTGGTTATGTCCAGCAACAGTAAGCTTTTGCGATTGTGGTCATTCCTTCGCACACATGCTAACTAGAATAGGGATCTCCATCTCGAAACCTCTACCGTCCGCGAAGCACTACAGTTTTCTGCTATGCTCCGTCAGCCCAAGTCTGTCAGCAAGCAGGAAAAGCACGACTATGTTGAGGAGGTTATTAAGATGCTTAACATGTCCGATTTCGCTGAGGCTGTTGTCGGTGTTCCAGGAGAGGGTCTGAACGTCGAGCAGCGTAAGCTGTTGACGATTGGTGTTGAGCTTGCCGCAAAGCCCAAACTTCTCCTGTTCCTCGACGAACCTACGTCCGGTCTTGACTCACAGGTCAGTACTTCTACCACCACGCTTGGGCAACCTCTTGCTTCTTGAAAGTATCATACGCTAACGTTTGCACAGAGTTCCTGGTCCATCATCTCATTCCTCAAGAGACTCAGCTCCGCCGGACAAGCCATCCTCTGCACGATCCATCAGCCCAGCGCTATCCTCTTCCAAGAATTCGATCGCCTCCTCTTCCTCGCCCGTGGCGGTAAAACTGTCTACTTTGGCGAGCTCGGCGAGAACTCACGCAGGCTCCTGGACTACTTTGAGAACAACGGCGCAAGGCAATGCGGCGAAGACGAGAACCCAGCCGAGTACATGTTGGAAATCGTCAACGCTGGCCAGAACAATAATGGAAAAGATTGGTTCGAAGTCTGGAAGGATAGCGAAGAAGCTCAGGGCGTCCAGCGCGAGATTGACCGACTCCACGAGTCGAAGAAACACGAAGACCTCAATCTGGCCGCGGAAACCGGTGGTGAATTCGCCATGCCACTCACCACGCAAATCGTCGAATGTACTTACCGCGCCTTCCAACAATACTGGCGCATGCCCAGCTACGTCTTTGCCAAGTTTGGTCTGGTCTCCATTGCCGGCCTGTTCATTGGTTTCTCCTTCTGGAAGGCCGACGGCACAAAAGCAGGCATGCAAAACATCATCCTCAGCGTCTTCATGGTCACCACAATCTTCTCGTCGCTCGTACAGCAGATCCAACCCCTCTTCATCACCCAACGCTCTCTGTACGAATCGCGCGAAAGGCCGTCCAAGGCATACAGCTGGTCCGCTTTCATGCTCGCCAACATTGTCGTGGAAATCCCCTACGGTATCGTCGCCGGTATCCTCACCTTCGCCTCGTTCTACTACCCTGTCGTCGGCGCAGGCCAATCCAGCGAACGCCAGGGCCTTGTCCTCTTATTCTTCATCCAGCTCTTGCTTTTCACGTCCACCTTCGCCGCCATGACCATTGCCACTCTTCCCAATGCGGAAACGGCTTCTGGACTCGTCTCCCTACTTACGATCATGAGCATCCTGTTCAACGGTGTGCTGCAGACGCCTAGCCAACTGCCCAAGTTCTGGATGTTCATGTACCGCGTCAGTCCGTTTACCTACTGGGTCGGCGGTATGACGACTTCGATGGTCGGCGGCCGCCCCATTGTCTGCAGCGCGAGTGAAGTCTCGGTCTTGAGCCCCCCGTCTGGACAGACGTGTGGCCAGTACCTAAACGCGTTTGTCAATGCGACTGGTGGCGCGCTGCAGAACCCAGATGCCACGGCCGACTGCCGGTACTGTTCTTACACCAACGCAGACCAGTTCCTGGCTACCGTGTCGCTCTATTACACCGAGAGGTGGCGCAATTTCGGTATCATGTTTGCGTATATCTTCTTCAATATTTTTGTGGCGGTTGCTACTTATTACCTCTTCCGCGTCGCCAATCTCAGTCAGATTGTGGCGTCGTTCAAGAAGTCAAAGAAGTCAAAGGGTGGTAGCAAGGCGGGAGAGGGTGTGGAGATGGCGGCGCAGCAGGGTGCTCATCCGGGGAATAGGAGTGGCGAGAAGGATGCTTGAGCGAATTTTTCGATGTTTTGATACCACGATTTTAGCGATTGGGAAATGGGCGTTTTGGGTTGGTCTTTGCTGCATCGTGTGCGTTTAGCAGGCGTTTTAGACTAGCATTTTCATCCTTTGTATTGTTGTACAAAGATATATAGATATAGTCACCTTATTATGATAATACTTAATACTAGCTACAATCGCCTACCTTCTTCGGCCCTTCTTACTATACCATACCATCACCTTTCGGCCCTTCTACCCTTCCATCCGTTATTCTTCCCGAGGTTCATCCCCAACGTCCAGCATCGGTAGTCTCGCCACCTCGAGCCTTAAAACCCGAATAAGAAAAAAACCTCACCAGCATCTCCCCCGGTCTTCCTTACAAATTCCTTTTACTAGTCATAAGCCCTTGATGCAAGGAAGCGCCGACCCGGTACTACATCATCCCTAACCTTTACCGGTCACAAGGCTTTCCGAATATGTACATCCATCCATCCATCCATCTGCCTAACGTATAGGTAAGGCCCGATCATTCCTTATCCCACGTACGTATACATTCCCCGACCCGATCCTACCCTAACTCCCCGACCAGGATTTCCCCGACCCGCTGTTTACCCACCGTTTACCCACCCAGACTGGCTTTAGCGTTTGCCGGGAAAATCGGATATACCAAGTATGTACGTAGGTATGTAGGGTGTGGAATACTTCCGATTTTCCAGCTTGGGGTTGTTTAGTGGTGGGATGGTAATGTCGGTATGAATGTAGGTGGTAGATTTGAGAGAGACAGAGTTTGTGAAAAGGAAGATGGAAGGGCCCTCGCTATTGAATTTCACAAACGTAATAATCAATAGTCGCGGCCTTGTATCCCGAGCCCAAGCCACCATCACCACCGCACGGTACATACATACTTACGTAGCCAGCACTCGAGAGAGCCGAGAAGGCCCCCTTCCCCAAAAAAGTCCCGACATCAAAGCCGTTTTTCGTCGTCGTCACGAGGGCCGCCATCCATGGGGGGGGGAAAGCAAAATGCGAGAGAAATTTTGCGGGTCCAAGCGTTGGAGACGCCATGTCCGCTTCTAGAAGACGCTAGACCTGGTCAAGGAACGTATCCCGTGTCGTATCCCCAGTTATTGTCACATGGGCAGATCGGATTACTGGGTATGGTTGTTGTGCTCCCCACATGGCCGACAATTGACAGTTAGTGCAAGTTTTGTGATGGGGTTTCCCCGCAAAAAACTAGTTTTGGTCCGGAGATTTGCCGGGCTTGAGAGAGGGATCGTCAGGTCGAGATGGGGGTTTTGTTTTTTGTTTCTTTCACTGTTTGTTCGCTGGACAGTCAGTCGTTGCAATTGAGTTTATGCTTACTGTCGTCGGGATGTTGGAACTGACGCCTAGGATTGTCGTATCGGTGGTAAGCGAACGATCATTACTGACACGACCCACCATGGGAATCTTTCGTGTTTGCGGTTCACGCATAGGGCGAAATGCGCTATTAACAAGGACAAGAGTCGAGGCTGGGGGCCGTGGAGCGCGGTGTTTCTTGCGCTTGTTCGCTTGCGTACCGGTGCATGTGCGTTGTCGTGGGAAACCGACCTCTTTCGGTTACATGAATCATGATGGCAGGTTTTCCGGCGCTGGCTGGCTGGCGCGCGTTTGGCGGCGTGCGGAGAAAGTGCTGGGTCGGTGATGTATGGAAGTATGGGGAATCAATGGTAAGGTAGCTAACTACTTGTGGTTAGCTACCCTTTTAGGTATCTTCCAAGGTCTTTGCCCGACATTTCCGAAGGCATGGTAGCATCAAGCATTCTGGGAATAAGCACCTTTCTCTCCTCAACTATCAATATTCAACGGTCCGTGAAAACATGCATTGATGTCCTAAGTTTACACGCAAATTTGCTATTGATGGGTCGAGTCATGTTATAGACTCAATTATCACGATCAACGATGGTGGTAGCTGGTAGCGCGTCAATGCTTCCGCTCCGACCCTCTCTCAGTCCCGGTCCTGACGTTCTGCCTCTCCACATTGCCATCTGCCGAGGCGCATACAAAGTCGAACCGCCCTCTTGGCGCCCTGTTCACTGCCTTGGAATGACGTCGGCTACGCTAGCAATGGGTAGCAAGGACGGGGCTGGCCTGGGGAGTCTCCGCAACGCCTCCGCAACGTCGTACGGGTAAACCTCGGAATCCCGACGTTGTATGCTTGCTTGCAGGCGTGCATGTGTAGGTGGGCCATGGTTAGTTCGGATGATGAGTTACCGCGGGTACGGACGAGTCTGGGCCGAGTGCTGGGAGGGCAGAGAGCAAGTATATAAGTATTGGCTGAGGACGGTAATGAATTGGATTGTTCAGGCTTTCGGCGAAAACATTCAATCCATTCATTATGGCGCCTTCTGTACTCTCAGCCGTGCTCTCGGGCTCTGCCCTACTGGCTGCTGTTAATGCTCAGAACTTTGCCGGCGGTGACCGCGCTGAAGATGCGTTTGTGTACTACCAACCGCTCAACACTACCATCTTGACCGAGTATGGTTCCTCGCCGCCCGTATATCCGTCACGTAAGTTGTTCCCCAGTTGGTTGACTTTCAGACTTGTCTAACGTTTACTAGCAAAAATCACTGGTGCCGGTGGATGGGAGATGGGTCTTGAGAAGGCGAAAGCTTTCGTAGCCCAACTCACTCTCGAGGAGAAGGCTGATATGGTCACTGGCCAAGCCGGACCCTGCGTTGGAAACATCGTGGCTATCCCTCGTCTTGGTTTCCCTGGCCTGTGTCTTCAAGATGGTCCTCTTGCTATCCGTGTGGCCGATTACGCCAGCGTCTTCTCTGCCGGTGTATCTGCTGGTGCCACATGGGACAAGAAGATCATGTACGAGCGCGGTCACGCCATGGGTGAAGAGTTCAGGGCCAAGGGCTCTCAAATCATGTTGGGCCCCGTGGCTGGACCTCTTGGACGTTCTGCCTATGCAGGCCGAAACTGGGAAGGATTTTCATCCGACCCCTACCTCAGTGGTATTGCCATGGAAGAGACTATCCATGGTGCTCAGGATGCAGGTGTACAAGCTTGCGCAAAGCACTGGATCGGCAATGAGCAGGAGATTCAACGTAACCCTTCTTACAGCACTGGAGTGGACAAGACCGCGCATTCTGCAGCAGCTCTCTCGTCCAACATTGACGACCGCACTATGCATGTTAGTATTCCGAACAAATTCATAATGAACATTGCTAATCTATCATAGGAACTCTACATGTGGCCCTTTGCCAACGCTGTCAAGGCGCGTGCTGCCAGCTTCATGTGCTCATACCAGAGAATCAACGGATCCTACGGATGCCAAAACTCAAAGTCGCAGAACGGTCTTCTCAAGACCGAGCTCGGTTTCCAGGGCTACGTCATGTCTGATTGGGGTGCGACCCACACTGGTGTTGCCGCTATTGAAGCCGGTCTCGACATGAACATGCCTGGAGGACTCGGTGCCTACGGCCAGGGCTTTGGCTTCACTTCCTACTTCGGTGGCAACGTCACTGCTGCTGCCAAGAACGGTAGTCTTGAGATGTCTCGTATCGACGACATGGTTATTCGCATCATGACCCCGTACTTCCAGCTCGGTCAGGACAAGGATTTCCCTAGCATTGACCCTTCGACTGGCGACCTCAACACCTTCTCGCCACCCAGCACCTGGACACGAGAGTACAACCTCACTGGCGAGGCCAGCCGTGATGTTCGTGGTAACCACGGCGAGTTGATCCGCCGCCACGGTGCCGCTGGTACCGTTCTGTTGAAGAACGTCGATCACGCACTTCCTCTCAAGACTCCTCGCAATGTCGCCGTCTTCGGCAACGACGCTAGCGAGCCAGTACGCAGCTCCGTAATCAACCAGCAAAACTATGAATACGGCACCTTGTTCGCTGGCGGTGGCTCAGGTACTGGTCAATTCACCTACATGAAGAGCCCCCTCCGCGCCATCCAGGACCGCGTTACTGCTGACGGCGGCATCGTCCAATCCTTCCTCAACAACACTCACATTGCTACCAACAACGTCAGCACGCTCGTTATTCCCAAGCGTCAGCCCGACGTCTGCATCGTCATGCTCAAGACCTGGGCCGAAGAAGGTAACGATCGCGCTCACTTGGGATCCGACTGGGACGGCGACAAAGTCGTTACCTCCGTCGCCGCCTTCTGCAACAACACCGTTGTCGTCACCCACTCAGCCGGTATCAACACACTCAACTGGTCTGACCACCCTAACATCACCGCCATCGTGGCCGCTCACTTCCCTGGCCAAGAATCCGGCAACTCCCTCGTAGACATCCTCTACGGCCACGTCAACCCCTCCGGTCACCTCCCCTACACTATTGCCATGAACGGAAATGACTACAACGCGCCCCCTACCACCAACATCAACACGACTGGCTTCTACGACTGGCAATCCTGGTTCGACGAGAAGCTTGAGATTGACTACCGTCACTTCGACATGCACAACATCTCCGTTCGCTACGAGTTCGGTTTTGGTCTCTCATACACCACCTTCGATATCAAGGACATCAGCGCCGAGGCCTCCGCCAGCGACATCACCTCCATGCCCGAGCAACTTCCCATCCAGCCCGGTGGTAACCCCGCTCTCTGGGAGACCCTCTACAACGTCACCGTCACCGTTTCGAACACTGGCGACGTTGCCGGTGCCGCCGTACCCCAGCTCTACGTCGGTCTTCCTTCTTCCGCCCCTGCTGGAACGCCCGTGCGCCAGCTTCGCGGCTTCGAGAAGGTGTACCTTGAGAAGGGTGAGAGCCAGAGCGTCAGCTTTGAGCTTATGAGGCGTGATTTGAGCTACTGGGACATCGTTTCCCAGCAGTGGGTCATCCCTGAGGGAGAGTTCACCGTCTGGGTCGGACACAGCAGTCGCGACTTGAAGGTTACGAAGAGCTTTACTGTTGTGCAGTAAAATGATTTGCCAAGAGGCAAGGACTGCATTAGTTTGATGATTTCATGAATAGATATTAATATAATATTACATCAACAAGATTTTGTGTTTTCGTCTGGGACAAAGGTGCTGTGACTTGCTGCTTAAGAGAGAAATGCATATATGCCGAATTTTGCCTGGGTTACCCAAAACATTCAATACTTTCGTCAATCTTAGAATGGGAACCAGCTGCAAGATCAGTATAGTCGACTAAAGGCATATACCGCAGAGCGTTTGATGGCCTGCTCGGGGTAGCATCTGATCAGTAGTTACCCGTATAGAAGTGAACCGTGTTCGACAAACGTAAGACTCTCGATCGGGCTGTGAAGCTCGTAGCGATATCCATCCGGTTCATACGTTTAGTATGAGTGTATCTCATATCTGAGTTCGCGCTGCATCTTAGAGACGGATGACTACTGTTGGGCATGCAGATCAGGCGTGACGAACGGGATGTTGATAATCCTGCCGAGTGATGAGGATGCGGCAGAGCGTTGGGTGGAGAAGGCGCGTATTTTAGTTCTGACGCTAGCGCTTGCGTGAACGACAGGGGCCTGCTCTTGCCGTCTTCTATTACCCACAACCCCTCAATACCGTCGAGATATCGCTACAATATCTGGTAGAACGACTAACTATCGCGACTTTTGATTCAGCTCAAGAGTCGCGCTAAAAACAGATGCCAACCTTGTCTCTCTTGGAAGTTTGCGCAGTCAAAGTGAGCCCTTGCGACCATCATCCTTCGAATATGACAGGGGTGGGTGTTCAGCCGGGCGGCAACTCCCGGCCCTTCTTCATCACTCCACAGAAAACGAATTCCCGAGCGCTTAGAGTTGGACTTTAACGTGGTTATGCCCTTGAAAGAATGTCATGCGCCGCATGTGGAGCACGGTTTGAAATAGAAGCAGCACGGAGATGGTGATTAACTGTGCCACGAGCGGAATGTGCTGATCCTTTATAAGGGACCGCGCCACAAGCATGATGGCGCCATTTTCCTCTTAAAGCCGGTACGCTGTCTTTCATGTCGTGTCGATGAGTATCTCTTTTCTTTAGAAAGCAGCGGTCTCTATACCTTCAGTTTTCATATCATAATGAAATCCTCAGCCAAAACACCATCCAGTGGCCTGGCTTGGGCGACAACGCCGTTTGCGATCTTTTCCTATTTTTCCAAGACCACGAGAGGTCGATTCTTGCTGTGCATCATTATTTTCTGGCCTATGCTGTCGCTTGTACACCACACATCTTTGAATGACCACATACTCTCCTGGCCATATACACCAACTGATACCCCTTACCACCCCATTGAACAACTCATTCAAAAGGCTAAGGCTGATTTTGGACGCCTAGTCGCGCGGCAGTCCAAAACACTCCAGACCGCCGAGGCAGAGTACCGCAGGCGATACTCCCGAGAACCACCTCCAGGCTTCGACAAATGGTTCCTCTACGCACAGTCTAAGCAGTCCATTTTTATCGATGAGTTCGACATGATCAACGAAGATCTGAAGCCGTTCTGGAAGGTCACTCCACAGCGCTTACTCGAGAGCGTCAACCATGTGACGAGTGTTGAAGAACTTGCTCTGCGCAAGTGCGGCTTTACCAACGGGCAATACCACGGTCAAGGTGGGGGTTGGATTGTTGAAGATCTTGGAAAACTTCTTGCAGAAGTATCATCCGATCTCCCTGACGTGGAGTTCGCTTTTGATGTCGTGGACGAGCCCAGGGTTGTTATCACGCAAAAAAAGCTCGATGCGGGCGGTATATCAAAACCAGGGTTTCAAGACGCACAACACAAGTCCATATGGGATCGTATCACGAGCTCCTGTTCACCCGGCTCTACCATCAATTACAAGCCTGCTGTTCACGACTACGGTCTTCCGTTCGTACAAGATTGGTACCACGCAAAGGATGTTTGCGTGCACCCTGAGTTTGCACTCGAACATGGTTTCTTCTCTTCGCCCATGACCTGCCTACTTACAGATGCTCCTATACCCGTCCTTTCCCAGGCAGCACCCACATCGTTCGGCGACATCATGTACCCGAGCCCGTGGTACACCGCTAAAATGAACCAAGGGGTCTATAAGGACGAGGAAGACCCCTCTTGGGAACAGAAGGCCAACACGCTATACTGGGCCGGTAGCACAACAGGTAGCTACAGCTGGAACAGTAGTTGGGAACATTCACACCGCCAACGCTTCGTCAAGCTAGTGCAAACGCTCAACCAAACCAACCACCTGTACCTCAAACAACTCCACCGCGGAAGATGGGCAAGCTACAAAGCCATCGAAGACCATAGCGAATTATTCGACGTCAAACTCACCGCTATAATACAATGCGACAGCGCCGACTGCGAAGAGCAAAACCAATTCTTCACTCTCGGCGAGAAAGAAGACCGAAGCCAACAATTCCACTCCAAATTCGTCTTCGACACCGACGGCAACTCGTTCAGCGGCCGCTTCTACACGCTCCTGCAATCACGCAGCGTTGTGCTCAAGCAAACTGTCTTGCGCGAGTGGCATGATGAGCGGCTTATACCATGGGTGCATTACATTCCTGTGAGCTTGTCCATGGAGGAGTTACCGGAGATTATGCGGTATTTGACGAGGCATGAAGATGGGATGCGGAGGGCGAAGGAAATTGCAGACGCGAGTCGAGAGTGGCATGGGCGGGTGTTGAGGAGAGAGGATTTCACGATATATTTGTATCGGCTTATGCTTGAGTTGGCTAGAGTGATGGATCCGGGAAGGGAGGTGGAGGGGTAGGCGGATTATTAGCTATCAAGACTTTCCGAGAACATGTATATTTATGGCTATAGTGACATTTAACCCATGTTAATTAACTCTACAAGGCATTTCGCTTTGTGTTATATCTCTTCTGTTAATCTCACCCGCTAGCAGCTTAGGGATAATTGTTTCCGTTCTCTTGACCACAATCGAACTGCTTTCAACCGCCACCTCGCCTTCACTCTGGATGAATTTCTAGAGATACTTAGCATGTGTATTTTTAGGTACCCCATGTGTGTGCACGAACAGTGTGTTTGCGATGTTTTGGCCAAAGGCTACGACGAATCGAGCCCGTGTTAAAATTAAGCTGCGGGCCGTCTCATCGTGCATATACGAATTTGAAACTCTATGCAGTATTCCACAGGTCGTCTAACACGTGCATATACGAGTGTGGATCTCTATGGAGTACGCAGGTTGTATGATACGTGCATGTACGAGTCTAGACTTCTGTGCAGTAATCCGCAGGTCGTCTAATACTTGTACATACAAGTCTGGACCTCTGTGCAATAATCTTCCGGCCATTCAGCCAACTTTTATGATTTTTTAGTTTTATTAAGGTGGGTTCTATGTCTCAAAACGTTGACTCTGTATTTGCAGAGGCAGTTGCCTACCAATCAGCGCTCGAATGTCAAGACGAAGATATAAAGATCATAAAGGGGAATCGAGCGGTGGCTGGATTGGTGGATTCTCGGAGAGCCAACTTTCATCCGCTCGTGTCATTCAACCTCCGCCTGCTTGCCCTCGACGGCGGCGGCGTGCGCGGCCTGTCCGCCTTGATGATCCTCGAACAGCGTCGATGCACCAATGAGGCGTTGCAAAGGTACGAGGAGGCACTAGGATCAGAAGACATATTGACTTTGGAGACGATGGGCTGTCTGGGCATGATTTACGTCAACCAAGGCATGCTGACGGAGGCGGAGTGTACGATCAAGAGAGCAGCTGAGGGGTTGAGCGAGATGCTAGCACCGAAGTCTGCACCAGTATTGCGGGTGGGTGGTATTCTAAGCATGTTGTATAATAAACAGGGCAATTTGGGGGACGCAGAATATTCTTTTAAGCAAGTATCGCAAAGGATGGAGGAGACACTTGGGCCTAAGCACGTGTCAACGTTGTTGGCATCCAACAACTTGGGTATTCTTTACAAGAATTAAGACAGGCTAATGGAAGCGGATCGCATGCTCAAGTCGGCATTACGAGAGAAGGAGGTCATACTGGGCCCTTATCACCCTTCAAAATTGCAGACTGTTAGCAACATGGATGTGGTTTACTTTAAGCTAGGCAATTATTTCCGTTCTCAGGACCCCAACCCAATTGTAGGACCGCAGATCTTTTACGCTCCGCCTCGCCTTCACTCACTCCAGAAACTTAATTGAGAATCACTCAGCCCGTGCATTTCATACTTCGTCGCTCCATATATCCAGACGCAGCGCTGCTGCCAGCCCATTTACTAATTCCCTCGTATCGTGCAAGTCGCCTGTATACCCATAGTATATGTGCATACTCATCATAGCCTCCCATGTATCGTGGAATATTTCGATAGTCGATTTATTATAGTCAGGTATGAGGCCTAACGCTTCGGTTTCTTCAGGATCGATGAGTGAGAGTAGCGCGTAGAGGCCATCTCGGCTGTCTGAACATTCCATGGAGGGTCCAAAAGCGATCAGTACACCGCCCATATTACCCTTTCTGCTGGAACGTTTGCTAGCCGTATGGCGCTTTACGTAATTCAAGAATCTCATGACTGCTTTTGACAAGATTTCCTCATCGCGACGACGGTCTGGATCACTCCATGAGCAATCTTCGTGCGGGTTTTCTGAGTAATATGCAGTTTCAAGAAGCCATTTCAGTACCTCTTCGTCCATAGCTTGTGAGCCACACCAGATCATAACACATTTTGCCAGAGTAAATTCTTGGATCGCCCACACCCGAGTCCAGTATTTTCGCTCACATATATCGCGTATCGCGCTTGCGCAGTCTTCATCTAGTTACCCTGCTGGCTTATTTATCCACATTTTGATGAAGTAAAGGTATGTTGTGTTCATCAGTTGCCAGCTTTTTTCCAAAGTTGGCGTTACGCGCCCAAGCCAGACGATGACATAGTTAGCCCCTGAGTAGATCCTACCCATCATGGAGACTTGGTGATTGCGTTCTTTGAATTGGCTCTGATCGATGCATAGAGCATCGACCCATAGCATGGTTGTAAGATTATGCGATCTGGCTTGGACGAGGAAATCCCATAGATTTTGGCGTACTCGAAAAGGCCTCCCGTTGAGCATGATCATTCTTGTCGGACTCGGTTCGCCCCAGGTGTAGGATAGCGCGATATATTGAGGGGGTTCCTCCATGGCCCTTACATGGAGATTGCAGTAGACCTCATCATTTGGGTCTGAACATGGCTCAATCGTCAGAAGGCGGAAGTTGGTACTGCTTCCGAACGACAGCGGCACCTCATCGTAAGTGATTTTCGTAGTGTTCGCCATTATTGCCTTAGCATGCGATGTTTTGGAGGCTTGATATACGGAAATCAGGAGGGAAAGTGCGGAAGTTTGTGTTGTGCTCTCGTGAGGAAGGCTGGAACGTTTCTGCCTACTCACCGAAAAGCCACATGATCCTCGGTAAACATGCGCAGCCCGCTTGCGCCTCAAAAAGCGAGTAGCTGGGACGCCTCACCGTTCATTGAAAAAGACCTGCGTTCTGATATCGGCAAGGTTTGGTAGTACAAGAGAAATCGATTTTCGCTGCCTGTGGCGCAGTGCCATGGATGTTACCGGTCAGCCTAGTAAGGCCGCCTCGATAGTGAGTATTACATGTGACCTTCGCAGGCACCTGACAATGAGTCCTTAGACATCATTTCTTGACTGTATTTTCTTTCTTTTGAAGAGAGAGGGCTTAAGTTTGTAGTTTGGATCGAAAAGTAACGCGATCAAAAAGATTGTCCGAAGGTAGTTTGGCGGAGGATACCCAGCACTGAGATCGATGCATGCTTACCAAAGACGTAGGCCATTGCAGTTCAGTCCGACTTATTTCCAGCTCCTCTCCCCTACGCAATCCTGCAGTCTGCCACAACGTTGAGAACGATGTTGCGAACCCCTCAGCACCCACTTCGCCTCCACCACCTTCCTAACCCCGCCTAGCGCCCCTCATACGAAAATGGAGGAGTTGTCGACCACAACCCTATCTTGACTGACATCACCAAACAGTCGTGTTATCAATCTCGTATTGGATGCCTATCACTCTTGGCTCTCCCTCTTAAACGAAAGATCCCGCCATGCCAGTTCGATGCGGGACAGAGATCTGGAGGTGTTCGGGCGCGCATATCTGAGCAGGGTTCGCGATAAGACACTGCATGAATGGCGGACCAGCAGAAGTGATGTATGGTTGATATCTAGCGATCTGCATCGGATAGGCCATGATAGGTAATGTTTCAAAGTCGGTTATGAGGTCGGGATGCAGTCCGCATGCCTGTATGGGTGAGGCGGCACGGCATCTGTGACGATGATTGCACGCAGTGACGATACTTATATCAACGGCACGGTAGGGAACTACAGCGAGTATCTTCCTGTTTCTGGCTCTAAATCGCACACCATGAGCGTACCTGAGAAGTATATTATCAAATCGGGAGACACTTCTCCGTCGCCACAAAACTCGGATATCGAGATTGGCACTGTCGAAGAACCTACTAGCAACGGAGATGAAGCACTGAACTTTCTCAAGAATGCACACGACGTGGGCGAACTTACGCCAGAGGGCGAAAGAAGGTTACTACGAAAGATTGATTGGATGATAATGCCGTTGATGTGGTGCTGTTACTGCTTGCAGTATCTGGACAAAACATTGGGTACGCGAACACAAATTTAGTTCACTCTCATGCGCACCCATATCCATATCAGATGAGAAGCTCTAATACTTCATAGTCAACTACGCAGCAGTCATGGGTCTCTATGACGACGCAAACATAACCACCGACCAGTTTTCCAACCTCGCCCTCTTCTTCTACGTCTCCTACCTTATCGTAGAGTTCCCTCACGGCTACGGCATGCAACGTTTTCCCACAGCCAAGTACCTCGGAACAGCTGTAATTTTCTGGGGCTTGATAACAGCTCTGACCTGCGTCTGCAAAAACTATGGCGCCTTGGTAGCAACTCGAGTGCTACTGGGTTGCTTTGAATCGGCCGTAGCACCGAGCTTGATTCTGATAACGTCCATGTGGTACAAGAAAAATGAACAACCGCTACGCACTGGTATCTGGTATCTAGGTACTGGTACAGGAACGATGATCGGAAGTTTGATTAGTTTTGGGTTCCAGCATTACAGCAGTGATACGTTCACCAGCTGGCAAATCATGTTTCTCGTCGTTGGTGTCGTTACAATAGCTGTCGGCATAACTGGTGAGATTTGTCGGATTTTCTCTTACCAGTTCAACCATACTAACACTCTCTCAGTCTTATTCGTCCTCCCCGATAACCCCATGTCCTCGCGCCTGACGCCATCCGAAAAAGTGTGGGCCATCGAGCGCCTCCGCGAGAACCAGACTGGAATTGAAAACACACACTTCAAATTCTATCAAGTGGTCGAATGCTTTAAAGACCCGCAGACGTGGATGCTATCTCTCATCACTATATCATCAAATGTGCCCAACGGCGCTGTATCCTCGTTTCAGTCGACGCTCATCAAGTCCTTTGGCTTTGACTCCAAAACCACAGCTCTCCTACAATTACCTTCAGGCTGCGTCAGTATCATCTCAATCCTCATCGCAACATACCTAGCCGGCCGCTTTGACCAACGCGGCCTGAACGTCGTGTCCCTCTTAATCCCCGGCGCCCTCGGCGGTTGCCTCATGGCCTTCCTCCCCGGCGACGCCAAAGCCGGAAAGCTAATCGGAAACTACCTCACCAACTGCATCGGCGCCAGTTTACCTCTACTCTACTCATGGGTCGCAGCCAACATCGCTGGCCACACGAAGAAAGTCACTATGAACGCTATACTGCTCATGTCATTTTGTCTAGGTAATATCATCGGTCCGTTGACGTTTAGGCAAGAGGATAAACCGGAGTTTATCCCTGCTAAGATTACTATCGTTGTCACGTGTGCGTTTGCGGCGGGTATGGCGATACTGCTGCGCGCGTATTATACGTGGGAGAATAAGAAGAGGGATAGAGAAGAGACGGTGGGGCATTTGGAGAATGAGGAGTTTTTGGATTTGACGGATCGTGAAAATAGGAGGTTTAGGTACCGTTTGTAGGTGGCTCGTCGTAGACGCGTGTTTGAAGAGGACATCGCAATGTACATAAGGCATATCTTGCTACATATCTACACACAAGAAGAAAGAGAAATAAAATCGCGGACCCCCTATGGCGTCCCCGCTCCACCCCTTAGCTCATTGATGATGATATCCGCCGCCTTCTCCCCAATCACCAACGCCGTATTATTCGTATTGCCACCCACATTCTCCGGTGGGATACTGAGATCGGCAATCTTCAACCCAGTCACACCATATACATTCAACTTGCCGTCCACAACACCATCCTTCTCCCGCTCCGCCATCTTGCACGTACCAAGCGAATGCCAAGTCGTCTGCACATTCTCCCTAATCCACTGTTCAATCGCCTTATCATCCTCTTCATTGTACACAATATCCTTTGCATCCTTTGCTACAGGGCCCGCAACTTCCTCCTGCACCGCTGCGGGCGAGTCTTTAGCGAACTTGGGGTGTCCAGCCGCTAACTCACCGCGGAAGTAGTTTGTCCGCCGCAGAATCTCGCGCTGCTTCTTGTACGCCCACATATGCTTCTTGAGGTCGATGTCGTGCTTGTCTGTGAAGAATCCGACGTCGAAATCAAGCGGGTCGTCGTGCTTGGGGCCTGTGATGTGCATGTGGCCACGCGAGTACGGGTACGCGGTATACATGCCTGATGTCACGTACTGGCCCTCTGGTATACTGGCCGGGTCACCCAAAAAGCAGCTCACAACACCGCACAGCATAAGCGGTCTGTTTGGTTTGTCGGCGAAATCGCGGTCCCACGCAGCCTGGAACTCTGGGCCCAAGGCGGCGATTTCGGGGACCGTGGGACGGATCTTGGAGCAAATGTCGATGGCGTTCCAGCCGAGCATGGGGTCTTTGCGTGCTAGCATGCCGGGCACATCGGCGCGGCCCGAGAGAATGGCGTCGATTGTTTGGGTGGTATCTAGGGAGGTTTTGTAGGGGCACAGAACCAGGTGGTGGTCTTGATAGTCTTTCCCTACACCGGGGAGATCTTCGACGACGGGCACGCCGGCGCGGTCCAGGATATCTTTTGGACCTACGCCTGAGCGCTCGAGCACGGGGGGTGTACCGCATGCGCCACATGTAACGACGACTAATTTGCGAGCTTTTACCGTCTTCACGGGGTGCATGGTTAGGCCGATAGTGGCTTGGAACTCGGGGTTTGGTGTGTACTCCACGCCACAAGCGCGTTTCTTGTCGTCAAAGAGGACGCGGACGACTTTTGATTCGACGAGCACATGGAGGTTGGAGTATTTTTGTTCATCTTCTAGCTTGGGGTGCAGGTACCGGTGGGCTGTATCCTGGCGTTTGCCGTCTGGGGAGACGTAGCGGAGCCATCGTTGGAGACCGTCGTTTTCATCGAGGGTTTGGAGATCTTCAATCTCGCGAATACCCATATCTCCGGCTGCGCGGATGAAGTCGTCTTCTGCTGCTTTGGCCCGGTAGCCGCCATCGGATATATGGATGGGCCCGTCGTATCCGTGGTGTTCCTTGTTTCCAGGGCCGTGGTATGTTTCCAGTCGCTTTAGGAATGGCCACATTTCATCTGCTGACCAGCCGGGTGTGTTCCAAGAGTCAAAGTCTGAGCGTTGTGCTCGTGTGTACATCATGAAGTTGATTGAACTACCCCCTCCAAGTGTGCCACCGGATGGAACGATGGACTCCCGATCCGCGAGTTGCTTGGACTTGTTGCTCTTGTAGAACAAGGCGGTCTTAGTGGTGGGGAGTAGATTCTGTAGGTAGAAGACGGGGTTGACGATGTGTGCAACATCCTTGTTGTTTGCACCACCTTCAATTACGAGGATGGATAAGGATGGGTCTTCTTCTGCCAGACGACCGGCTATTATGCATCCTGCAGTTCCGCCTAGAGAAGGGTAAAATATCAGTACGGCAGCGAAATTTTGCAAGAAAAGGGGACGGACCTCCAGCGATGATGATATCAACCTCATTGATATCATCTGCGAGCTTGTTGTAGATACCCATGACGATGTTTGTACAGATTCACGGGCAGTTTGAAAATTGTCAAGATGGCAGAAGGCAGTAAGCACGGAGACTGGCGGAGTATATAACTAATTCCACTGCCAATGGCTTGATTTTAGCCCCCACGAAACAAACTTCACGAATTTGGCCCCCTGCACAGGAATTCGTACAAAGAATCTCTGTCCCCGCAGTTCGGGTATCAGACCATCCTATTCTCTGCCTTTTACAGCATGGTGTAGTTTACAAGCGGAAACGCTGCACAGCCCAGTCCAGGCAAGTCGCATCTAGAATGCGAAGCTAGACACGCCAGAAGGTGACTAGTGGTTATGCGGGTCCGAAAATCTGCCACGTCGGCCACTCACGTTCGTCCTGTTCGTCGCTGAAAAGTTTGTTAGTTCATCAGCTGTCAGTTTCCCCGCATTGTCGTGAGGCCGATCACTTGCGGCTGTCCGAAAAGCGCGGGTCAGATACCTCGGAACGTGAGCACGCAGGAGAGGCATGATTGCACTTTGAATTTGGAAACGACAGCGGATGTCGAGCTTTGGAAGACCCACTGAAGATGATGCGCTTAATCAGCCCTCGATCCTTGCCTACCCTGCATTAGGTGCTTAGGTAACCCTGCTTAGCTTCACACCAAAAGCACATGATACAGATACAGAACGCTTGGAAGCGGCATTCGAGATTAACTGTAAGATTTCATCCAGGCCTAGTGCCGGTCCTATCGCCTAACCTAGCACGTCTGCTTCCGTTGCGCTTTAGGTTGATACGCGTACCCATCATGTCCATATCCTGACTAACCGCCAGTCAGCTCGAACGCGACTGCGGTCGCCTAGATCAAAGCCAGGCACTGAAAGTAAAGCACGTAAGTATACTGCAGATATACAGCACACGAGACATGCAAGAGATATCCCATTTATTTCACATCAGGTGGTCTACCGCGAACCTTTACACGCAGCCATCTGTGAGAGCGACTGGATGGTCGGCCTAAAACAGTCGATCCAGACCCATATCGAGGATGTTCTGAAACTCGACACGACGCTTGCCTGCGGTGCTACGCTTGTTTGGCCTTGCATCAGCGGGAATGTAGTGCTCATGAATCAGGATAGTAGCAGGCAGCGTGTGGAAAGGTGCTAGAGTGTCCAGCATGAGGCTGACACTCTCGTCGTCATGAGCGGAGTCGTGCCTAGATGTGAGCATGAGGTTAGGAAATATGTTAGTAAAAGTAGAAGCAGAGGCGGCTTACCAGTGGATGACAACCTCTTTCAGATCTGGGGCCATGAGGAGAATGCGATGCACAAAGCTTGAGCGCTGGCCAAGAAGAGCAGGAAATATGGCGCCGACACAGCCCGCCGTATCAGCACGGATCCAGGTGGAGTCCCAGACAAATGTCACTTCGACCTTGCGGATGTTCTTCATGGGTGAGAAAGCTGCGTCGGTGATCTGGCTGAAGGTTTCCTCGAAGAATGAAGTATGGGCGAAGCTACCAGTGGCATCGATGCGCAGAGTCGCCACATCATAAAACCAATTCTTGGCCTCGTTGTTCAATTCCTGGCACGTCAAGAGAAGCTCGACGGGTGGTGGACATTGAGTCAGCCGCATAAACTTGGGGACGTGGCGCCACTTGCGATGTGGTCTGATGACAGTTCCTTGAGGAGGAGGTTGGGCTGGGGTGGTCGCAGCATCTGTACCACCATCCTCTTCATTCATGTCTTCGTCCTCGTCTTGGTCGACATCAACCTGCATATCTTCAACGTTTGCGCTGTTATCTTGGCCTGTTACCTCCTCGGCCTCTTTCTCAAGCTCATCTGCAGCCTGTACATTTGCGGTTGTCTGTTCAATAGTTTCCACCTGGGCCGGGTCTGAGGAGAGAAAATGGAAAGTGATTGTCGAGGGCAGAATTTGGTGTGTGCCATCGATGGTCGCGTTCTCTTCCTCTTCTTCGGCTTCGGGGTAATCTCCATATACTAAGAGGTCGGCTTCGGCTTCCTCGTCATCTTCATCATGGAATTCCTGCTCTGCCTCGTCACTGTCTTCATCCTCGTCCTCATTAAGCTGCATCATAAAATCTTCCATGTCGTCGTCTTCGTCTTCGTCGTCCTCATCATCTTCATCTTCAAACTCGCTGTCCAACGCGTGGAAATAAACCTCGTACTCTTCGTGGTCGCTATACACGGCTTGCGGTGTAGGTGCATTTGGGTTGTTGGTCATTTCCTGGGCGATGAGCGCCTTTACCTCCTTCTTCTCAAGCCAGTAGCGAAGCAGCTTGCGGGGCTCAACGTCGCGCGCAGCTACATACTTGAAGATGGCGTGTCGCACCTCCAACGGCAGGTCCATAAGGATGGGCGCAATCTTGTCGGCCATGGCGGGCGACTGGCTGCGGTTGAGTGGCGGAGAGAGAGAGAGAGTTGAACTGACAAGTAGAGGGGTTCGTGTTACAAAAGTACCGAATACCCAGTGAGGTAAAGGGTCAAGGCAAGTTGCGCTTCTGTTGCCTGCGAGGGCGGCACAGCGGGGCTACAAGCGGTTGTGTAGCCAGGAAATTGTGGGGCTGACGATGGGAGTGAGTGAAGAGTAGGTCGGAACACGGAGAAGCGCGAGACTTCTATTCCAGTCTTTGCCTCTGCTCCATGTCTCTGTCTCTGCTAATGCTAATTGCTGGTGGTGCCTCCACCAGTCGCGGTGAGTCGCGCCTTCCCCACGTTTCGGGTCGACCCGCTGCGCTCCACATCTGATTGGTCCTTTGCAAGGCAGGTACGGTTCCACCCACAGCGCACTGTCCCTGCTCGCCTTTCTTCATTGCTTCTCTTGGCCTTGTTCGTTTAAACCGTGGTTAACCTAGACGTATTTTATAATTTAAAATTACTATTGCCTCATTTCTAGTTGCTCCCAAGGTCTTAAGCGTAATAGAAATACCCTGATCACCCACAGCAGACTGTCCCTGCCCGAAATTTTCATTATTGCGCCCTCAATCCCCATTTGGCTGGTTCTGCGCCAGCTGATGAGTACGAAGCAGATATCGGTTTTCTTGTTTCCGTGCGGCTCGCACATGGATATCAGTAGGCTTGGTTGTCTGAACGTCTCAAGGTACAGTCGACCTTACAGCGAGGCACCTCCCCAAAACTACCGCATCCAAAAGTCCTCAAATGATTACATCGACGCAGAAAATTTGCGATCGAAGAGAACCCCTAGCCTGAAGGTCTCAATGTGTCCATAGGAGTTCTCCGGCACCGCACACACGGCAGCCTGGCACTACAACCAAAGTTTCCCATTACCTCAGCACACCCCCTTAGGGAACAAGTATGGCGTGCATGCTCATTTTGAGATCAGTTCGGGCTGCTATAGGCCCCGTAGTAGTAGCCTGAAGGTCTTCTGGCTCGTGTCTCATAGTACGGTCAACCTCCACAAAGTACCATGCAGACTTGATAAATCTAGAAGTCTTGTTATAATTATTCTATCATTACAAATAGAACCAAGTACATAGGGGTAGTAGCTCAAGGACAACGAAACAAAGCCGGTACTATCCTTAATCGGTATCCACCATACGTAAAACTAGAGAAGTTTTATTGTAATGCAATTTCCTGAGTGGTCATGAGCGGGTGCTAGCTGCAATGACCCAGTTGAATTATGTGAGCATATAAAGGGCAGTAGGATGCGCCAAATCTTCTTCACTCAACAGCTTTGCATCCTAGATCAAACTCAGTCCACACTATGCATCTATTCAACACCATGCATATCTACATCAGTGCAATTGCTGGATTGATCGCCATTGCCGCCGCTGCTCCCCCTTATCTTGTCCTCACACTTACCGAGACCATCACTATATCCAGATGCGTCGTATGGGGCCCACTACCTCCTCAGGTCACATACACGACTGAATACACATACAATCCACCTGACATAGTCACGACCGTATTCACAAACAATCCAATTCAGAGAGTCACTGTGACATCTTGCTCATGGCAAGCAAAACGGTCAGAGGCATCCACCGTAACCTCGACCCTATACACAGATCGTCCAACGCAGACAGTCACCGACGAGGTTTCATCTATCACGTCCCCGCCCGCGGAAATCATGTCTGTTCATCCCGTTTCGACTGAGCCCGCAATCATGGCTCCCATGCCGACTGTCGCGGAAACCTACCCGTTCACCTTCACGCTCAGCAAGCGTCATACCGCTGTCGTCAACGAAACGCAGTCCCTGATTGCTTCTACCTTCATCACGAACAACCAGACCAAGACTGTTTCTCCGTTTTTTACAACGACCGTAAAGGCCAAAACCTTTACGAACGACATCATGACACTGTCGGTCGATCTCACCGACCCATTTTCGGTTTACAAGAATCCTACGCCGACCAAGACCCCAGACCTCGCACGCCGTGAGGAATATGGCGGAAACCACAGGATCGTCTGGGGCAATAGCGATTGCGTTGCTTGTCTCGATTGGACAGAATGCATCAGGTGCAGCGGAACATGCGCAAACTGCGTCAACCTTTTCTGCCGAGATCCTTTTGGTGGAGATCCCATGTGTGTCAGTCTGGAGCGCCTTTATGAAACAGTCACTGGTTCCGATTACAATCTCACATTTCATGACTTCGTTGGCTATACCGAAGAATATACTCGAGATTAGCGGGTGATGATGTGAAGATTCTGGGGTTTCGGAGTATGGAGTTTGGTGGGTTCATTACCGTATTACAAAGAAAATTATTTCCTTCATGAGCTTTTTACCTTAGCCCGTCTCATTGTTGGCATTATAATATCAGTCAAACTCATGTTGTGCTTTCGACTTATGTGTACCTGTTGCTAATCACGCACCCCACGCTTTCCCTTTTTCCATGCCGTCATCAGAATTTTGTACTTATTCCTAATGTGTTTGCTACCATTAATCCGACTAAATGTGCGTATTGTGATCGAGTTGAAATTCAAGGGTAACGAGTGTTTCGACGGGCAATTGGTCCAGAGTGAAGCTGAGGAACTTAATTTTAATTATAGCGAGTAGACATTAGACTCGCCTCCTTACATACCCCTGGTTATCCGCATTTAGCTAATTATCGGACGTCTTTCCTTGAAATAAACAGCTACTACAGTACATCGCCAAACATCATGCGCTCAATTGGAACAAATGGAATAATAAATCAACTCAGCCCATCTTCTTAACCAAGCCTCCCAAATTGACACTAAGGCTGAAACTTAATTTCACGCCTTTGGCCCGCGCTGATAGCTCGTGGCTATGTTCACTCCACTCCCTCCGCAGCTTCGCTCTTTGTTTGAGAACCAATGGTCTTCTAGGAAGGCTCGCTGATTTTTTGCCATCTTCAAACGACAGGAACTTCTTCTGCACAGCTTCCGTATCTTTCAAAATTGGCTCAGCCATATCCTGAACGCCCACAGCTTGATGAGGTGGTACGTTCTCGGAGAAGAGTCTGCCGCTTTTGGAGTGACAAATGAAGCACTGATACCGATATGGATGCATCACAAAGTTTTGGATATCCGCCGCGGTCTTCTGCTTGATCAACGTAAGGACAGCCTTGTAATACCGTAAGTCCCACACCGCAGCGTTCTTTTCCGTGACCAGAAGGAAATTATCACCAGCGCCCAGTGCTACCAGTCGCGGCCGATCAATCCAATTTCCATCTCTTATAGTATTCTTCAGCGCTGCCACCAAAGGCTCTGGGAGATTGTTCCAAAGATACGACGTTTTATCGTGAACGAAGAAGGAAGCATTATATGGCCCTAGAGTGCATCGTATGTTCGGCACATCGCGATTGCGGCTGTACAAAAATTCGATCAACTCTGGCGGCAACCCAGAAGCGTCTATGCGATCTTTTCCAGTGGTATCACGCCATGTGAGTAGGAAACTCTCTTCAAACCCGAGAGTCACATGGTGCACCTGTTTTAGTTGGCCTGAGCTAAGGAATTTCCCCAGCTTCTTCGGAATCCGCGTACTACATGATGGTTAGCACTAATCCAAACGTAAGAGGAACTGGGTGCTGCTGTACTGTTCTCTTTTGGATGGACACTGGAAGAAGTGGCTGCCCCGCTGTCCAAACGTCAAAGTGGAATCGCACATGATGTCCGCTCAAAGCTTCCGCCGCCAAAACCTCGGGAACCCGCTAAGCGAAAAGAAGAAACCGCGCGTTCCAGAACAGGAGAGCAGGTAGTAAGGCGGTGAGGGTAAAAAGAGCGCAAAAAGCGAAAATCAGTGGAGTCTTTGTCTTATAAACCTACTGAACGAAGAATAATCATTGTAATGATCATGCTTATCGTTGTCTAGGTAAACAAGAACCCCGCCAGCCAGCCCGTCCGCCCACCAACCTCCGCCAAGCAACGATCGCCCGCAGGGTTGCAAACAAGTTAGCAACGGCCGCCCGGCGCATGAAAATAAGTGCGTTGGCAACGGCGGCGTCTCAGCGCCGTTTGAGCCAGACCAAAATCTAAACAAACAACAACCAACGAAAAACCTCGAGAATCGTCATTTGTTGTTTTAGGAAAAAGGGTAAGGTTACACGCCACCACGGTTTAGCCATGTATAGTTTGGCAGGTTGAACTGACACATGTTACAGCCTTCTTTGCATTTGCTTCTTTCAGCCCTCTTTTATAGGAGCTTTTATCCGGTTTCTGACGTCATATACCTGCGTCTTTTCCCTTTTCTCTTTACCCAATCGCTGCGTCTCAGCGGGGCAATGGGTGGTTTAAGTGGTAACACATCGTTCTTCTCCTTTGGGCCGAATGATAGCTTTATCTCAAAGAGCTTTGCTGGACTACAGTAGTACGTGATCGACCCCCTTAGTAATCCAACAACGACAACAACAAACTAACCATCTCATCTCTAACAACAGCCGCAACCTCCCCTCCAGTCTCCAAGATCTCCTACTCGGCAGAACAGTCGCCGAAGTCCACTGGGCAACACTCGGCCCCGTACCAGACTCCTGGATCCTAAGTTCAAAAGACTCAGCCGGAACGAGCAGTTTACGCTGGGGTGCTTCCATCCCAACGCGCCTACAAACAGTTCTGAGCAAAACATGGCACTCACCTCACCTCCGCGCCTTCCTCGGTCCCCATGATTCCTTCATAATATCGCATCCTGAACTTCTGCGCTGGGCAAACCTCCCCCCAAGCCTAGAAGATGCATTGCAATCCTGGCTCACGCCCTCCGGCTGGCGCGTCGGCCCCCCGCGCATGGTAACGTGGGGCCCGGAAGGCGCCTTCTTTGCTATGAGCGAGTACGGCGATGTTGTGTACCGGCTTGGCGACCCAGACGCATGGGACATTTACAAAGAAACAGTTGAGGAATGGAAGGCTGAACGGGGGTTTCTTTGGAACGAACTCGCGTTTATCGCGCTGGATCCTACGACCAACGATCAATTCGTCGCCATACGGAATGATGGCACGTGGGCCGGCTCCATCGACGACGTCAATGAAGATGCGCTAGAGGGTTTTGCGTTGAATTACTTCGCCAGGACGAAACCGAAACATAGGGCTAACGCTAGTACGTCGTCGATGCCTGGTGGAGGCGGTGGTGGACAAACGCCAAACGGAACGAGGGACCCCCCACCAGTGAAGAAACCAGATGCAGAACTCCAACCCCTCTACACAAAATGGAGTACCGAAACCGCTGTCCTCTTCGCTACCGCCTCCGCTTCCACGGGTGGTTCCAAAGCAAAAGCCCCAAGGAAACTACAGGTCCGCTCTGTATCCAGTAGTTCGGATACCTCGTCCTCTCCCTCCCCCTCACCTGGCGGCAAAAACCAGGGTAAATCACAACTCCTGTCGCAGTTCCCGTATCTCCCAGCGGCGGTGACGACGTGCTCGCTTACTGCGTGTACGATTCTAAAGGCGCAGGATGCGAGTATCCATGCGTGTCAACATGATTTGGAGAGGCTGTTGAGGGCGAGTGGGTTGTATAGTTATGAGTGGTTGAGGCAGGAGAGACTTAGGTGGCATCCGGATCGGTTTGGGAGGTTGTGTGTGGAGGAGTGGAGGGAGACGGGGAAGAAGCTTGCGGGGGAGATGTTTAAGCTTATGAGTGTGTTGATTGAGGATGTTAAGCATGCTGAGGGCGTGTAATTCTGTTGGCATATGGGGCTTGGGTTTGATCTTGTATAGTAGGACATTTAGCTGATGGGTGGTGTTTTGAGACTCAACTTTGTTTATAGAATCAACATAATTACTAGATCACAATATCTCGCTTTTTCTCATTGAAGACCCTCTACCCATCAACACCCACCAATCTCAACCCCTCCGTCCCCTCGCCCAATTTCACCTTCTCCTTCGCCGCCACCTCCGCCACCCGCCTCCTCCCCCCATCCCTCGCCTCTCTCAACACCCCCTCATCCATCTCGCAAAACAGCATCGCCAAGATACTACTCTTCCACAACCTCTCACTCTCCACTCCGCGACTCTCTACAGCCACCAGGACCAAAAACACAGCCGAGAGCGCAATCATTACCGCGGGAAAAGCCGTCCACTTCCAATTCACATAAATACACGTCGTACTAAACCACACGGTACCAAGCGCAGGCTGACTAAAGTTCTTCTCGCCATGCACGCGCAGCACAGTCGTCATAGAAGTAGTGAGATTTTGCATGAAGGAATCCACAGACTGCAAGTTCATCTCGCGGTCATTGTAGAGTCTGCGCAGTGCGGCAGAAGTGTTGAAGGAATACGCGGGCTTCGTGAGCCATTGCTCTTGAAATGCCGTTTCGAGGTGTCTGTTGATGCCTGTGGCGGAAGCACGGGAGAAGGCGTAGACGCAGTCGACGGGGTAGAAAACTACTTCCATTGCTGGTGTTCCTTCTAGAGCTGAAAAACTGGCGTTTATAGGGGCGGTGGCAACGTTTGCTCTGGCGACGCCTTCGTAGTTTGGAGCGGGGGTGCTGCGTGGGGTGCAGTCGGTTAGGGTGCCGTTGCGTATGGTTTGCTTTGTTGCGAGGCGGAAGATGGTTCCCTTGCCGAATGCTATGTCTTGGCCCATTCGATCGCTGCTGAGGAGCGTCTCTTGAAGAACGCCGTTGTGGTAGCGGACAGCGTAGGTGTTGACGGTGGGGTAGAGGTCGCAGCTGACTGCTTTATAGTAGGTGTAGTTGTTGAATTCGGGGCGATAGATCATTTTCACACTGCCTAGGGTACCGTTGTATCCCATCATTGATACGCCGGTCACGAGTGCGCCTGGCCAGCCAAACATGGCAAATTTCAGCGGGTCGGTAGAGTATTGGTCGTCGCCCAGGGGGAGGGACAGGCCAATGTTCCAGACGTAGGTGCCGTTTGGGAGTGTGGTATTGAAATATCCCTCGACCATGCTGGTCGTGTTACTGGGATTACTCGTAGTCCCGTTCTCATATGGTTCGCTCATTATTTTGGTTCCAGCGTAGGCATAATCGTGGTTTCTGGTCAAGGGTATTTCTTGTACTTGGGAAGTGACATCGTCGCACGTGTGACCGATTGCAATAGTCGAATATGCCGGCCCATCAGATGCTGGGAAAGTGCAATTACCAGTAGTGCATCCATACGAGAGAGCCTGTGTGCGATCTTCGACGGGTTGGAGCATACCAATATCCATTGCCACAGCCATGGGCAGAAACTCATCGTACAACTGTGACCCCAACCTATCTCCAACTGCATTGAAGTAGTTGGATCGACGTATTCCTACTGGAGCTGAGTTGTCGGGTCGCTGACAGTCTTGGAATATGATGAGTTGTTGAGCTGCAAATCCAGTAAAGGCGGCCATGATGGTGATGAAGGCGCCCATTGATGCGATAAAGTATGGCTTCTTGATCCGGAACCCGAAGAGCAACAGGACAGATCCCCAAGCACCACGACTAGCAGAATCAAACTTCTCCATATCTCCCAGCGTCCGTGCTGTACGAAACCACTGCCATTTAGACTGGCTGATTCCTATTCGAATTAAAACTTCATTCACCGCGCAGAGCAGTATCAAACATACCTTCAGCAAGCACCATACCTACCCCCGCTCTAATCAACATCGAGAAGATGGAAACGATAGAGTTGATGCCAACAATCTGTGGCCAGTCCGGTAACGGCTTATCTTGATGCGCCAGAAGCGTAGCCACAAGTCCCAGCAGCGCCAACAAGGCAAAAATACAACTAAACGTTTCCGCCGTCCAACCTTTCTTCCACATCCGCGATGAACCGTTGGAAAAGCGCGTCCAGCCACGACCGATGCCGCGGGGAATGGCGGCCATAGTGCCCAAGAACGATGGAAGACATCCTTTGGATTGCTCGGGGGATTCCTTAGTTTCTACACAGGGTTCCTTTGCGCGGCTGTTTGTTCTGTCGTTACGCTGGCTGAGCAGCGGTCTTGAGGGTGGTGGTTGTGAGGCTTCCATTGTCGAGGAACTGAAGTTGAACTAAGAGTTCTTGTGTCCAGACTGTCTTCACACTATAAAGTTTTCTCCCCATGGATAGAATGCATGAGGCTTAGCAGGGCGTAAATGCGGCATGGTGGAACGACAACGGTCGTGTGGTTGGTGGGCGCGTACAGGCCGGCCAAATGCTGTGGGGGCCAAGTTTAGAGCAAGCGGTGGGGAGGATACTTGGACCTCATTCAGAGCAACAGACACAACAGCTGTTCCATATCATCGTCTATTGCGTCTATTGCGTCTATCTGGTTAGTATATACTGATAGACGTCATCCATGGTACTTTGGATTCCGACCACGGCTCCGTATGTACGCATGCTGTACGAGACTGAGTGCCACACCCGTGCGCCTACAGGATACCAAATCCTAGCGCCAACAACTCAACACTACTGCGCACCCACGTCCTTACCCCACATGCCATTTGTCAGGACTCCCACTAGCGGCGTCGGCAAACTCGGGCTGAAATATGCAGGAAAATGATGTCTGCATGCTGCAGGAAAGGGGCGGCTGAGAGACGGGAGAGCCTTGAAGTAGCCAAGCATTTTGGCGTTGAGCTCTTCCCTCAACTGGTCTGCACGAGTCAAGCGAGGATGCGTGGAGCTACACTTGACTACTGCTCGTGGGCACGTGTCAAAATCGAAATACCAGATATGTCGTCTTCGTATATACTGTAGGCAAACCCATGTCTTGCAAAATACCACCTGAGATTAATTTTTTATGTGACATGTCGTTTTATACATAAGCTCTTCTCGAGCTGACAACCGCAGACGCCACACGAGGGGCTCGGGTATAGAAGCCACGCCCGCAAACGCCGAATATCCTAACCAAACAAATGAGACAGAAAGGCCGTTATCGTACGCGGGTCTACTGGGGTAAAGTGCGACAGAGTATCGAGGTAAGAGCCTTGCCCGCGTGATACAAGATTCTTACGAAAACCAAACTGGTTGCGGCTTGTTGCCTCCACTGTCAACCCCATAGTCATCGCAGTCCATCACCTCAAACTTGGTGCCCAGAGCCTCGTTCGCCTCCTTCAGCATAGCAGTCATCTGCATGCTCATCCTGCGGATACGCTCATCTTCCTCAAACTCTTCCCTCTGCGCCTTGGTAATGAAATGATGACTCTCTTTCGGGAGCGGGCTCACGGACTTGTTTGACATGTTCTCGTCCATCATGAGAGGCGAGCCGTAGCTTTGACGGTTGTACGCTCGGGATTGACCTTGCGAACCAGGAGTGGACTGTGGGCTCCCACCGAAAGACTGCCTTGACATTGTTGATCGTCGCGACACGGGGATCAGAGAATGCCGCTTGTTGGATGATGGCGTTGTCATGTTTGCGCGCGACACAGGACGGGGGATGTAGGAGGGCGTTCGTGTATGACCGGGAAGCCTTCGCTCTGCTACTCGCGGCGTAGATGGCATCGTTTCGGACTCGCAGTTTGTGCCAACAACCACCCAGTTGTCTGCCGTGCGGAGGCGCTTTGTCATCCTCGGTCGATCGGGAGAGGCTGGCTCTGCTGGGGGTTGCATCGAGACTGGCTCAATCGGCGCTGGTTCCATCGTCGCTGGCTCCATCGTCGCTGGCTCTACCGTCGCTGGCTCCGTGGATTCGATGCCGTAGTTATCGCTGGGGAAGCCTCCTGGTGTCGTCTGCTGTACAGCACCGGCTGGATAGGGGTCATCCTGTAAACCAAGCTTCGCTGCAACCTCCCCGTGTGAGTCGATGCCATATCTCTGTCCACCTCCCGCCTGGAAGCCACGGAACGGCACGGTGCAGAACTGAAAAAGTTTGCCGGCTACTCCGCCCACAAGGCCGATGAGCGACCATGATTTGGTCCCGCCGGGTGTCGCGTGCATCTCTCCAGCCGCTACCTGTGTCGCCAGAGCTACGTGGGGAGTAGGCGGAACAGACCAGGTGCCACGCTGCTTCTGGAGATTGAAGTAATCGTCGTAGTCGCCTTCGGATGTCGTGGAATTATGCGACGCATCCATGCCCCCAGCTAGTTCGTATCGGTCGTTCGCAAGCGGCGGCGGACTCTTGGTGTCTATAGAACGGGAGTTGCTCAGCGAGTCTTCGTCCCAGGTGCTTGTCGCCGAGATGGGTGCGGTAGATGTGCTTTGGCCATATCGGGAACGTTTGCGGGTCTCGTGAACGTCAGCCTCAATCGCCTGGCGGCCGGACGACTCGGTCGCATACGAAGGCCGCGCCGGCGATTCGAAAAAGCCGCTTCCCAGGCTCGCGCGTGCACGCGATGGAGATGGGGTGAACAGGCCAGGCATGTCGACAGAGTAGCGGGAATTAGAGGCCATGCAGGGAGGTGGATCGGAGGTTGCCTTCGGAGCGTTCGTGAGGCAGCACTAGCGTGCCAATGATGTCAGCCTTGGTCGGTTTGTTATTGCTTTTCACAGGCTTCAATTATTCGCTGCTCCCGGACATCGAAGGAGTTGCTAGAGATACATGTTGAATGTCGTACGTGGTGATGGAATTGCGGGTGGGGAAGTGCGGAGGTGCGAGCTGTTGTTTATGTTCGGCCGTCGCTGGGGTAGCGTAGTAGCTTAAGCTTTGACGACCTATCTTCATGCTAAAGTCAGGAGTAACGCAACGTTGCGAGATGAGTAAAGTTTTTGGAAAAAGGGGTTCATTTATTCGATTCAACAACTATGTGGGTGTGGTCGCCCACCGACGACACCTGTAATGCCTTCCGCCAGGGGTATACCGCTGTGAACGCCAGGCCCTAACAAATACGAACTATCATGAGGCGGGTGTGCTGGGTTTCTAGCCCCTCGCTATCCATCCGCTGTGCACCATAAGTTCGTATATTTGTCCAGCCTTGGCTGCGTCTATGTTGCAGATCTCTCTAGCCGTCTTCTTCTTAAGAACACCGGCATTGACATAGGCCGCGTGGAGTATCTTTTCCTTGAGCGACATGTATGGCTTCGGCATTATGCGCAGTACCGAACAGAGCTCTTTCTCTTCTGGGTGGAGCAGGCTGGCATCCGCCAGTGCCTGTTTGCTGAACTTCAAAGGCACTGTGTTGGGGAGCGGCTTCACCACAAACTTAGACTTGGCTTGTTGTGGGTTAGCAAGACCATTGACACCATTGGCAGTACGGTCTGGGGGTGGCGTGGTAAGCCCACTGCTTTGCTTGATGTGCAGTGGGAGCTCCTGTGCAAGCAATGCCGTGGCTGCCGAAGGCTGTTCGAACGGCGGCTGCGGTTTCGTGATTCTGTTGGATGCCAGGCGGTCGAACTGTCCAATTGGTGGTGGCCTAGTTTGCCGCTGTTGCTTCTCTTGCTCGTACTTTTCGCCAGCCTTGAGACTGGTTATCTGCATGTTCCTCCACTCCTGCAGCTGTGAAATGGCCTGTCGCAGGTTATGCTCGTATTCCAGGTCCTTACAGAACTGCTCAAAGTCACTATGCTTCATCATCCTCGCAAAAGGCTTGGCCTTGTTCATGAGGTCCTTTTCTTCTTTTGTTCGTTTCTTGTCGGCCAATTGGTTCTTGCGGTACTCGAGTAGTTGATGCTCGAAAATGATCTTCTTTCGTTCTACTCGGGCGTCTAGGCGGGAATTGTAGATTTCCATAATAGTCATCTTAAGCTCCATCTCGGGTTCTATTTCGCCAGTCCTAGGGTTGATGCCGTCGCCAGGATCGAACTGCATGTGCTGGACCGCTTCTTCGGCTTCGTTGAAGTACTCTGTCTCGAACTCCAGACGACCTGGCATGTAGCCTTGGACCTCGTGACATGCTGGGACACTAGCCGTAGGCTTCTGCTTAGGAGCATCCGGTTCACGTGCTGCAGCTTCCTCCTTCTTCTTCTCAATCCTCCGTTTCTTCCTAGCCTGGAACTCATGGCGCGGTATCCGAGTGCTGAGCTCGGTATCATCCTTGCTGCAGTGCTCCGGTAGAGGAAAGCTGGGGCTATTCAGATATGTGTTGATGTAGTGCTCGCGCACCTCATCCTTGTCCCGGTAGCCGCCAATGTGATCGGCGATGTCTGCCCATGATCCTAGACCATACGTCTCAGCACCCTCCAACAAGGCCAGCTCCTCGTCGGCGCCCCAGTCCTCGGTGTAGATGGGTATCGAATGCTGCTCGATGACCTTGAACTTGTGTTTGGCGGGCTGGTGGTCCCGTGTGGCCTTGCCGTCGGAGAAGCAAGGCACGCACAGGTCATATTCGTGACAGATGTCTTCGGCGCAGCGTATGCGGACCTGCAACACATAAGTAAACATGCCATCACTCGCATGTCGTGGAGATGCATTGGACCTACCGTCGACGTGATATCGGATGAGCAGACATCACAGACATACTTAGTGCCGCCTTCTGTGCCCCGGGTACCCGTCTTCTTCTTGATGACTCCCATGGTGACCCCGCTATCCTGGGTGTAGGTGAAGGAGAGGCCTCGCCACGCGCCGAGGTTGGGTGAGACAAAGCGCTATGGCTGTGCGCTACAAACGCGTGTCAGAGTCGGTAGAGTCTAGTAATGTCAAACAGCGAACTGCAATGCCCTGATCTGGCGCTCTGGGCAAAGACGGGCACGTCTGGTCGAGGGTGTCTTCGCCGTGTTGGGCTCCCTTGATGGGCGATGGCGATGGCGGTCAGTAATGGCAATGGTTGCCGCGCATGCACGGGATGTTGTTCGCGACGGAAGCTGCAGCCGGCACGTCACAGGCTGTCGCGTCTGCCCAACTTCATCGTCACCAGTCGGCCTAGCTCAAAATAGAACACTCGGCGGGCTCTCCTCTCACTCGTCGTGGGGCTCGAAACAGCGACAATAGGAAATGACTTCAGGCGCGGATTGGCGTGTCAGTGCGGGAAACACGACCTGGTCGCCGGCCGAAATTAAGGCTAGCGACCCAATGACCCCTCAAACGTGAGACCCTATCTTGAGAAGCATCGTAGAAGAAGCGCATTGAGGCCTGGGGCACTCGGACGTTAGACTCGTTGCCACCATCCGCTCCCTATACCTGTGACCGCTCTCCGTCTTCTTCCCAGCTTCCTTACCTAACCTTTACCAAGCATAAACTCGGCTTTCCTGGTGCGCCCCTCGCCGCTTTCCCGTTCCACTCGACCGCTCACAGTATCCGTCTGTCTGTTCTCCCAACCTCACCCACCGAGCTCCTGCAACCATGTCTTGGAAGCTCACCAAGAGTGCGTACATATCTGCCACCCGCCCATGTCGTGTGAAATGCCTAATTATTTCCTGCAGAACTCAAGGAGACGCATCTCGCGCCTCTTGCCAACACTTTCAGTCGCTCGTCTTCCACGTCGACCATCGTCGACCAGTCAACGCCCAAGGCGTCTAGTCATGCCAGCAGCGCAACTACCCTTTCAGACTCAAAAGACAATGGAGCCGGTACTTGCGCCCTCACACTGCACTAACTACTCGTGCTGACCCAAAGAGCAGACGCGAGCGCCCCGCCTGCACCGCCTGTTCGCCCAGGTATTCTGATAGTCACGCTGCATGAAGGCCAAAAGTTCTCGCTGCCCCCGGGCGTCGAGCAGCAGTTCAGCGGCGGCCACCACCAGGGCTCCATGTCCCAGGGCGGCGGTCTCTCGGTTGCAGGTTCCATGCGCCCCGACTCGTCATCACGCAACGCAGTCTCCGGCTCCTACACCAACCGCCCACAGTCTGCCGCTGGCAGCATCAATGCCGCGCCCACTATCCATGGTCGCTACTCCTCAAAACACCTGCCATATGCCTTGGTCGATTTCGACAAGCAGCAGGTTTTCATCAATGCCGTCTCAGGTACCCCCGAGAATCCCTTATGGGCCGGCAGCAACACCCAGTACAAGTTCGATGTATCCCGCGTCACCGACCTCACAGTATCTCTCTACATCAGAAATCCCTCGGCAACGCCCAACGCCGGTCGCAACGAGGATATCTTCATTGGTACACTCAAGGTTCACCCTCGATTTGAGGAGCAACAGCAGGATGCAAAGGCCCAAAAAGGAGACGACGCAGCTGGCCAGGCTGGTGCTGACTGGATTCCAGTGCAGTTCGGTAGCGGTCAGATGAAGATTGGTGTCAACTTTGTCGAGAACCGACAAGACCGTCTTGCTATTGACGACTTTGAGCTTCTCAAGGTGGTCGGCAAGGGCAGTTTCGGCAAAGTCATGCAGGTGCAGTACGTACTAGTTCGTTCATGCTGTGTTACCAGTTGCTTACAATCTACAGGAAGAAAGATACGCACCGAATCTACGCCCTCAAGACGATCCGTAAAGCACACATCATCTCCCGATCCGAAGTCGCGCATACGCTTGCTGAACGTTCAGTACTCGCCCAGATCAACAACCCGTTCATCGTACCGTTGAAGTTTTCTTTCCAGTCGCCAGAGAAACTATACCTTGTCTTGGCTTTTGTCAACGGTGGTGAGCTATTCCACCATCTACAGAAAGAGCAGAGATTCGACATCAACCGCGCTCGTTTCTACGCAGCCGAGCTTCTCTGTGCTTTGGAGTGCTTACACGGTTTCAACGTCATCTACCGTGACTTGAAGCCTGAGAACATCCTCCTCGATTACACTGGTCACATTGCGCTTTGCGACTTCGGTCTCTGCAAGTTGGACATGAAGGACGAGGACAGGACTAACAGTAAGTCATGACTAATCGTTCGGATTAGAGGACATGACTAACATACTTTAGCATTCTGCGGAACTCCAGAGTACCTTGCCCCTGAACTTCTTACCGGTGCCGGCTACACCAAGTCAGTAGATTGGTGGACGCTTGGTGTACTACTATACGAGATGTTGACTGGTCTGCCACCATTCTACGATGAGAACACCAACGACATGTACCGCAAGATTCTCACCGAGCCTCTGCATTTCCCCGGTCCTGAGGTTGTTCCTCCAGCTGCGCGAGACTTGTTGACCCGCCTGCTCGACCGCAATGCGGACAAGCGGTTGGGCGCAAAGGGCGCGGCGGAGATCAAGGCACACTACTTCTTCCATAGCATCGACTGGCGAAAGCTGCTCGAAAGGAAGTACGAGCCCAGCTTCAAGCCTAATGTGGTATGTAAACTTCAAAACTTGTCAAGTCAGCAGAGACTAATTATTCCCAGGTTGACGCAAAGGACACTGCCAACTTTGACCGTGAATTCACCTCCGAGGCACCGACAGACTCATATGTCGACGGTCCTATGCTCTCACAGACAATGCAGCAGCAATTTGCAGGATGGTCGTACAACCGCCCAGTTGCTGGGTTGGGCGATGCTGGTGGTTCGGTGAAGGACCCATCGTTCGAGGGTGTAACAGAGCGATAGTGCGTTCGTATGTTCAACAGTTCGGCATCGGAGAATGGCCGTCGAGTTGTGGCTTGGCTTGTTCCGGCGATGGAGCCGATTGCAGGCAAAGCATTGGATCCACAGATAGAAGACCTAGCGATTGGTGGGATCTCAGCGCTCATTGATGCTTTTTGGGTTCTGGAGCAACGGCACGGCGCTTGAGGCAGCATTTGTATGAAATCAGCCTAGATTCAGGCAAGCAAATAAAGACGATATCCCCATTTATCTCGACAAGTGCAAAGGACTGGGTGTCAGGGTACGCGCATGGCCTTCACCGGATGTACTGACATGTCCACGGATAGAGCTTCTTTGCATTACCCTAAAGTATACCGACATACCAAAAGGGCTCATTTAATGGCAATGACATGCATGCAGACCCGTGGCAATGGTAGAGCCCCTCTTAGTGAGCGGCTTTGTAAGGCTGAGCCAACAGAAAGTCATGACAGCCTGCGCGTGGCTGTCGTGCTGGTAAAAGTGGTGCCCCTCCTTCCTCAACGGAGCTCTGACGCAAGCGGGGTCTCGGCCGCGCCTTCGACTATACATTTCTGCTATCAGACCACCCAAAACATTGACAATCTCTCTACTCCCACCTTTTCCATCCCCGTATACTGCAATTGACAACTTCCATCCCCAATTGCCATATCACCAAAGTACGCAAGGACCCACTTCTTGCCCATTCCACATACTCACCCTACTAGCTCAGTAACACAACATGCCCGGTTTCGCACAGGCCTCCGACCTCAATGCCTGGTCGGCGCTTCAGGACCACCACCAGAAGCTCGGCAAGGACATTGTACTTAAGGAGTACTTCAAGAAAGACCCACAGGTAAGTCATGGACCCTCCAACCAACTACGTCATCTAAAGGCTTTCAGCGATTCGAAAAGTTCAGCCGCACCTTCAAGAACGATGCCGAGAACTCCGAGATCCTGTTCGACTTCTCCAAGAACTTCATCACAGAGGAGACACTGAAGCTTCTCATTGAGCTCGCAAAAGAGGCTGGCCTCGAGAAGCTCCGAGATGACATGTTCGCTGGTGAGAAGATCAACTTCACCGAGAACCGTGCCGTCTACCATGTCGCTCTCCGTAATACCTCCAACCAGACCATGAAGGTCGATGGCCAGAGTGTCGTCGAGGACGTCAATAGTGTGCTCGACCACATGAAGGAGTTCAGTGAGCAGGTTCGTAGCGGCGAGTGGAAGGGATACACTGGCAAGAAGATCGATACCATCATCAACATTGGTATTGGTGGTTCAGATCTGTACGTCATTGATTAACTGCTTTTCGAATTATTGTAACTTCCTGGCTAACACAAGAAAGTGGTCCCGTCATGGTATCAGAGGCCCTCAAGGCTTACTCCCAGCGCGACCTCAAGATCCACTTCGTCTCCAACATTGACGGTACCCACATCGCAGAGGCCCTGAAAGACTCCAACCCGGAGACATCGCTCTTCCTCATTGCTTCCAAGACCTTCACCACCGCCGAGACAGTCACCAACGCCAACACTGCCAAGTCATGGTTCTTGAAGAGCGCAAAGCAAGAGGACATTGCCAAGCACTTTGTGGCTCTCTCCACCAACGAGGCGGAGGTCACCAAGTTTGGTATTGACAAGAAGAACATGTTCGGTTTCTCCGACTGGGTCGGTGGACGTTACAGTGTCTGGAGCGCCATCGGTTTGAGCGTCGCTCTCTACATTGGTTTCGACAACTTCCACCAACTTCTCGCTGGTGCCCATGCCATGGACAAGCACTTCAAGGAGACTCCTCTAGAGCAGAACATCCCCGTCATTGGTGGTCTGCTAAGTGTATGGTACTCGGACTTCTTCGGTGCCCAGACACACCTTGTCTCTCCGTAAGTTCAGAACGTACTCAGTTGTACTTTATCTAACATTGTCTCAGCTTCGACCAGTACATGCACAGGTTCCCTGCCTACCTCCAGCAACTGTCCATGGAGTCGAACGGTAAGGCCATTACCCGCAGCGGAGACTACGTCAAGTACACTACTGGCCCCATCCTCTTCGGCGAGCCAGCCACCAACGCCCAGCACTCCTTCTACCAGCTCCTCCACCAGGGCACCAAGCTCATCCCCACCGACTTTATTCTCGCTGCCAAGAGCCACAACCCTGTAGAGAACAACAAGCACCAGAAGATGCTTGCGTCTAACTTCTTCGCCCAGGCCGAGGCTCTCATGGTCGGCAAGACCCCTGATGAGGTCAAGGCTGAGGGCGCCCCTGAGGAGCTGGTTGCCCACAAGACCTTCTTGGGCAACCGCCCCACTACCTCCATTCTTGCCGACAAGATCACCCCAGCCACTCTTGGTGCTCTGATTGTCTACTACGAGCACCTCACCTTCACCGAGGGCGCCATCTGGAACATCAACAGCTTCGACCAGTGGGGTGTTGAACTTGGAAAGTCGCTTGCCAAGAAGATCCAGGCTGAGCTCGACGACGACAAGGAGTCTACTGCCCATGATGCCAGCACGAGCGGCCTCATCAATGCTTTCAAGAAGAAGTCTACTTTGTAAGCGGCTCACGGAAGTGCCGGGATTGGCTGTAATGGCTAAATGACCTCATGAATAATAGGTAGAAGAAGGAGGAAATCCTGAAGTATCCCAAGATGATACCAATATATATACATAAGAATGAACATATATGTACCTCTGCAGTTTTGAGTCACCAATCACCGCGGTCAAGTTGAGTGATACAAAGACTTCATTAGATTTATTAGAAACCGGTCTTTCTCGTGCACTATAATATCCCTATACTACAACACTAGAATGACCATGTACGCAATCAGGGTATTGTATCCAAGAGATGATAGGACGGCCCTCGCGTGGAATGCGGAGTTGAAGCGGGAGTGCTCTGGGGCACAGGCCAAGGAACTTCGTACTCGAACGCACATGTCCAAAGTTGACACATGGTCACCACACCAACACGGTCCACCACAACCGCAATGCCTATACGCTAAACCCTGTCTTTCGCTCCCAGTTCCGATAATAATTCTCCGTCCATCAATCTTGCTCGTTATTGTCGCCTTCATCATGACCAGAAAAACACAGGCGCCATCATGGCTGCCTACGGTTGCGCTGTTCGCCTTCTGGTCTTCCCTTGCGACAGCATTGAGTGGACAGGAGCCAATGAAGAGCATGGAAGAAGCGCGAGGGTATAATCCCGGAGAACCAATTCCAGTGAGCTGTCTGAACAGGACCATGTAAGTCAATTGATCCTACAACACGAGTTGTCTGCAGTGACTAACAAACTCGATAGAGAAACTGGTGAACACGTACGTATCTATCCTTTACCTCGCCAGCTGCAACCTATAGTGTGCCGTCTTCCTCGCACCTAGAAAGACAAAGTGCGCCACAAACAACGCTTCACACCAATCCAACGACATCAGAACAGCCAGACTAACAATCCCCACAGATAGTAGATGCCGCCGGTCACCTTCAATACATACCATTCCCCGTCTGCGCCGAAACCAAAGCCCCCCTGCAACTCTTCTTCGGCCACGAAGGCGAGATAAACTGTACAATCCCCTTCATAACGGACGAATTCTTCCACCTTCTCGAATTCTACATCCACAACGACGCGCCCCTTTCCTGCCGCATTCCGTCCAAACCACTACCTCCCTCAGTCTTCGAAAAAACGTACCGCGTCTCAGACGAGTCGACGCAGGAAGGTGTGCTAGGTTCCCAAAGCACAATGTACACGCCGCTTGTGATTGCGCTGGCGGGAACACTGCAACTGAGCCACTTGCACGTGGGGAATTACTTGAACCTGCTGGTGCATGCGAGTCCGAAGAGTGTGAGCAAGGGGACTGTGGATGCAGCGACGGCGTATAGTGTTAGTTCGCATACGCGGAATACAAAGATTACGATTGGGGATGAGTTGAATTTGCAGTTTAGCGTGCGGTGGTATCCTAGTACTACGCTGCCGCCGGGGTGGTCAGGGTATGGAGGACATATTTATACATCAACGCTGGTCTATTGCTTCCTCAGTGCCGTGGCGAGTGCGGCGGTTTGCGTGGTTTATTTTAGGGGCGTGGAGTTGCCGCGAAGGCTAAAGAGGTATGCGACGGAGAGGATGAATGGGGGTGGCAGGGGCTTTGGGAATGGCGGGAGTGGATATGGACTGCCGGTTTCTAATGGGAGGGTTGCGAGTATGGGGAGTGGGTATGGTTTGGGCGGATATGGCTATGGAGGCGGTGGGAAGAGGGTTGATTGAGGGATTTGATGTTTGGGTGCAGTGTATATCAAGTCGAGAAGCATTTACTGCGAGATTTGCGCAGATGCAGATATAGTGCAGAATGTATGTACACCCCGGTTGACTCTCCCAATATACAGGGCTCTGTCTAACGTGTCATATTTACCATCCCTTCCTCGTTAATTGAGTGACACGATGCGTGACTGCTTTGAAGCCCACCATGAACCTTGCTCTCCACCTCTCGGATGCCAACCGTTTCCTCTTCAACCCCCCTCGTTCATGGTATCTTTGCTTGTTGAAGTCCCTTTTGACCTTGTTTCTTGCCATCAAACTACCCAGCATACCAATCCCCCTCACAATATCCCGCCCACGGGAATTATCCAGATCCACCGAGCGCCCGTACGCGGGGTTCAAGCGGGGGTACTGAGCAAATATATTCTCCTGCTGGACAGCGAGCGACGCCGCATCAGACGGCTTGTTGGCAAGTGAAGGGTTCAGTATCGAATCCGGCGGCAAATCCATATCATCAAATGACAGGCTGGGCTTACGGCTCGGCCTCATGCTGTTACTGCTTGCGAAAGTTCCTGCGCCAAACAGACGAGGTTTGGATTGTGGGTTTGGCGTACCGCCTTGCGGCACGTACGACGGTGGAGCCCGATCTCTGGGTATTCCAGCAAAGAGACTGTCGAGACTTCGCGTGTCTTTTGCTTGGCTGGCTTGGGGTCGTGGTTGAGGTCTTGCGGCCTCGAACTCGGGCGTGTATTGGCCTTGTGGTCGCTGGGCTTCCGACTCGGGGATGAATTGCTCCTCGTCGGATTTGGGTGCCGGTTGTGCGGATGGCTGTGGGGTATTGGATAGCGCTCGTTGACATGTCCATGATGGTGTGGTTATCCGTTGTGCATACGGTATCCGTGTCAATGTGGAGGGGCGGAGCATGAGCTCGCCCAGCGATCTGGATGCCATGGTATGTTATCTAGGTGGATTACAGCAGCGACATCCAAGAGGTAGTTGTTGGAGTGTTGGTGGCCGGGCAATTGTGTGTGCGAGGTTGCTCCGATGAATGTGAAGGTCATGCAGTTGCGGCTCCCAAATTTGTCGGCGGGTTCGTGGTCCGAGCGCTTTTGTAGCTTCAATTCTGTTCGGACTTTGTATCTGTCGTTGCTTACCACAGCACGCGACAACCACTTGGGTTGTTTACTCTCTCACTTATCTCGATTTCTCCTCCCTAATTTGCGACCGTATAGCTAGTCGACATGTACGGCTATCCCGGTATGTCCATCAGTAATTGTGACGCGAAGCCAGCTAATCATTCGCAGGTGCCCCCGGCTACAACCGCCCCCCGGGCTTTGCAGCAGGTCCGCCTGGCATGGCACCACCTGGAATGGGTAAGTAGTCATTTTATATACATGAATATATGCTAACAATTCTCAGGTCCGCCAGGCGCTGCCGCACCCCCTCCCGGCGTCGCAGCTCCTCCAGGTGTCGCGAACGCTCAAGTCCCACCGACAATGAACGGACCGCGCGCTCTACCCTCAGGATGGCAAGCGCCTGCCAACATGCCCAACTTCAACTTCAACGCGCCCGTCATTCGCTTGGGAACGCAGGGAGGTCGGAGCGGAGCTGCTGATAGCCATGCAGGCGGACGGAGGGATAATGCAGCACCACCCGCTCGCCGTGGACTCGGTATGGATAGGGACGGCGATCGCCGAGACGGTCCCATGCAGGTCATCCCACCCAGTCGCGAGGAGATTGCAAGGACAATATTTGTTGGCAACATCCCCGATGGTGTTGGTGGTGATGAGGGTATGGAGCGCATTCTCGAGACTGCTGGAAAGCTAGCCCGCTGGACAAGGGCAACCGATGCGAACAACAAACCTCAGACATTCGGTTTCGCCGAGTTTGGGGACGCGCAGAGCCTGGAGACGGCCGCCGAGATCTTCAAAGATGTGCACGTACCTACGAAGCGCCAAAAGCCCGGCAAGGCCAAGAAGGAGGAAGGCGAAGAGGAGCAAGAGGTCGAGACCACAAAACTGCACTTTATGGTCGACGATGCCTCGATCAAGTACGCAGAGGAATGGAGCAAGACGAGAAACGAAGACGAGGCCACTGTCCAATTTCGCCTTGACAGTGCGAAGGAAGCACTTTCCCAAGTTCTCGCGAGCTTCTTCAACCCACCCAACGCGGCCACCATGGACTACGCTGGAGACACAATGATGCAAGATGCGCAAACCCAAGATGGCGAGGATGTGGAGGTCGCTTTCGTCAACCTCGCCAATGGGGAGGATGAGCTTGCGGATATCCCTGCGGAGATGCGAGAGATTGTTGCCGCTGAGATCGCAGCCTTCCGCGACCGTTCGAACCAGCGCGATCGCGAACGCCTGAGGAAGGAGGAAGAGGTTGAGCAGGAAGAGCGCCGCCGTAGTGGGAGGCGCACTTCGCCCCCTCCTTCTGCGCCTACTGGACCTGGCGGTGCCAACGGAGTGCCACTAGGTCCGCGTGCTGAGCGTGGAGTTCAAGGCGCACCGAGTGGACCTAAAAACTCCCAGTTTCCCCGCGATTATCAAGGTGGCGTAAACTTTGTCAACGGTGGTGCTATCAACAATGGTACCTACATTGACCGCGAGGATGATGATGATTCAGCCAGCGACTCTGAGCTTGAACGCCGTCGCCAGAAGAAGCGAAGTGAGGAGGCCGACGAAGCGTATAGGAAACAGCTTTCTCGATGGCTCAACACAGAGCGTCGTACTGTCGCCTCACTCGAGCGTACAAACGAGAACTTTAAGAACAAGGATGCGGAGCGCGAGAAAGCACGCGCGGAACAGGCAAAGTTCCTCCGAGAGTACGACGACGATGAACAAGCAGCTTCCAGGCGCGATCTCTACTACCGCGACCACAGCGATTGGATCCGTGCGCGCGAAAAGTATCGTAGTCAAGAAGCCAAGGAAGATGCCGCGGATCGGGACCAAGAACGACGTGAACTCGCGACACAAAAGAAGCAAAAGGATCATGCTCGTGGTCAGGCCGATGCATTCCTGGAAGAGCAGGGCGAAGAAATCATGCGCAAGGAGGAACAGCGCGAGCCCGCCTCACATTTCAAGATCTCTCTGGGTGCCGCCACAAAGAAGCTCGAACAGACTGCTGCTCCTCGCCGCACAGCTGCCGACGTCGAAAACCTTCTCGAAGACGAAGAAATTACCGATCAGCCCGGTACTAAGAAGCGCACTCTTGTTCCTATCAACTTCGATACCGCTGTCCGCGCCAACCTCACGCAGGAGGAAATTCTCGAAGGCCAGCGACAGCTTGCGCGCGACATTCCTACTGACAAGGAAGGCTTGTGGAAGTGGCCTGTCTCTTGGGATCATCTACCTGAGAAGACCATCGACAAGGACATCAAGGACTGGGCTGGAAACAAGGTTCTCGAGATCATGGGTCTACAGGAAGAAATGGTTGTCGATGTCATTGTGGACTATCTGAAAGACAGGCGCGGACCTCAGGCCCTGGTGGAGAACTTGGAAGGAGTGAGTATCTGGTCGTCCACCCCTCTATCTTTCACATGTTGCTAACAGTTTCCCTAGGCCCTCGACGAGGAAGCTGAGTCTCTTGTCAAGAAGCTCTGGCGTATTGTCATCTACTACAGCGAGACGGAGAAGAGAGGTATCAAATAAGTATGTAGTCTTACGTTCATACAGACAACGGACAGCATTGCGGTCTCTACGGGTCAACCTTCTACGGGAAATCTACGGTACGGGCGAGTGAGTATATGGGCGGTCTTCTCCGAGTAGCTATTGACGCGACGTAGGGTCCTCGGGATCTTGCATCACGGTACGAAAGTAGATAATGGGTGTGGAATCGATCATCATACCAGGTCCGTCCGTTCAATTTCAGTCGCAAGTACTAACCTACAGTGTTCATTCGTATGATGCTCACTCTATCTTGATGCAGGGTTGAAGTTTTGATCGATGAGTGTATATTGGTTTGTATTCACGCTCGTACACATACAGCTGGATCTTGATGTTCTACATCGAATGTTTCATGCTGCGGCTGGTAAGTGATGATAACCAATCGTTCACGGTAAGTCACGAGTAAGTTCCGTCGGTAGCACTACTCCTTCTGCACAACAGCGACCCCCACGTAGTCGGCCACTCGTCTCGTATAAACCTCCTCACGCGTCGTCTAAACCCAAGCTTCTCGGCTAAGTGCTTCAGCCCTCGGGTACGTAACCAAGCACACCAGACTAGGGACCCAAGACAACTTTGTAGAACCCTGAACGGAATTCATCCAGCATATGCTCACGTGTGAGGCAAATAAATTGCCCGAAACCGTCCATTCTCGTAGCCCCTAATTTTCCACTTTCCCCCATTGACAGGAAGGAGCGGGTCTTACTGACTGGGGGACTGGCGGAAGTGCTTTCTTCCACGAATGATGAGGGGCATTGCGGGGTTCAGGGCTCACGATGGCTGGAGAGGCAGCTGGCTTTGGGTCGAGCTGCCTGGGACTGGAGTGGAGCGGGTTACGTGGTTGGATTTTTTCGAACAGATAAATAGAAGTCCAGATCTCACTATATATCGTATCAAACTGAAATCCTTTCTTGTTCTTGTTTCTCAATTGCAACTTGTTGTATCAACTTGACAACGTGTCGCGGGGTACTTGCTATACTATTCCGAGCATTCCGAGAAACTCTGAGCAGCACGTTACACCAGCGTAGCGTTGCACACAATCATGGTTATCACTATCACAGGTGCGGAGACGAGGGATGTTCGGTTCCCGGTATGTATGAAAAGGAAGGGTTTTGGTAGGAACAGGTGTGCTGATGAGTGGATGGTAGACATCTCTGGATAAGACTGGTTCCGATGCTATGAATGCGGCGGGAGACTATTCTTCTGCTTACTGCATTCTGCATACAGACTCTGAGTTCAAGGGCCATGGCATGGTGAGTAGAATTGTTTCTTTGTACATGATGTGGTTGCATTGGGAGAGTTGTGGTGCTGGTGGATGTTGATTCCACACCACACCTCATACACCCCATCTCTCGATACAGTTTTTTCAACCACCACCCAAATGAACTACCCTCGCAAGAAGTTATGATATGCAACGCAATCTAATATATATACACAGACCTTCACAATCGGCCGCGGCAACGAAATCGTCTGCACAGCCATCGCCTACCTCGCCGACCGCATCAAAGGCCACACGCTCGACTCGCTCGTCGCAAACTGGGGCAAGACATGGCGCCACCTAGTAAACGACTCGCAACTCCGCTGGATCGGGCCCGAAAAGGGTGTCATCCACCTCGCTCTCGGCGCCGTGGTAAACGCCATCTGGGACCTCTGGGCAAAGTCGCTCGGCCAGCCCGTCTGGCGCATCGTCGCCGACATGACGCCCCAACAAATCGTCGACTTGATCGACTTCCGCTACATCACCGATGCACTGACGCCCGAGGAGGCGCTTGAGATTCTGACCAAGGCTGAGGCGGGCAAGAAGGAGCGGTTACAGGAGGCGTTGGATTCAAAGGCTGTGCCGGCGTATACTACGTCGGCAGGATGGCTGGGTTACGGAGAAGATAAGATGAGAGGGTTGTTGAAGGAGACGCTAGCAAAGGGGTACAAGCATTTCAAACTCAAGGTTGGAGGAGATCTGGCACAAGATAAACAACGACTAAGTATTGCACGGGAGATTATTGGCTTCGACAAGGGGAATGTGCTCATGGTTGATGCGAACCAAGTGTGGAGTGTGCCCGAAGCAATTGAGCATATGAAACAATTGGCAGAGTTTAAACCGTGGTTTATTGAGGAACCGACGAGTCCTGATGATGGTAAGTTCCCTTCTCTCCCCCTCTTCTATCATTCTATCTGTTGGAGACTTTACTAACACGCAAACACAGTCCTCGGACACAAAGCCATCCGCCAAGCCCTCAAACCCTACAACATCGGCGTCGCAACCGGCGAAATGTGCCAAAACCGCGTAATGTTTAAGCAATTCCTCGCGTCGGGCGCTATCGACATTTGCCAAATCGACGCCTGCCGTCTCGGCGGCGTAAACGAAGTCATCGCCGTACTTCTCATGGCCGCAAAATTCAACATCCCCATTGTGCCACACAGCGGCGGCGTTGGCCTGCCAGAGTACACGCAGCATCTCAGTACGATTGACTATGTTGTTGTCAGTGGCAAGAAGAGTGTGCTGGAGTATGTGGATCATTTGCATGAGCACTTTTTCCACCCTAGTCGGATTGAGGGTGGATATTATGTTACACCCATGGATCCTGGGTATTCGGTTGAGATGAAGCCCGAGAGTATGGATAAGTTTAGTTTCCCGGGTGGTGAGGGTGGATGGTGGAAGAGTGATGAGGCAAAGCCGATTTTGGAGGGGATTAAGATTTAAAGACGTGTGTGTGTGTGAGGGAGTAAAATTGCATGGGTGGTATGGATAGTAATGAAATGTATATTTTTGCCTCATGTGTGGGTGTTTTGCGGTAGTATGTAGCGATTTGACGCGGTATGCTCAGGCAGCGGTCTTTTTCTCATACTAAATCACAGTTCGGATAGCATCACCCATAGAGGGTTCGGCTATGATATTTGGATCAACTAACTCTACCACTCCCGCACAGCCTACTAAGCAGTCATATTATATCATGACAATCCTCATAGCTATATCATGAAACAGGGGAAATCTCACATGAACTGAGCTTGGATGATTTTTAGTACAAGATATGAGGAAGGCAACACGAACACCAAGTCATTCCACGTTGTTGCTTTCTTTTCAGAAGTGAAATTATTACTCCGCTTTTCATAATGTTGAACTGTTGAACATGTAGTTTTCAAAGCCGTACGTAACACAGGCGCGCCATATGATCATGTGTTTCATGTTTTCGGTATTTTAGAGAAGAGAATAGCGGGAAAACAGCCATTCATTTGTCATCTATGCGTTTTGGGAAAGACGAATATGAACTTTGTCGTAATAACTTTTCAAAGCGTGTCTCATAGAGTTTTAGACAGAAAGCAGAGAAGTTCCCATATCTCTTCTCATAGATGGTTTTCAAAAAGAGGAGGAAAGTGTATTAGAGAAGGTAGAAAGGAGTGGTAGGATAATGTTTTTATGCATCGCCAGCGCACGCATCATGTGTTTAGGAAATGATCTTCTCAAGTCCGACGGAGACATGGAACTGGTGGCCAGGTTATTACTGATTTTGAGAATAAGCGGTTTAGGAAAGAAAAGAACTCCATATTGTCCTAGTCAAAGAGTTTATTTTTTTTTGTTTCCTAGGGCATGTACTGGATGCGGATATAAGGGAAGGGAAGGGAGACAGACACATGGATGCACTGCCTTCACGATTTAATTTTGTGAAAAAGAGAAGAAGGTAGAAAAAATAAAGAAGGGAAGTCTGAGATTATAGTTCATACAATTTTCAATCCGCGCACTCAGACATTGATAACTTCATTTGTTGGTTTTTTAGGAGATGACTTCGCTGATAATTTCTCGCAATTGTTTTTGTTAGAGATTTTAAGAGCGGAAAAGAGAGGGAAACATCGCAGCTTTGTCGGGTTTTTTATAGGTGGACCAGGACAGGAAAGCAGAGAGCATTCCCGATGTACATGCAGCTTTTAGTATTCCGTGCATCTTGATAGTGATAGAGGAATGGAAAGTGTAGAGCTTGACGCTGAGTTTGTATGCGCGGCTGACTAAGCGGGCGGTCTGCGTGATGGTGGACAGAAGTGTGCAGAAGTGTGCGCACATACATCACAACAGATGAATCTAGCTTTTCGTTTCTAACTATAAAGGCAACGAGAAAACACGCAAGTTAATCTACTTAGAGGATATTTCAAAATTTTCAAAACATAACATATGTTTATCTATGTAAGAGGCCTCTGTTTTAGTCTGGCAATGTCTGCCTTTCTTCTTTCTACCTAGGTCGTGTCTTGGCGCACTAGCATGACGGGCTGTGAATATAAAAGATAGAGTAGACAGCGTGTTTCTATCATTACACTTCTTCTATATTCCTGAACTACTTTTCAAAAATCAAAAGCAGACGAGATCTATGTGCGGATTTTCCGAAAATTTTAACTCTACTATCCACACGTTCTGTTCCGCTTTCTAAAACTCCATCATAAGCTACAATAACTGTTCTAGAGACTAGTATTATATCTTAATAAAATCAGCCGCCCGAGCTCCAAAAACTCGTCTTTTACCGCATTTCGCATGACATGGAGGGTGTCAACCTGTATCGATCTCTATCTATAGCTTTCTCTTTTTCAACTCGCGGAAACTTCACATAAAATAAAAACCAGCTGGTATTCGTCAAATGTTCTTTTTGTTGAGAAAGAATGACTCTCTCAGTCATGGCATGTAAGTGTGTCAATTGCTAACTATACAAAGCTCGGCTAATATAGAGCGGTGTGGGTCATGTGACTTAGCATCCTCGTGACAGGTGACCGGAATATTCTCAACACTCCCCCATAAGCCGATCAGCTGTACCCACTACTTTGTATAGGTCTTGCAGTCGAAGCTTCTTCTCCCTTTATATGCTTCCACTGAACGCCTTGCATGCACTTTCCAACACTCCCCCAGAAGTGCCTTGTCAACAAGAATGAAACCTCCCTGTCACCCTATAGTGGCCGTTACGTTGCGAGTCCCTCAAGTAAAGTGAGGTATCGGCCGAGTGAAGAGTTGAGGAAAGAAGGTCGAGAAAGAAGGTCGAGAGAGAAGGTCGAGAAAGAAGGTCGAGAAAGAAGGTCGAGAAAGAAGGTCGAGAGAATTTTCGCGTTTGAAAATCAAGGTAGAATCGATATCACCAACATACCGACTCTCCCTCGACTCCTACGTGAGAGTCAGCGCTCCCTCAGCTTGGTACTCCCAGTACTCTAGCTGTGTACGCTCTCCTCTGTCCCAGCGCTCCCCCAGCTTGGTACTCCCAGTACTCTAGCTGTGTACGCTCTCCTCTATCCTAGCGCTCCCCTAGCTTAGTACTCCCAGTACTCTAGCTATGTACGCTCTCCTCTCTTGTTGTCCCCGCTCCGTTCCTCCGCTCCTGCCTCCTTGTCTGTGTCCTATTCAGGGCTCCAGACCCTAACACCCTTATTCTCCCCCATCGTTATATAAGCCTTTGCTTCTTTGCGTTTATTTAACGAAATCCTTTGGAAAGAAGATAAAAATCGATCGAGAAATCGGGTGGGGGTAGGTGGGTAGCGTTCGAGAGAGTAAAAAAACTTCGAGCACCGTCAAACGGTAGGTTTTCGAGTTTAAGGAATTGAAAGTAGCTGTCGAACTGTAGCTACTAGTTTAAAAAGAAGGTCTCGAAAGGTTACTATCGATAGGCAGGCAATTCGAGTTGTTTTCGGAAGAATCGATGGTTACCGTCGGTAGGTAGGTATTCGAATCGTTGTCAAAAGGTTGGTTGAAAAGGGATAGAGCAACCATTGCTCTCTTCGACTCGCGCGTCGGAATTGGGTATAACTCGCCCAAGGTATCTTCGAGACGCTCCCAGCTTCTCCGGACGATAGTCCATTTTTCTTCGGACTTAATACCCTTCGCGGTAGCCAGGGCGACGGCCCAGTGTCTTCAGGACTTAATACCCTTCGCGGCAGCCAGGGCGACGACCCAGTGTCTTAGAATATAGAAGGCGACGACCTCCTGGGTTGTTCTGGCGTAGACACGCATATACCAGCTTGCTGCCCATATCGAAGAAACGACACTCCGGACACTCACAATGCACACGCAAGCGCGTAAGCCGGGCTCATAACCTGTTGAGAAAGAATGACTCTCTCAGTCATGGCATGTAAGTGTGTCAATTGCTAACTATACAAAGCTCGGCTAATATAGAGCGGTGTGGGTCATGTGACTTAGCGTCCTCGTGACAGGTGACCGGAATATTCTCAACACTTTTCCTCTTTTTTGGATTTACCTTCTGCGTTTCAAAAATACTAGACGCCAAACTATGTCTAGTTTGTCTAAAACATTTACATGATGCCTGTTGGTAGGCCTTGTACGATCGTACGGGTGAATAACAACAACGAGGTTCTTCTGGTGACTGGTATTGGTATTGATCTTCTACGAACATAGCTGCTACGAAGGTACACCTAAGCTCTGCGCAAGGTGGGCCGAAGTCGGGCCGAAGTGTCAAGCAGCCGACGTCTCTACCGATACTCACGATTCGACATTGGAAGTCTTTTCTTTCTGGATAGCTAGTAACTCTGCTTGTATCGGTAGTGACAGTGTGTGTAGCATCAAACATCAAAGCTTGTCGGCCTCTGCACCCATCCATCTACTCGGACTGTCAGCTTGTTGCCGTCAATAAAGCGTTCAAGAGCGCGGTTTGGCGATGCCTTCGTGAAGGCGTCAGCAGGATTATCGTCACCATTGATCCAGCGGATCTCAGTGATCTCGCGACGCTCATATGATTGACGCAGCGCCATGATGTCGATCATAAGACGCTTCTCCTTCGTTGTTCCAAGCTTAACGAGGCACTCGTACAAGGAGTACGAGTCTGTACAGACAACCAAGGGAACCTCAGGTATTCTAAGTCGTTCTGTGACTATTCTTAAGGTAGTGGCAATAGCGATGCCTATATCAAAGCCGTTGACCATGCCATAAATCTCAGAGGCTAGTACGCTCCTTGTGACGCGCTTACATTTTGTAGAGCTGTAGTGGATTATGTTGCCTTGGATTGTGAAGGTGTTAGCGTCAATAGACTCGTTGACGAGCATGAGGACAAAGCCGAGCTGTGAGCTGAGGTCCTTGTTGTTGGCAAAGGAGCCGTCTACGAAGACCATCAACTTAGCCTCCGTGAGATTGACAGTGATGTAACGGAGGCCACGATCGAGGTTCTCTATCTGCCACTTCAGGCGCTTGTTGAGTGCCTTGATGTCCTCATCTGATGGTTGCTGCGCCTGAGCGGCGACGGACAGATCGAATGACGCCTCTGGTTGGCATGTTGATGCGATGTACGCTCCGCGGGCGCGCTGCTCTGTGTACTGTTGCGCGCGGTCGGGTGCCCTAACGTCCACAAGTTTGATCTTTCCTCCTTGTCCTTTCTGCCTAAGGTTCAGAATTGGTTTGCTAGCGTCGATCGTGAGTGTACATCCATTAAAATCCAATTGAATTTCTGGTGTAAGGACAGACTTTGGTTTCGATCTAAACTCTGCCTTCTGGATCTTTTTCTCTTCAAGTAACGAGAACGCGGGTGTCCCAAGCATGAGAGTGTCATCTGTTTGCATGCCAACGATGCCGAAGATGCTGGTGTCGCTGTTTGTGATTAACAGGCATGGGTCGTACGTAGATGTTGCCATGTCCAGTTCCTTGCAATGGTGCCCATGATAGGTTGTCCACCAGTGGACTCCTGCCTCTGCGATTCCATACAGTGGCTTGATCACATGGAGTAGCGTGCCCCTCGGATATCGTGGTACCAGCTCAGTAGGAAGATGTGCGAGTATCGTCCTCTTCAGGGTTGTCTGCGCCTGGGGATACGCCTGCGTGATATCACGGAGCTCTATGTTCATTCCGCGTTGTACCATCTCGGGCGCCAGCGACATGATCAGGCGCTGGCTGCATCGCTGGATGGTTGGAGATTGCGTCAAGATAGCCTCTTTGCCGTGGTCCTGGTAGCCTTGGATAACCAGGCGGGATTTCTCATAGGGCTTGGTTGTCTTTCCCTTGACCTCACGTACCAGGCGTGACTTGAAGATCCGGATCTTGCTGTGTAGCCTCTCGTCGTATTGCTCAAACTTGAAGACTCCACGACCTACGAGGTCGCTGATCTCTTGGTCATCAGATGCTTCAAAGGGTGCGCCTGGTGTTGTGATAACTCCATCGTTACGTAGCTTGATAGCTAGCTCAAGATCGTCCTGCTCCTTCTTGGTGATGTACGCGTGCCCCTTCCGCTTGTTCTTTGATCCTGGAGGGCGGCCTCTCTTGCGTGGTTGCACTGCCGGTGGTACTGCTACCGGCTCATGCGGCTCATTCAGCGCGTGTGGCGCATCGGGGTCGCTCCAAAGATGGTCCGGTCTGTAGTATGGCTTGACGACAGTAGATCTGAATGTTGTTGGACCATTGACCATATCGACAGTAACGTTGTGGCCGTCTATACTGGCGATCTTGTACGGGCCATTCCAGCCATCACTCTCTCTCCATACTAAGACTTCACTCTGGAGTGGGAGCGCGAGCATGTCTGCAGTGGCTGGTCCATTGCGGGTGTTCAAGGCGTCTGCAACTTGGCGCTCTGCAGTAAGCTTGCGCAGGGCTTTCGTCGCCTTTTGAATAGCCTCGCTGCGCCTAACCATTGAAGGTGCCGGCGGCGACTCTGTAGTCATTCGTGGGTATGCTCCAAAGACTAGTAGAGTCGGGACTAGACCATCGGGTCCAGCGGTGTCATTGACAGCTTTCACGGCCATTTGAAGGATCGCTTCATCAGACATATCGTCTTGGAGCTCGTCATGGAGTATATCCCATGCTCGGCGAAGTGGTGCGTGGTATCTCTCAGTCTTGCCCACCGACCAGTGAGCCTCTGTAGGCACCTGCTTGCATGTAACTCCCATGATCTTTGCCTCAGCACGGAACTCTGCGCTTGCAAAGTTGGTGCCTGCATCATGTGTGATGATGTCTGGTGGTCCTTGATACGTGTCGATCCATAGCATCCGCAGTGCCTGCCATGTCTCCTTAGCTGAGATAGCGCTGAGGAATTTTGCGCCTTGGAAAGCAGTTGAAGAATCAACCACATGTAATACTGGCTTGCCGCTGAGATACATCACATCCACCAGGATCTCATAGTTGAAGTGGTGATCATCCTTCAGAGTGAATTTGAATCGGCGCGGCGCGGAGCTGTGGAGCTGGCAGTGGTGGCAGAATTTAGTGACCTCCTCTAGGGTTCTCTCTTCAAAGTCGTTATGGCCAGCGTCCTTTAAGAGTTTAACTAGTCGCGTGACAGCTGGGTGTCCAAACCGGCGATGGAGCCGTCTCAGCTCTGTCTCAGTGAGAAACACCGTTGCTCTCTCTCTCTTGTTGAGATGGAACCATGGGTGTCCCCATTTGCGTAGAACAGGGATGCGTATCTTGTCCTGAACAAGCTCATCTGTAGTGTTATTGAAGTAGACTTTTAAGCGGTCCATATCTGCAAGGCACAGCAAGAACGGTGTAGGCGCCTCGAGCACTTCGAAGTTGATCTTCCCAATCTCTGTAGAGACCTGCACTGTTCCAATAGACGCTGTAGCCTCGCCTTTTCCGAATTTGATAGATGCTTTCCCAGCTGTAGATGTGTCTATCTTAACTGTTGGATCTTCTCGTGTGAGTGCAAGATACTGCTCTTTGCCAACTGTAGATACGTTGGCAGCGCCTGTATCCGGGAGGATACCTTGGTACAGAGATCGTGTATAGCGGTCCTCGAGCAGAAACTGCGACGCTGGTGCTGACGGCGCGCCTCGACCGTATATGTCGTCGCCAGAAATGTGATGCAAGAACGCCTGGTCTGCAAGGCATTGCTCCTTGAAGAACTGCTGCTCAAAGTATTGTTGTTCGCCAGTGCCGTCGTCATTGTCGTCATCCTCGCAGTCTTCCTCCTCTTTCCAGCCTCTCTGGTTATACTGGCTGGTGTGCTCAATTCCTTCGTACTCTGCAAGGTGTACTGAGAAGTCCTTGGGTGGTGGCGCACCTGTAAAATACAGCATAGAGAAGAACTGCGCACGGGCAGTCTTGCGCTCTTCGTCTGTGTGGTTTGTGGACCAGCATCCTTCCTTCTGGCAGACAAAGCACTTCTTCTTCCAGCGTGGCTTGAATCCACGGCTACTGTCAAAGCTTTGTTCGCCTTTTTGAAATGCGCCTCTAGTTCCGCCTCGGGACCCACCTCGGTTTCTTCCATTGCTGTTGTACCGGCGGTCTAAGTAGTACTGGTTACCTTGGTCTACCTCTGTGAAGTTGACAGAGGTAGTCATAGCGAGTGAGTTTTCAATCGAAGATCGTAGATCTCCAAATAGGACCTCGCATTCTAGAGACGGCCTGTAGAGCGCCATTGCGAACTCTTTAACGCCTCGACATGCTGTGATTACTGTGGTCCGGAGCGCATATTCTCCCATATACTGCTGCCCAAGCGCCCTCTGGCATAACTGGAGTTTGTCTAGCATAATGTCAAGGACCTCATGGAGTGTCTTGTCAGGATTCTCCCTATGGACTTTAGCAAAGGATGTCGTCGTCCAGTCTGCATAGTAGTGACTGTGGTTGACGTCCGTGTCGAAGTGGTTCTTAAGCTTCGTGTATACAGTCAAGAATGTATCTGTCCGCTGATCAACGAAGTGGAGGTAGTAGTCTTGCGCACGGCCTTCCAGGATCCGTGGAAAGACTGCATGGAATTGGTCTGGCTGGATGTCTGCGTGATAGCAGATGCTGTAGAAGATCTTCAATTTGTCGTCTAGGAGGTCGTACGGCTTCCCTGTGTATTTCTTCTCACGATCCCACATCTTTGTAAAGACATTGATTGTCTTCGGATCTAGTTTCCCATTATTAAACTCGATTGGGGGAACTGCCTTGTATGGGTCTGTATCCCCTGAAGGTATAATTGGAGGGACGCTCGGTCCCTTTGGGCGTTGTGGGTATGCTGGCGTGTATTCGCGGAATCTGTCAAAGTTGTTGTACGTTAAGCGAGGTTGATGACTTTGCTGTCGCTGGTCCGCCTGGTGTCGCCCGTCTGCCTGTGGTGTCTGTTCAATTGTCTCTACAAGCGGATCTGCTAGTTGTTGGCTGACCTGGGTACGGGTGCGGGTCTCGTCTTGGACATCGGTTTGTTGATCCTCTGCGTCTTGGTCTCTTGCCCTTGCAGAGGTTTGGCTCTGCGCTCGACTCGCTGTCCCTACGTTTGTAGGTTGTACCGATCCCGTAGTGTGTCGTCCTAGTAGCCTCCGCTGTTGCAGCATATACGCCGCTGACCGCTCGTCGAAGGCAGTAGATTGGAACTGATCGTCCGGCCACTTCGGACAATCCTCCTTGTGCAGTAGCTTGGCCACAGCTTCGCTTGGCGGCATGTTAACACGGCCAGTGTACACGCCCTTAAAGCGGAGGATCCGCTTTAGTTCCTTAGTATACGTTGCATGCGCGCGCATAAACATAGCTTCAGTCCAGCCTTCAAAGTCCTGACAGAACTCACCAAAGAGCTCTGCGTCTGCTGTTGGCCGGTCTGTGTAGTCTGCGATCGCACGCGCAATGTACGTTGTTGCTGCAGTTCCGTCTACCTCGTCGTCTGGGGCTTCGATCTCATCGTCCCAGATCTTTGGATCAATGTGACGCCACTCTCTTGCCTTTAGGTTTGTGGTCCCTAGCAACTCCTCTCGTGTGAGTGTACAGCCTCCATTACTGCTTGCTGTTTCGCTCGCCATTTGTTGTTGACGCGTGCCGTGCTGGCTGCGTTCGCCAGGGATACGTCGGTTGTCGTAGATTGTTGACGTGTGCCTTGCTGGCTGCGTTCGCCAGGGACTCGTCGGTAGTCGTGGGTTGTACACGGGTCAATGGCGCGACCAAGTGGGGGTCGGTGCGTGTATGGACTGCGTCTGGGAACGCTCTGATACGGCTGGAACGGTCGGTCTCAAGCCGGATGAGACGCCTGATACAGCTAACAGTGAACTTAGCACAGATAACTCCGCCGCTGATATAGGCGATCTAGGGAACGCGCGGGGTTATAGGATCTGTCTCTTCTAACCTAACTGTCTGTGACTGCCATGCAATCACTGATCAGTGTTGGTAGGCCTTGTACGATCGTACGGGTGAATAACAACAACGAGGTTCTTCTGGTGACTGGTATTGGTATTGATCTTCTACGAACATAGCTGCTACGAAGGTACACCTAAGCTCTGCGCAAGGTGGGCCGAAGTCGGGCCGAAGTGTCAAGCAGCCGACGTCTCTACCGATACTCACGATTCGACAATGCCAAATGTTTTCCAATTCTCCAAGACGATGTCAAATAACCCAGGTGTTTATACTGTCGCTTTTGAAATAAATATTTAAAAAAATGGGAATTGAGGTACTATGTCTCTTTCCTGAAAACTGCCACTTATCAAGAACTACGCAAATCCAGAGGAACTTTCTAATGTTACAATCCGCACAGAGCACATGTAATCAGGATGTACCAAGTTTATATACATTTTTATATCGGCTGTCGTACTGTCTAAAGATATGCTAGGTATTTTCTTGTGTCTCTGCGAAGTCCAAGTGTCCTAGCAATATAAATTGTTACGTTTCTTCCTCTACTTCTTTCCCTCTAAGCACACCCGCAGAACCCCAAACAATAAAAAAAGAACTTCCCACGGCTTATTTGTCTTAAATAAAAATAGGGACAACGACCCATGTCATTCTCTTCCTTCTTTTTCTGAAAATCTTTTCTACTTCCTGGTACTGCAAAAGGCCACTAAATGCTCCAAAAACAAAGTAAACTAGCAACCAGTATATGTTGTTCCTCTTTTCGTCTCTGGAGATACTAAAAAATGCTCTTCTGGACCGCGCTGCTTTTGAAATAGCGATACAGGTGTGTCATAGGAAAACCTCTGGGTAAAATCGAACATTACACCTGCTGTTCGAGGCCTTCTACAAAACATAAGATCAAGCCCATGTCTGTCTGTCCAGAGAAAAACGGACCTCATAAATGAATTGAAACAGAAATCCAACACCTCTTATGGGTCTATTCCACCACCGAACACGCTACTCTGTAGCTCTCTCGTTGCCACCGCCCCACAATCCAATATAAAAGTCCCTTCTTTCTCCCTTCCAGTCTCTTTCTTCTATCTACTACTTCAGTCAAATTTTTTAAAACAAGCATCCAAACAGGATATGTTTCCAGTCCTGTCTCTTCTGAAAATGGCCTGGCTTAACCTTCATGGTCTTTCCTTCTTTCTGAAATTTCTACGTTCTTCCTTCTACCCACCACTATGTTCGAAATTACCAAAAATCAAGTCTCTTGGCGCGATGTTCCTGGTCCTGTCTTTTTCTAAAAAGTTACTCACTGGAAATAACATGGTGTTCTTCTCTTCTGAGACATTGCCTAAATCAAAATCTGGGCTGTATACGTAGATGTCTCTGTTCTTCCCACCTTTTCTGTCAAAATTCATGTACGTTCGTTCGAAGTTCCCGGTCCTTTCTCTTCTATAAATGTAACACCGAAAAAGACATGGTGTTCTTCTCCTCTGAGACATTGCATAAACCTATCCAAATAGACCGGATGAGTGTCTCTGTTTCTCCCACCTTTGAAAATCCTACAAAATACATTGATATCACGCCATGTTCCTTCTCTCTGCTTCTCCAAACTATAGAAGCAGATCTTAAATTATGCTCAGACGTCACGATGTCTCTGTTCCCGCCTTCTCTCTTAAAAAGATGTTCGACACTAACATGTCTTTTCTCCGGCTCCTCTGTCCCTAAAGTCAGAGAAGCAAAATAAATCCAACCCGGGTTTTGATCATGTCTTCTTCCTGCCCAGCCCTCAAAAATATCCTTCACACTCGTGATGGTTTCGTCCTTTTCTGCCTACCTAGCTACTTAAACACTAGTATATTACCAAAATCATCCTAGCTGGATTCTTATGTTTCTTGGGCTTTCAAAATCTGCCTCTAAGTCTGACATGTTATTAGTATAAAATTGGAGAGTCTATTAATACCTGCTGGGCCTGCCCGCTAGTTGGGTAAATGTGTATAAAAGCTGTATGTCAGGGCTATACTGTTTCTCTTCTTTTATTCAAAAGACGGATCATACTGGGAGATGGAGGATTGTAAGAAAGCAAAATCGATGGACAGATGGCGCTTCTCTTTTCGTATGAAAACACGTGAATAGCCGCAAAATGTCTCTTCTGTGATTACCAAAAAAAAGCGATGGATCTTGATATGTTGTGGGCACGAGATTTGATAAAAAGTTGGTTAGCTGAAGTGGATGTTGCTGTATGCTATTGTGAAATTAACTATTTGAAAACGTTGGGAACCAACACCATGACCCCCTCGTGGTGTGATATGGAAATACATAAGAGACGGACAGAAAACCTACATGGGATATGATAGCCACGAAAAAAAAAACGTCCCCAACTCCCTCACCATAACTAAACAAGAAAGAAAGAGAGACAGAGAGAGAGAGAGAGCAACGAAAACACTCAATGACTAGCATATACGGTAAGTCCTACCCCGCACTGTAAAAAGTTTTACTGATAATTTGGGTATCAAATCTTCAAGTTCTGCCATCCCCACAACGCCAATCGCGCTCCGACATCAAACAAGTACGGAATCCAAAACGCTCTCAATCCACGCTTCCCAAGCGCTCCTCTTCAGGCCCAACACGCCCTTGCCCACAACAGCGTCTTCCTTGCCAACCTCCTTCTGTAGTCCCTCCTTGGCGACCTCACCCTGGGCCTCCCACCATTCAGCCTCGGCCCTTTCCTTTGCCCTCTTGACAACCCTCTCCTCATCTTCCACGCGGTACAAATCACACTTGTTGCATTCACCACACGGTTGGCCTGGTCTCTCTCGGAAATGGCCGCAGAAGTGCTGGTAGCCTTCCTTCGCTAGACCTTGGCGGCAGATGTAGCACATACTGTACCCACATAAGCAAACGAGCTTGTTACAGCCTTCAGATTTGACGAAGCCGAGGTTACATTGCGGACAAGTGCGTTTTACGGCGTCGGTGGTTGCGCGCTCGAGGGTGAGGCGGAGAGAGGTGAGTTGGCTGGAGAAACAGGTATGGGGGTCATGCCATGGTAGGGAACAGGAGAGACAGGATGTGCGACGGCAGGTTGGTGAGAGACATTGGAAGCGTAGACCGCGGCGTTTGAGGTGGACGCGACGGAGCGCGGTTCGGAAAGGTGCGATTACAGGGAGGCTGAATGTGACGGCGACAAAAGTGTAGAAGAAAACAAGGAGAAAAATAATGGCCTGCGTAAGTTTGAAGAACAAGAATTCGAGTAGAGGCACCGAAGCTAGCGAAGCGACCAGAGTGGACCAAGGTTTGAAGCGTAAGTTGACGACCAGGTTCGCATCAGGAAGCGCGAGGTCATCCAACTCGGCATAAGGGCAGAATGGACATTGTATGAGAGGCAGCTGCGATTTGTTAAGTGCGTCAGCAGCAAAGCGTTCGTGGAGCTTCGCAAAGTTGTCTTTCCCATCCTGTTCTTCCAAAAGAGCACGTCTGACAAAGTCGAGTGGAATGCATCCCTGGCACTCATCGCGACCATCTGTCATCGGCGCTATGCATTTCAAGGTGCAGAGATCGGGGTTGATGTTGCGTGCCCATCCCTGGTCGTAAAGTGCTGCGTTGATGGCGTGTCGTATGCAGCGGAAGCAAATGTAGTGGGCGTCCATATCGCATGCTGACATTTGCTGCAGGGTGTTCGGTATAAAGCAGCACTCGCAGTCGTACATTTCGCCTTCCCGCTCAGCCTCCTCTTCGTTCCACTGCATGGCCAAGTCAAAGTCTTGCCGTAATTGCTCTTTTCTGTATTTTTCGTGTTCGGGCACTATGAGGGCATTGTAAAGCTCCTGATTCAGCTCATCGCTCTTCGTCTTGACCAAAAGTGGCATAGGTGGGCGGTTCAGCCTCTCGTCGGCAGGCGTCCAGATGATGAGGGGGTGATCGCTCGCTGTAGGCGCCTTCCGTCGCATCAGAAAGTTTGTGATGCTGGACCTCCAACTTCTGCTTGACAGAACCAGCAGCGTCGGTCGGGCGTGTGAATAACTCCAATTATACTCAGCCAACACTGCCTTGATGGTAGAGTGGCTGAGGCCTTTGAATTCCTGGTATAGCGCCTCTTTTGCAGCCTCCTTGTACCGCCGCGACCGGAACTTATCCTCCAAGGCAAGCGGCGCACCTCTTGTGTCCCTCGGCGCGTCTTCCTTTCGGTACTTGTACTTGTGCGCTGTGTCGCGTTGCTCCTCCTGCTCTGCCGGCATCCTGTACCTTCCCCGTACATATTTGTTTCCATGCTTCAACAGCGTCTCCGTCACCACTTGTAGCCTGCTCTCCTCGCTAAATGTCGACAGCATCTCTCTAAAGACTTCGGGTTGTATGTTGGGGAAAATGTCCGTCAATGCCTGGAGTGCGGCGTTGAGATCGCGCAGATCGGGCTCTTCGACGCCATAGTTACTAATCGAAGCTAGCGAGCTCGTTGCTTCCTGAGTATTCGTCGATGGACTTCTGATTTTGGGCGGTCGGACGAGGGAAGAAAAGACGGTAGACATGACGTCTGCAGGCGTTCAACGCCACGGCCACGAGGTTTGCCGGGCATGCGATGTTGCGGGTCTGGAGGTGGACAAGTGAAGGCAGGATCAAATATACATTAAAAATAAATAGCGAAGGTGCGAAGCAGAAGAGTATGGCGCCAAGTCGTAAGCATGGTGGTGTGCTCGTTGACGGCAAAGCGTCTACACAACTACAGTAGTTAGTTATGCTTCCGAGCCATGACGCGTAATGCCGCCAATCATCGTCGCATGGGCACGTGAGCCACCAACCTTTGCAACCACCAATTCACAAAACTCACCATCTCAGCCTACTCACTACGAATGGCCGGGATGCCTTGTGCTGCCACCCGATTAGTCTGACGACCCGGCAATGCTGCTATCACCATTACCACAGCCATCTCACCATCAAACCAAGCGCATCACGCCTTCAACTTATTCCGGGTACAAGCATCCAATGTACGCCAAACATCTACCATGGTTACACGGGCTATGGACATTGTTTCAAACGGGCTTGCCTAAACAACTTCAACAATAATGACAATCTTCTTCGTCATCGTAGGGTTATCAGGTATCATATTGGACCGTTGGATTGTGTTGTTCAAACCGAGACCGAGACTTATCTTGACGAGAAAGACGCCATTGAAAGAACAGCTGGCGACATCGCAGACGGTATTGCATCGTCAAAAAGCAACCATGACGTAAAAGTCGTGAAAGAAGGCTAACAGGTCCGCGCCTCTCAGCTTTTCGAAATGAAATAGGGGCAAGGCCTTAAGCCCGTTCACCAATTACCGCAACTGTAGTTCGGTCGAATACCCTACTTTATGAAAGGTTTCAATGTCGGGGGCAAATTGAAGAACATAACTACTCATCAGGAATCGTTGTGCAAGATGGTGAGCTTACTTGAGGCGCTGAAGATAGCGGTCAAAAGCACGGAGGGAGGGGCCGCCCTGCTCTTGTGTGATCAACAAGGCGGGCCGCTGATTATATACCAGGCTAAGAAGGATGGGGATTTCCTGCCGAAAGAGAACATTGAAAGGCACTGGAACTAAGCTGAACCAAACGTATGCTATTCAAGCCATGTTCTGGATGCAAAGAGATGACTTGTGATATATAACCCATACAAACAGCACATATTTCAAAATACACTCATATATAGAACCAGAACATCGCAAACACTACAACAAACATCAGCTAAGAAAAGAGAACCACCAAACCACCTACTTCGGCACATCCGTAGGCGCCTCCCTCATCCACTCCCAAGTAACCATTACCCTCCCCCCTCTCCCTCGTCCCCCAATACTTATCAAAAACATCCGGCTGAATATCAATATCACTAACATTACACCCCTCGCACCGATCCCTGACCACAAACTCCATCTCTACCGCCTTCCCCCCACCCGAATCCCCAATCCACGCCTTAATGCCCTGATTACACAACGCACTACCCGCACTATCAATCCCGTTAGATCCTACCCTACCCGCGGTGAACCAATCTTTTGCAAAACTCGATTCTCCAATTTCGCGACCCATGTCGAATAACTCCCAACTTATAGCGACTGCTAGTTCATTGGAGGCCATGTTGGGTTCGGCACATGCGCCGAGGCCGGGGTTGAAGTAGGTTAGTTGACCGATTTGGGGAGAGGCGGGTACAATGTTGGGGGCGACATAGCCGGTTGGGATGGGGAAGGCGTAGGATACGGGCCAGTTGCGGGATAGTTGGGGTCCGGTGTAGATGGGGGGAGTTGCAACAGCATTGGCTGGTATAGTACGTAGACTGGTGTAGTTGGCGGCTTGAGTGCTGTAGGTTAGCATTGGGATGGTCCAGTCTGGCGGTGGGGTAAATTTGTGGTGGGATGGTAGTTTGCCGATGCAAGATGATGGTAGGGGTGTTTCTGGTACTGCAGGGCATGCTGCAACGGTCGTTTTGGGGGGTGTTGAGAGTGTTGGGGAAAGGGCGTTTGTCGATGTTGGAAGCGGAGGGGTAGAGGCAAAAGCAGTGGAGGGGGCAGTAGAATCGGGAGTCGGACTCGTGATACCATGCTGTTGAAGAGTAATCGACAGCGACTCGGAATTTGTCGCGTTGCTGAGCGCAGACGAGCCTGTGACAGAGTCCGCTGCTGGTGATCCGCTCGAGTTCGCAGTCAAATTGCTCGCCCATCCAGCCATTGCACTTCCCATACCAGATGCCTCACTTCCACACGTATCCAGATTGCCAGCGTAAACATCCTTAACCCCACAAAGCTTCTCCAAATCCTGCACCAACTTCTCCCCCCATCTTCTGCAAATTACACACTTCCCCCACCTTAGTCTCCAAACTCTCCCACTCACTCTTCGTGTCGCACTTCCCGCCCTGAGTCACAGGCGGGAAACTACCATCCAGCGTACTGCAAATTATCTCATCTAATGACTTGCCCATCTGCAGGTCTTTCTGTGCCGGCATCGGCGTAAGAGTACTATCCTGGTACGTCTTGACGTCAAAACACATCTGCACGGCCTGAAGACGCAGCTGCGAGAAAGCTTCCCAGAAAGTGAGTTTTCTTCCTTCAGAATCAGGCAAAAGAGACGCAGATGGGCTTTGACGGCGTACATGGGGATATGTGGGTGCAGAAGTCTGTTTCGGAATGTATGGAAGTGAAGTGGATGATGTTTGTGTGGCTTGGTGACGCCGATGAGGGTTAGTGGGCATAAAGGTGACTCGTCTCCATGGTGCTGCGTGGCGTGGGGCTGCGGCATTGCTGCTTGGTGTGTGGAGAGGCGTTCTTGTGGCACTTCCCTTACTTTTGAAGTCAATCATTGTAGATAGGTGTACCTTTGTCGTCAAATCAAGTGCTTTCGACAGTAGATCTCCAATGGGTGGAAGGTCAAGCCCTCTACGGGCTGCAGCATTGTCATTTGACGTACTCAGGGGTGTGGTACTAGTCTCTTCTGCTCCGCTCTTTGTCTCATCGTTCCCGGTCACAGTTGGCATTGGCGTGATAGATGGTAGAATATGTCGGTTCCCCTCGCCGATTGGGTTGAAAAGCAAAAATTGTCGCAGACGCTGGAATTTATCCCATGACGGGACACCCAGTCGCGCTCCCGCAGCGCTTGACGATGCGGATAAGACAGAGGCGTCCGTGTTTCGAGATTGAGCTGTTTGGGTCGTGTTCGGAGGACGTGTTGGTGTTGGGTCCGGGGTCTGCGATAGCGTGGCATATGTCGATTCCAGAGGATTAAACCCAACTTGCGCGGCTGATTGTGAAACTCCTGTATCTGAGGTGCTTTGATCCCTGGGCGATGTTGGAGACTCATTCGTAGGACTCACGTTGTTTGACTCTTGTTCTGACTCATCACTCGCTGGCTGCACGGACGGGACAAAGCTTTCCACGCCCGCTGCTGCCAATCCGGAGGTGTGTAATGTACTCGTTATCGTTGTCGTCAGCGTAGTTGTTATTGTAGTGGTGGTATATTCGTCTTCGCGTTTTCCATCTTCATTAGCATATGCGATGCTAGGCTCTCCTGCTACGATCGCTTCCTGTGCTCTATTGAGTATCAAATTTACGTCAAAGGCCTCGTCACGTAAACCGATATATCCGCTTCGTCCAACAAGGCTGTCCTCTATAGTCATCGTGGATACGAGTTGAGGGGCAGATGCAGAGCCGGCAGCGGATGAGGGTGCTGATTTGATCGAACTTGGCGAGATTTTTGGAGAATGCGTTGAAGACTGCGAAGCCGTTGTGCTGGAGTCGAGGACAGAAGTCGCAGACACAGTACTCGCTACGTCGGTCTCTGGACTGGGAGCCATGACAGTGGCTACTCCCGGTGTCGTTGCTATCATTGATGATGTGATCGGTGCTATGCTCGTTTTTGAGCTCGGATTCGACGCTCTGAATGGGTCTTTTGGGCAGTGACTTCCAAAGGCACCCGAAATACAGAGACTAAGGAGGATGACAACAACAATAAGCAAGACCACAAATAAAATGCCTACCCCAAAACATAACCCTTTCTTCTTGACAGTTCTTTCAGGCATCTCGGATGGTTGTTCGTTTATGTCAATATTTTGAAATGACTCGCTCCCGACGTGTTGGAACGTGGGCTCCAGAGCCGGTTGTTTGTCTAGCAGCTCCTTTGCCTTCTTCGATCCTGGTAAATCGAGACTTTCCTCGCGATCAGACCTGTCGAATGTCGGGACCTCCCTCGATTGTCGTCGTACGTGCTCCTCTACCACAGTACTGTGTGAGTACCACGAGGCTTCTTGTTCGTCGGGGCCTTTGCCCGCTTGAGCCTGTGCTTGTGGTCGTGATGGGAGTGGTTTATCGTGATCAGACCTAGAGCTGTATTTTGGTTCAGCTAAGAACGGCACGTCGCTGTAGCAGCTGGTTCTATCAAGATCAAACGCCGGGATAGTTGGTGGTTTGAGGGTTTGCGCAGTAGAGGTTTCAGAACTGTAATGTGGCAAAGGGTGTTGATCCTCTGTGGGTACGAAGTGCTTTATTGTCGATTTCCTGACACCCGTATTGGATTTGGAGGACAAATTACGATCTAAGCGACCCAAAGGCATGGATTTGTAGGTAAAATGAGGTAACTCGATATTGTTGGTGTCTTCGTAAAAGCATCCACACGGCAGTGGATACACAGTTGATACGAAGGAATACTTGTACGAAGCAAAAGAGTAGAAGAAGAAGGTGTAGTTATAAGTCAGATCTAGAAACCCAGAATATATCCTTGTATAAGCGGAGAATATTATCTTGGCCAAAGACGAGTCACAGTTGACTCAAGTCTGAGTCACAAACTGTGTACTATGAGAAAATGACACCCTTTACAAGAAGTACCAATCTACCTTGACCCTGCCAAGGTCGTGTGCAGCCATCTTGTCGAAGTATACGGGTGAGACGTCGATATCATTGTAAGCGCAACCAACGCCTGGGAGTGAGTTAGTATCAGTGTTGTGAAGGTCGGCAAGATAAAAGTCTTCGTCTGGAATACTTACATCTGTCGGCAATAGTAAGTTCGATGCTGGCCTCCTTGCCAGTCCTCTCGTCAACGCGGTGAGCTCGGATCTTGCGGCCACATAGCTTGTTATGGTTTGGGTTCCCGTCTACCATGTTCTCATCGACTATTGTTGGAGTACAAGTTAGCTTATCTCGTAAACGATATAGACAAGGGGGGTTACTTACACCTGCCGTGGGAAATAGAGACAATGGGGTCGTTGTCGTTGTTTGTGATGCCACAGGCACCAAGTCCAGTACTGTAGTAGGTAAAATCGCCGGTCACGACGGTTGCGTTATCGGGCTTAGCCGGTATGTTGTTGCTAAGCACACGTGATTAGTGTATGTCACGGAGGTATTCTGTTCCAAGGGCAACGTACTGGGAGCCGGTCGTGAGGCCTACTGCGAGACCAATGATGAGAGCCAGAAGGGAGAGGAAGGTGACACCGATTATGATAAGTAGTGTACGGCGGTTGATACGATTGTTGAGATATGTTTTTTGTGGCGGTAGACAATTGTTAAAGTGACGGGAAAGAGTAGAAGCAAAGGTACTAGTTTTTATAGCCCCTAAGCACGCCAGAGCACCACTTGCAAACCGCTTCCTCTTACTTGGCTTCTCATCACCCGCTTCATATGCAATTGAGGAGGCAGTGTCGCCGTTCGCCATGCCCATCTCCATCTCTTTCGTTTGCATGTTTGAAGGTGCATCTTGTGTGTGTGGGTATGACTTGCTCTCGCCTTGCTGGTCGCCGGGAGCACCCAATTGACTAGAATTGGGGGTGTCTTCGCTCGCCGCATCTATTGCAATCTCTTTCGTTTGCGGACTCGAAGGCGCATCTTGTCCGTCTTCTGTGATGACCAATCTTATAGTCGATGTCCTGCCGCTGTCCAGATGCGCGCTCACGGGTCTCGGTACCGGCTTCCTGGGTACCGGAGTGGTACTCATGTCTTATCTATCACCAATAAAACGCGTAACGGGCGCGTCGAAAATCACAATGGGTATCTTGAAGCAAACGGGGTATAATGCATTAAAAAACGAGCGTAGTGTAGAGGGAGCGGACGCCGAGGCAAAGTATGCCTAGCATAAGTGTAAGTGAAAGTTTGGGTCCGGGTGGAGTTGTGGGGAAAGAGTGAAGCTTATGGACGGGAGGGTGAAAGGCTCACCAGGGGTATCCTTGGCGGCTAAGATGTGACGTTCCCAGTTCCGGAGATTTGCGGGTTGCTGCCGAAGCTCGCCCGACGCAGCCAACGGTGGTTTTAAGGTACGTCGTTGACATGCCACTTCACCCATATAGATATCGCGCTATCGACAAGAAGTCCCTGATAGCTAGTCCTGACGTCTTCTGGTCGCATAACCACCATACCGACTGTCTTCCCATAATCTACAACTGTCGTAACCAAACTCTCTTTACGCCGCACCTCGGCACACGTCAACTCAACCGCAAGCAACTCGACGCCACTCGACTCATATCGCGCGAACAGTCATGGCGGAGCAAAGCGTCAACGTGCCCCAAGTGCTCATTTTCGTCGTCGTCATCTTCCTCGTTTCACGGTGGTACCTCAGCAAGTCGGGAGATGCAGCGCCAGGCACGCGGGCAGCGGCGAACCGCGCTACAGTCCGTGTGAATCCCGCGCACATTGACCAGGTAGCCGAGATGCTGCCACAGCTGAGTAGGAGAGATATCGCATGGGATTTACAGAGGAACGGGGGAAATGTGGCTGCAACAACGGAGCGGGCGTTGAGTGGGAGGGGTTTGGACACTGTAAGACTCACCACCAGGCATTTCTCGATACATGTGACAGTTTGCTAATTCTCGAACAGGCACCACCGTCTTTCCAAATAGCGGCCCCTGCCGCACCACGAGCCCCTCCCGCATCTGCACGAGCCGCTGCACCAGCGAAACCCGCTCACCCTGACCTGATAACCCGCTACAACCTATCCTCTAAGATCAGCCAGACAGAGCAGTCAGCCCAGGAAGGCCAACCGAAGACCAAGTCATGGAGCGCCGATAAGAATGAGAGGCAAGCAAACTTGCAAAGACGACGAGAAGAGATGATTCTGGCAGCACGGAGAAAGCTCGAAGAGCAGGAGAAGGCGAAAGCCTCCAGCCCCACTGCATAAAGAACCCTTTTATATTGTGGCGTCGCCGGGATGGATTATATGGCGACGAGCGAGTGTGTTGGTAGTTATACCCTGAATCGTCATGGAAATGCAAGCGTACCCCAAACTTCACCAATTTGTCCACCCCAACATTGTAATTCACAACATCTTACTACCAACCCGTTGTACATTCGGTACATCTATCTCCTGCCTGTAATCGTTTCCGGCGCCGATGAGCCCTCGCGTCGCAGCCTATAATTAGCCCCCCACCCCGGGGCGCAAATACATTGGGGCCAAGACTATACCTCATCCGCCCCAATCAGGCCATCACCCATGTCGATACCGGCAATCTCAAATAAATCCTTTGGGAACCGATGTCTACTAGATCCCGGGATCGTGGCTCCAACCTCCCATTCTTTTACGCCACTTCTTCTCCATGTCCACAGCAGAAGTCTTCAGTGCTCTGGGCACTCCTGCACGAACAGCTGCACGCGTGCTCCTCGCACCACGCTATATTTTCAACGGCTTTGCGCCGCTCCGGGTCTGGAACGCGAATGCGTATGCACAAGCGCGGTACGGGCCGCTGTACAAGTACCGCTTATGGCTGCTGTTTGACTGTCGGGATCTCGAGGTTTTGGAGAAGATACTGAATGAAGGGAGTGATGACGATGTATTGAGGATGCGAGAGGCGAAGATGGAACAGTTTAAACTCGTGGCTTTGGTCGTATGTACACCTACACCCCTGCGCACAGAACAGAAAAAAGGATCATTATGCTGGAATAAACGTGGGAAGAGACAACATGCTGATACAGAACCCAGGGCGCCCTTCTCGCAACTTTGGCTTTACAAGCACTCTCCATGCCGCTCCTGGCGGAAACTACCTTCATTGTGAGATCGAGCTTTACCGTTAGCACCACGCTTTCCCTGCTCGCCACCTTTTTTACTTGCATTCAGCAGCGCGAGCTGGGCGTTGTGTACAAAGCCTCGTCCTTTCGTATGTGGCTTTCAAACGGCATCCGGTATACCAATTCTTCGAACCAGGTCGTCCTCCAGTCCTCTTTGGCTAGCCTAACTTTGATGGAAGCACCTTACGAGTTGATCAGTTTGGCTGTTGCCAATTTCGTTGCAGGCATGGCGGCTTACATGTGGGATATTTACAAGCAACGGTTGGAACTACAGAAAGAGAGTGGATGGGCGCAGAGTGTGGCGATTGTTGTGTACTTTGCGTTTGGGACGGGGTTTGCGTTTGCCATGTTTCCGGTTTTGTTGGGGAGTAAGGATCGGGAGGTAAAGGCTGCGGCGGCGGAGGAGCGTGCAGATGTGGAGATGGGTGTTATAGCAGCGAGGAAGGAGATGCGGTGGGAGGCCAAAGCAGAATCGGAATCCCGCGGCAGACGGTCTTGTTAACGCTGTAGGGAGGTGGGATCATTCGGAAGCAGGATATAGTACTATCGTAGCGTATTTACTGGCTATAGAACAATAGCAGATGTATATTCAACAGGGAGAAGAGACGGTATCCGAAGTACAAGCGGTATGCTTGCGATGCCCGAAAAGAAGTCCATATGCCAAGTGTTCGTATGGCATGAGCAGTCCCTCTTGGAATGGAAATTCAGGGCCTCTTAGAAGCAGGCAAGCAGCCAAGGATTGGTACATGTACGAGCTCTTCTGGAGCTTTGGTAGTACTGCGAGCACTGCCTTGGTGATTTGCCCTTCGTTTCCCTTCCAGTTCAGCAAAAGCAGGACCACGTCGGCCCCCACCCCGGGATTCAGTACCGCTTCTTGTATCATCTCCGTAGTGAAACAGATCTGGTCTCCTTTCATGGAAAGAAGTACCTGCATGGTTTGGTATCCATACCATATATTTTTAATCACAGTACGAAGAATAGCTTCTGTCACCTCAATACTTTCGTAGTAGTTTTCGAGGAGGTGCTCCATGATTGTGTCCGCGTCCCCGTGTTCTGCAACGGCTATGAGGACTTTTACAAGCTCATCTCCTCTTTCGGTGATGATAAGGGTGAGGACACTCTCTTTGGAACTTCGCCTTCCGTCTCTTATATTAGCAGAGAACAATTCTTCTTGAACCGTAGGTGCATCTCTGAGGTAAGTGTGAGAAATATCGATAGAGATCTCGTCAACATCAGGCCAGTGACGCTTCTTCTTCCGTAAGGTCTCATACTCAACCACTGCTGCCACGAGTATTCTTTCTGTGATGACAATCTCTTCTCCTCTCCTTGTGAACAATAGCTCCATGATATCCCGCCCCTCGCTCTTATTATGCGCTACTGTCTCCAAGATATCTTCTGTAATTTTGGCTTGTTGCCCATAATGATCGAGAAGAAGTGCCATGGATTCTGATTCATTCTCTGAGTCTTGTCGCCTCACAAAGCACTGGTTCAGAATTTCCCACTTTGCTCCCACTTTGAGCTAGCAGTAACTTTAGCGACATCAGTCCGTATTTCTCATTTCGTAATGATGCAGCGAGGATCGATTGCGAGATTTCCACTCTGCCACCCGCATAATCGAGTAGTAATGTGGTTATCTCAAGAGCGTCCTCTCCATGCTGTACTGCTGCAATAAGGATTGCACTCGTAATTTCAAAATTACTCCCTGAACGATCAAGAAGCAATTTGATTACGTCTAGCCGATAAAACCGGCGCTGTAGTGATGCCACCAGGACATATTCTGTGATTTCCACTTTATCCTCCATATGATCGAGAAGTAGTGCCAAGACGGTTGGACGAAGGAATCGAACAGATGTAATTAGCATTTCATCCGTGATTGATATGATAACCTTTTCTTGATTCAAAAGAATCTTCAGTGCTGATTTACCTCCATCATATGCCGATTTTACGACGGAGTCCGTGATTTCAATCTTCGTCCATGTGGAAGCAATCATAAGATGAAAAACTTCGTCGTCGTCGCGGTTTTCTACAGCAGCCACGATAATGTCTTCGGACAGTGACATGCTCTCCTCCTTTTCTTGAAGCGCAAAATCCACCACTGCTGGTTCACACCATCTTGCAATGTCGATCATCATTCGCTCAGTAATCTTGATGTCGTCCCGCTTGTGTCGTAGAAGAGTCTCCACAACACTCGAGCTAAACCTATTGGTGATTCGACTGAAATATTCCTTCGTGAAACAGCTTGGAGTTCCGGTATTTGGTGATGATAGTCCTGTAGCGATTGCGGCTAGCAATATCTCTTGAGACTCTGCATGGGCTCCTCTTACCTCTTCTAAGATTAAAGCCACTGCCATCATTCTTGATGGCTTGTCCATAACATCCTAGAATGACTCTTGTGGTTTTGCACCTTCAAACAAGTGTGATGTCCATGCCCAGATAAGTGGAAATTCATGTTCGAAAACTGTCACCACACCCGGGACTGAAAGCCCCGAGAGCGAAACTGAAACAATTGAGAAATAATCCTATCGCCTTCGAATGATCGTAGGACTCGCCACATCTTGCAAGCTACAGATAATGTCACCTTCCAAGACAGGGTTCGCGGTCGGATGGCAGATGAAGGTTTCGCGTGTGAGATCTGCGTCAACACTAAAAAAACCAGTCGCTCCTCTGCTGAAATTTATATCCATAACCTGCTGGCCGTCAGGTTTCGTTGAAACGCCGTTCACGCTACCGATAACGCAGCCTCTTGCATAGATGCGCACTAAGTCGCCATTCCCTTTACTCTTGACAGACGTCTCTTTTCCAAGCAAGAACCGGAGGATTCGGCGTGATAGGTTTCTCCATGAAATTTTGTAATTCACAGGTAACAGCCCGTTTCGTCAATATCTTCAGAACTAATACCGAGTAAGGCGTAGACTCTGTCGTGATTCCTGGTAGCTTCATGCATATGATAGCGGTTTATCAGCTCGTTGAGAGAACATATGTTTAAGGATGTTCGCCCGGGGTTATGGTGTTCAAACTTCGGCCGAAAGATCGCACCTCTGATTAATGATGTGACTGCGTAAGCTTGATTTCACAGAACCACATCAGTACCATGTATGAAAGCATCAAGGCCTAGATAGAAGGCGTGGCCATCCATTTCGATATTACCACACGTCACCAACATACGTCGGGCGGCTGCTGCTTCTTGTAGTACCTGGTTTGCTTGTTCAGCATCTATCTGGGTTTCATGAAACAACTGCCATCTTACCCACACCCGTCGAAACCACGATCGCTGGAGCAGAAAATTCACAGCAATTTTTTGTTTCTCGCTAAAAGTCGATTGGACCAGGAGCTGAGGCCCGGGACCTAAACACAAGCCCCCAGATTCTTTATTAATCGCGTGTGAAGACGCTGACGCTGAGAGGCAAAGTGTAGGCGACTCCCGTACCTCGGAAGCCTCTGTTGTCTCGACCTCCTTGTGTTCAGTCGAGGATATCGGGCGCAGATTTGCATCTCTGATTGCTTCGAACGCCGTGCTACTGTCATCTGCCTCCTCACCCAGCCAAACAACGACTTCTTTTGCGACAGCATAGATTTGCGCCATCAACTGGATCTGTCCAGATTTCTCATCGTCATCTTTCTGATTGATGCAGAGAGCGTCGATCCAAAGAATCCGTGCGAAAGAAGTATCGCGTAGATGTAGCAAGGCTGCGTGGAGGTTCGGCGTAACTTCAGAGCGGCAATCGCCTATGTAGATGGAATCCGGATTCTCAGAGAGACCCCAGACGTAAGACAATGCCTCATATGTGTGAGTGGGTCGCGTGGCTTGCCGCGTTGCCCGGGCCAGGTAAGAGACGGAACAGGCGAATAGCGTTGATGGGATCCGACAGCGGCGAATAGCTATAGGTAGACATATTTACCTGAATGAATTATCTGCTGGTCTGGTTGGACGTTGTTGACTGAGTTCGACAGGCAGCAGCGATGTGATGGGACCGCAGCCACATTCGCTTAAGCGGCTAAACATGATACTGAATGCAACTAGGCCCCAGACCCACGTTATCAACAGGCTGATATGAATCCTACCTGGGTGGGAGGCGTGCAGTAAGGCTGAGGTGCGCTTAAGGTTTTGAATGCGCTAAAGCCGATGCTACGTCATCGTAGCTTCCACTCTTCGTGGTCCAATCGCGAAGTTGGCAAGCGCAGCTACCAAACATGGAGAGAACAACGATGGATATCACCTACTACAAACTACAGACGATGCTTGGGATAAGAAGATCATGATGCAATTTCTCAGAGGTATTTACAAGTTACGATTGTGCAAGCTAGCTAGACGTCAAGCGCTCGCTTTTGGAAGGAAAGTACTAACAAGAATAAAATATCTACAATGCAGCATCAAAGCGTTCTGCAAGTTTTCCAGGATTTCGCCAGCCTGGAAAAGGTGAAAAGAGCCCGAGCAAGCTCAAGGTTTTGTTGCATAGAGCAATTTGTACCAATGATTGTCTATGAGCACTTCGTAACGCTAGGTACGTTGGTGCAGCTGCCATAGGTCTTACCGCCGGTCACGGAGACACCAGACCAAGTCCAGCCAGTGCATGAGGTGCTGCTGCCGCAAGTGACAACGACATCGAACCCGCTGCTGGCGACAGCACCGGTACCAGAGATGTTCTGGAGCGTCAGACCGGTGATGGGGATGCCGGTGCCGGCGGTACCGTGCAGATCGCCACCGTCGTAGTTTTGCTCGATCAGGATGCCGTATCTATATGATGTTAGATTACCTTCAAAAGTGTTAGGAGCAAAAGGTGGCCTACTTGGAGATTTGAGACAAGGTGATGCCTGAGTAAGTCACTTTGTTGATCTTGCCAGTCTGGCCAGAGCGGGCCTTTACGCGGATACCGTTGGTGGACTTTGTGACTTGAGAGTTTGAGAAGGTAACGGTATCGACAACGTTGTCGCTACGGCCACCGACTGAGCCAATGGATAGACCGTGCCCTCCTGAGCAGATGCCGTTCTTGAAGGTGATGTTCTAGTCATGGTATTAGCTGGGAGTACTGTGCGACATGCATGTAATACTCACGGTTCCGGAGTTTATAGCAACGCAGTCATCCTGGTTGAACACCTTCGCACCATCAATGACGATGTTGTTGCTTGACCCGATGTCAAAGCCATCGGTGTTGTGGCCCAAGGCTCCCTTATCACCAGCAGAAGCATCGATGGTCATATCAGTAATAGTGAGACCATCACAGCCGTTGATGCTGACAACTTGTACAGGTGGGTTCTTGATCAAGATGTTGGAGATGGAAGAGCCGGTGAGCGAGTGTGCGGCGAAGAACTTGGGCTTAACTTTTCCATTGTCACCCTTGCCATCCCAGTAGAGAGCACCCTGGCCGTCAAGGGAAGATCCCGCTGCACCCTTGACAACGATTTTGTTGCCTCCGATGGAAAGAAGAGGTCCCTCCCACTCCTTGAAACCGAAAGTGGTGGTGCCTTCAAAAATGACCGTGGTACCATCAGCCAGCTTGGAGAGATCAAGCGTGGTACCAGCTGGTACATCGAGGCTGGAGAGAGTCATGGTGGAACATGAGGACTGAGCCTTCATCGCTGCAGCAGCTCCGGTGGCGCCTGAGAATGTGCATCCCGCACGTTTCTGGGAGGGCACTGCGACAGCAGACGCCGCCAGGGTAGAAAAGAGTACGCTAAGAGTTAGGGCAACCATTTTAAAGATGAGTCTGATACTGAAGAGAAGCTTGAATGTATGAAGGATGCGCTTGGCTACTTGGCTATGTGCTTGTATCTCCACATATATATACATTATTTAGGGGTCTGGAATTCCCAGAGATTGATGTCCAAGCCACCGGATCGACATGTATCCAGCGATGCGGTTGATGCGTTCAAAATTTTCCGGCGCGAATCTCTCCTTCGCAAATAGCGAAGAGAAAGTGGCTGTTTCAAAACTCCTCCAATAAGTGGGCCTCACGACACGTGAAATGAGTAGGTGGCAGCCACTTGAGTCGATTCTCATCGGTGCGTCAAAACTTCCTCCAATGAGTGAAGTAGCAGTGGCGCATTGTTTAGACTCCTGTAGAAATAGGTAGATTGTGGAATGTGACCACCTGACTAGTACCGGGCCTTGCGGGAACCACGAGGCTTGACATGCGTGGTGATGGCTACGGCCCATAGTGCTGGAGGCGAGCATGGGAACAAGAACCCCTAATCGGCCGAGGTAGTTCCAGAGGTCCACAAAAGTGGATAGGTCACTAGTCTATCCGTAGGACCTGATTGCCACAGGGAAATTTATTTCCGAAGGCCTCGTTTTGGCTCGATTAGTATTGAAATTGACCATGACTTCACTACTGTCAACCAGCTTATGTTTGTGAAGTTGACCTTGATTACGTGCGCAATTCCCAGCTTGCCCGTTCCGGCAAAGCTTCCGCTACTGCAGTCTCTTGCACACACCTCGGCCTTTCGGACAGATCTTACTCCACGTACCCCCGCAAATGTTGTCTCCCTGGGGGCACTAGTACCTTGCATATTTACCCCGCGTATACATTTATCCATGGCAAATAATAAACCATCAATGATATCGTCGCGTGGCATATAGGGCCGAAGCGCGATCTCCAACCGCGGCTGGATTGCATGTGGAAGTCTCGCCCGAGCTCAAGAACGACATCATGTCGCGAAAGTTGCCTGGTGTCCCTTCTACGATTTCCCCTATACGACAGATGTCAACATGAGACTCGTTCATTTTGTTTTAGCTTTCATTTCGCTGTTTGCTAGCGTGCTGGGTACAGGTAATGGCGTACAGACGGATGTGGAATGGGATAATGGATCCCTCATGGTCAATGGCGAACGCGTCATGGTCATGAGCGGAGAATTTCGTAAGCCTTTATTTCTACCATAGGGTGTAATTTCTACTGACCCTGTATCCGTAAATTACAGACTACGCGCGCCTCCCCGTTCCTGAGCTATGGCTAGATGTGTTCCAAAAGTTCAAGGCAAATGGCATGAACGCTGTCAGCATTTACTTTTTCTGGTCGTATCATTCTCCGTTCAAAGGCGTGTACGACTTCACAACCCCTGCAAAGGACATCCAACATCTGTTGGACTTGGCAAAGGAAGCGGGGCTCTACGTGATTGCGCGACCAGGGCCATATTGCAACGCCGAAACTAATGGTGGAGGCTTCGCATTATGGACCAGCGACGGAAGTGGCGGCAAGTACAGGACTTCAGATGAGACTTACCGCCAGGCATGGTCTGAATGGGTTGCTGAAGTAGGTGAAATCATTGCAAAGAACCAAATCACCAATGGAGGGCCGGTCATTCTAGCGCAAGTTGAGAATGAGTTGCAAGAAACGGTTTACGACCCAAAAAACACGTTGGTGGTCTACATGGAACAGCTTAAGACTGCTTTCAAGGACGCCGGCATTGTAGTTCCCTTGACGCATAATGAGAAAGGGTTCAGATCGAAGAGTTGGTCTACAGACTATAACAATGTTGGTGGCGCCGTCAATATTTATGGCTTGGACAGCTACCCCGGTGGCATGAGCTGCACGAACCTCGATACTGGTTTCAACCTGCCGCGGACCTACTATCAGTGGTTCCAGGACGTCTCCCCTACTCAGCCAGAGTACCTTCCAGAGTTTGAAGGTGGATGGTTCCAGCCATGGGGCGGTTACTTCTTTGACCAGTGCCAAGCGGAGCAAAGCCCCGAGTTTGCGGATGTGTTTTACAAAGGCTTGATCGGGCAGCGTGCTTCACTATTGAACCTATACATGGTACGTTAGAACCAGAGGAGGCCACACGCGATCTTTGTGCTGATTTGATATAGGCATACGGTGGCACGAATTGGGGCCATCTCGCCGCGCCTGTGGTCTATACCTCGTACGATTACGCCGCACCACTACGCGAGACACGAGAAGTTCGCAACAAGTTCAGACAATACAAGCTTCTCGCGCTCTTCACTCGCGTAAGCAAAGGCCTCCACAACACGTTGATGGAAAGCAATGGCACTGCAAACGCTGTCGACAACACTGCCATCTGGACCTGGCAGCTCAAGAACCGCGATACAGACGCTAGGTTCTACCTCGCGGAGAATAACAACACTCGCACGCGCGCAGTGACCGACTTCTCGATAACCGTAAAGACGTCTGCGGGCAATGTTAAAATTCCGAGCATGCAGCTTGCAGGTCGGCAGAGCCGGTGGGTAGTCACTGACTACGATGTGGGAAACAAGACGTTGCTTTACTCATCGGCTGAGATTGCTACATATGGTTTATTCGATCGACCTGTCATCGTGTTTTATACGCGCGAAGGGCAGACTGGAGAGTTCGCTTTCAAGTCGCAACAGAACCTTACTTTCAACACGTACGGCGCGGAGTCGAATATTGCGAGCGCACCGACAAACGGCACCTACTCGCGTTTTACGTACACCCAAAAGAAGGGGGCCACAGTTGTAGAGTTTTCTAACGGTGTTCTTGCTTACTTCCTAGATATCCCATTGGCATACAACTTCTTTGCGCCAGCAACGACTAACGACCCGAACGTCACTCCAGACCACCAGATCTTCGTACTTGGCCCTTACCTGGTTCGTTCAGCCAGTGCTTCTGGGGGCAAAGTCGCCATCATTGGTGACAACGCCAACGCAACCACGATCGAAGTATACGCAGGATCCAACGTCGATACAATAACATGGAATGGCAAAGATCTCACTACATCGAAGACGCCATATGGGTCTCTGACTGCCAATCTCGCTGGAACTGCAGATCGAACAATCAAGCTCCCAGCCCTATCAAGTTTCAAGGCCGCAGAATCCTCACCGGAGACCCAGCCCTCATACGACGACAGCAACTGGGTCATCGCAAATAAGACCACGACGCTAAGCCCCGTGAAGCCCCTTACCCTGCCAGTCCTCTTCAGCAGCGACTATAAGTTCTACGCCGGCGCCAAAATCTACCGCGGGTACTTCTCCGGCAAAACCGCAGCTTCCCTCAACATCACCGTGCAAGGCGGTGCAGCCGCAGGCTGGAACGCATGGCTCAACGGCCAACCAATCGGTTTCCAGCCGGGCAACGCATCGCTGACTTCGACCACCGCCCTGCTATCTTTCAAAAACATAACGCTCAAGGACACAGACAACGTCGTCACTGTCATAACAGACTACACAGGCCACGACCAAACCTCCACCGGCCCCGCCGGCGCCGAGAACCCACGCGGTATTCTAGGCGCCCAGCTTCTCAGCGCAAACGCAACTAAACTCTCCTTTTCGCAGTGGAAAATACAGGGTAACGCTGGTGCGGATCGGAATATTGATCCTGTCCGCGGTTCCTTGAATGAAGGCGGTCTCTATGGTGAACGGCTCGGGTGGCATCTCCCCGGCTTCGATACTTCGGGCTGGGAAAGTGCGAGTCCGGTGAGCGATGGGGTCACGGGCGCGGGAATCCGTTGGTTTACGACTTCTTTCTCTCTTGATGTCGACGACGATCTCGATGTTCCTGTTGGTATTGAGCTTGGCGCTGTAAAAGGCACGGTTGCAAGGGTCATGATCTTTGTGAATGGGTATCAGTATGGCAAGTACGTGCCGCATATTGGGCCTCAGACGCGCTTCCCTACCCCTCCGGGCATTCTTAATATGCGGGGGGAGAATACGCTGAGTGTAGCGATGTGGGCGCAGACAGACGCTGGTGCTAAACTGGATACGCTGAGGTTGTTCGAGTATGCCAGGTATGAGAGTGGGTTTGGATTTGGGGCAATTGACGGCAAGGCGTTGCAGCCAGGGTGGGAGGATAGGACGCAGTTTGTTTGAGTGGAGTGATAAAACATTTAATGTATATATGAGGATTTTGTCCAATCTACTCGTAAACTCCCCGCTATACGCTCATGTGCATTGCTAGAAAATCTTTTCGTCGTTAGAGTCGTGTAAGGCAGTTTCGAAATCAATGGTCCCACCCATCGTCTCCACTGTCCGCAAAATCCATCACCATGTCCACCCAGTTGCCACCACCATACTGGCACTTGCTCGGGCCAACCTCCTTGAACCCGGCCTTTTCATAAAATGGTATATAGCGATCCCTGCAAATAAGTGCTATGCGACTGGCTACTCCCGCGTCCTTGATGCGTTGCGTGTAACTTTTCAGCAGAATCATACCCAGCCCCTTGCGCGCAAAATTGGGGTGAACGCAAAGAGAGTGAAGACATACTGTCTGGCCATCCT